>NC_142466.1:116681717-117027342 GCF_049115385.1 Moschus berezovskii
CTGGCTTACTTCACTCTGTATAATAGGCTCCAGTTTCATCCACCTCATTAGAACTGGTTCAAATGTATTCTTTTTAATGGCTGAGTAATACTCCATTGTGTATATGTACCAAAGCTTTCTTATCCATTCGTCTGAAGATGGACATCTAGGTTGCTTCCATGTCCTGGCTATTATAAACAGTGCTGCGATGAACACTGGAGTACATGTGTCTCTTTCAGTTCTGGTTTCCTCGGTGTGTATGCCCAGGAGTGCGATTGCTGAATCATATGGCAGTTCTATTTCCAGTTTTTTGAGGAATCTCCACACTGTTCTCCATAGTGGCTGTACTAGTTTGCGTTCCCACCAACAGTGTAAGAGGGTTCCCTTTTCTCCACACCCTCTCCAGCATTTATTGCATGTAGACTTTTGGATAGCAGCCATTCTGACTGGTGTGAAATGGTATCTCATTGTGGTTTTGATTTGCATTTCTCTGATTATGAGGGATGTTGAGCATTTTTTCATGTGTTTGTTAGCCATCTGTATGTCTTCTTTGGAGAAATGTCTGTTTAGTTCTTTGGCCCATTTTTTGATTGGGTCATTTATTTTTCTGGAATTGAGCTGCAGGATATATTTTGGAGATTAATTCTTTGTCAGTTGTTTCATTTGCTATTATTTTCTCCCATTCTGAAGGCTGTCTTTCAAAACCTCGAATAGCCAAAGCAATCTTGAGGAAGAAGAATGGAACTGGAGGAATCAACCTGCTGGACTTCAGGCTCTACTACAAAGCCACAGTCATCAAGACAGTATGGTACTGGCATAAGGACAGAAATATAGATCAATGGAACAAAATAGAAAGCCCACGCACCTATGGACACCTTATCTTTGACAAAGGAGGCAAGAATATAAAATGGAGAAAAGACAGTCTCTTTAACAAGTGGTACTGGGAAAACTGGTCAGCCACTTGTAAAAGAATGAAACTAGAACACTTCCTAACACCATACACAAAAATAAACTCAAAATGGATTAAAGATCTAAATGTAAGACCAGAAACTATAAAACTCTTAGAGAAGAACATAGGCAAAACACTCTCCGACATAAATCACAGCAGGATCCCCCAAGACCCACCTCCCAGAATATTGGAAATAAAATCAAAAGCTTCTGCATAGCAAAGGAAACTATAAGCAAGGTGAAATAACTTTCTTTCTTAGTACCCTATACTTTTACTTTAGGACATTGATCAAAATTTGAAATTTTTATATAGTTAGAGACTTATTTGTCCTCCACAGACCTGAAAATGACCTCTTGCCTGAATGGGTAAGTAGGTGATATAACCAGTATGATAACTTTCCTAAAATCTGTCTTCAATTCTGAATAATGTAGGAAAGGTAGAAATTACTTAGCTCACTGAATCTTTGGAAATTGTATTATGTCCAAATGAATGTCCCACATTAATTTCAAAAGAGTACATTTTGGTCAATTCATGTGTAAGTCCAGACCACAGTACCACCAACTACAAAAATCTTTCACTAATTTTAAGGCTGCACAACCCTTCCTTTATCAGCAGCCCAACCCATCTCCATGAAATCCAGCAGAAGTGGGCATGTCATTACCAGAGGCAGGAAGAATATCTCTTGAGATGTTTGTCCTCAGTGGTTCCCTTCAGGCACTGTGTTTTTCTCGGTGGTTCTTTGCTTCTTGTGTCATATACCATCCATCCATGAGCTCTGGAAAACGGTCTGCATAGTCATGAGCCCTCCAAGGATACTGACCTTCTGGTCTCTCTTATGACCAGAACATGTCAGTGAGGAAAATGTGAGACGTTCTAAAATAAAAGAAGGTCCAGGGTGTTACCAAGAGGCCCTGTTAAATAGAAAATGGAAATATAGATTGGGATCTTCCCATTTTTAGAAAAGCATGAGGGGAACATAACATTAACCAATGTGGATCTGAGTTCTGAATGAGCTTCCCTACCCAAAGGGGACGTTCTCTCCCAGTCCCATGAAAAGTCCCCTCATGAGGATGATGGTCACAACACCGGGACATTGGACACAGTTATGGAACTGTGTGCCGATCATGCTGCAAAATCTCCCCTACAGCCCATTTTATTTAATCTTCTCAACACTTCTATAAGCTCAAGTAATAATTCTATTTCCTAATGAACAAATGAGGATTCAGAAAGGGGAAGTGACCTGCCCAAGCCACACAACTGGTAAAATTTGGAGTTGAGGTTAGAATTTAACCTTACCTAATTCCATGCCGTGTGGGGCCACCCAAGATGGATGGGTCGTGGCAGAGAGGTCTGACAGAGTGTGGGCCACTGGAGAAGGGAATGGCAAACAACTTCAGTATTCTTGCGTCAAGAACCCCATCAACAGTATGAAAAGGCAAAAAGATAGGACATTGAAAGATGAACTCCCCAGGTCGGTAGGTGCCCAATATCCTACTGGAGATCAGTGGAGAAATAACTCCAGAAAGAATGAAGGGATGGAGACAAAGCAAAAACAACACCCAGTTGTGGATGTGACTGGTAATAGAAGCAAGGTCTGATGCTGTAAAGAGCAATATTGCATAGGAACCTGGAATGTCAGGTCCATGAATCAAGGCAAATTGGAAGTGGTCAGACAGGAGATGGCAAGAGTGAACGTCGACATTCTAGGAATCAGTAAACTAAGATGGACTGGAATGGGTGAATTTAACTCAGGAAAGAAGATCCAACCAGTCATTCTAAAGGAGATTAGTCCTGGGTGTTCATTGAAGGGACTGATGGTGAAGCTGAAACTCCAATACTTTGGCCACCTGATATGAAGAGCTGACTCATTTGAAAAGACCCTGATTCTGGGAAAGATTGAGGGCAGGAGGAGAAGGGGATGACAGAGGATGAGATGGTTGGATGACATCACCAACACAGTGGACATGGGTTTGGGTGAACTCCAAGGGCTGGTGATGGACAGAGAGGCCTGGTGTGCTGCGGTTCATGGGGTCGCGAAGAGTCGGGTACGACTGAGCAACTGAACTGACCTGAATTCCAGGACACGTTCATTCATTCATGCCACAAACATGTATTTATTGAGGATCCACTATACAATTAGAATGCTGTTCTAGGCCTTGGGCTTGCACCATATCAAACAGAAGATAGAAATTTCTGTCTTCATAGAGCTCAAAGTCTGTGAATCTATGTTTGTCTCCCATGTTACTGGAGAGTGAGTCAGAGAGAGAGAATACGGAGGCATTTGGGCTCCTGGGTTCAGTTTTGAATTTCCTGCCACCCCCAACTACCACCATGCCCCTGATTCCTCCATCTCTAAAATGGGGCATACGGGCAAGAGAACCGAACCACAGCATCTCAGACCCAGGACCCCAGTTGTTGTTGCTGAATTGATAAGTCCTGTCTGACTCTTCTGTGACTCCATGGACTGCAGCCCCCAGGTCTTCTGTCCGTGAGGTTTCCCAGGCAAGAATACTGGAGTGGGTTGCCGTTTCCTTCTCCAGGGACTCTTCCCGACCCAGGGTTTGAACCAGCATTTCCTGCACTGGCAAACAGATTCTTTGCCACTGACCCTGATAAGATGCGGTTATCGTGTTATCCGGGGCTGTCTTCAGCCACAGTCTGCTGGCCCAGCCTGGCTTTGCTGCTTTCTAAGACTGCGTGGTGTCCTAGAAAGAGGCACTGAGTTTAGGACTGTCCAGGGACCTGCACATCTGTACATCTCAAGCGTGTCCTTTTCCAAGCTTCCATTCTTTATGTGTGCTTTCTCAGGCCGCAAGTGTCTGACTGCTGATGCCCAGGCCAGCCTTAGCCACCTCCCTTCAAGCTTGTGGTCTCCACGATCCTGCTTGGGCATCCGGAATGAATGAACAGATTGATCTTCTTTGGCCTCACTCTGTGATTTCAGAAGGTCAAGCCCCTTGCTGAGTCTCTGTGTTTGCATCTGTAAAATGGGCAAGTCAGGCTCCGGGTTCATTTAGAATCCCCCCCAATCCTAACTGCCTAAAATGATGCCAAGGAGCGTTAGCAGGCAGCTTGGGAAGCCGGGACAAACAGATCACTGAGTTTCTCACCCCGCCTCCTTCCTCCTGCCCCGTGATTACTCCTGTATTCCCCCCCAACCCGCCTGCCCATCCCCTCAACAACTTAGCATACGCTGCTTCCTTTGTTTGTGCTGAGACCTGCTCGCTCCCGAGGTGGCAGTTCTAGCGCTCTCGCTCCTGCAGCTTATTTTTACCTGCAGCACAGCTTGCTGCCTGGGTGACAGGCGCCAACAGCCCCAGCTGTGACCTCTGCTGCTGCTCCTCCGAGTGCTCGGCAGCACTCCCCAACTCAGGTCAGCCCAGCGGTATCCGCTGGGGTCTTCAGCTGGAGAGACCCCATCACCTCAGGATTTCCTGCAGTTGGAAAGGGAGAGTTTTGTCCCAACAGGGGAAAAAGGGAGAGAGAGGAAAGAGAGAGTCAGAGAGAAAGCAGGGGGAGACGGAGGAAGGAGGGGAGGTGCGGCCTCAGCTCCGTACTGTGTGTTTAAATAAGTCACTCATTCGTTCCTTCATGTACCGTTTGTTGTTCAGGCGCTGAGGTGTGCCCAGTTCCTTCCAGCCCCAGGGACGGCAGCACATCAGGCCTCCCTGTCCTTCACCATCTCCCGGAGTTTGATAAACCCATGTCCATCGAGTCAGTGATGCCATCCAACCATCTCATCCTCTGTCGTCCCCTTCTCCTCCTGCCCTCAACCTTTCCCAACATCAGGGTCTTTTCAAATGAGTCAGCCCTTTGCATCAGGCGGCCCAAGTATTGGAGCCTCAGCTTCAGCATCAGCCCTTCTAATGACTATTCAGAGTTGATTTCCTTTAAGACGGACTGGTTTGACCTTCTTGCAGTCCAAGGGACTCTCAAACGTCTTCTCCAGCACCACAGTTCAAAAGCATCAATTTTTCACTTATTAAGCAAATGTTTATAGGAACTTATTATTCATCAGACCCTATGATCGGCACTAGGAACGTAGAGGTGGATAAACTGGACACATTCCTGCCCTCATAATGAGAGAGACCAATAATATCATTTAAGCCTCATGACAAACTCAGCAAGTTTTAAGATATCCATTTTACAGAGAGGAAAACTAACGCTCAGAAAGGATAAGTTACTTGCCCATAACATAGAGAGGAAGTCGGCAGAGTTGACATTGAAAGCCAGCATTGCCTGACCATGCTCCTTCCTGTCCGTAAAAATGGGCTCTGCTCAACCAGGGAAAGACTACCAGCCATCTACAAACTTGGCCGTTAGAACACAAAAAAACTTTCCAGATCCTTTCACCCAACTATTTCATTCATCTACAGGGAAAATTGAGGAGCAGACTTGCCAAAACAACAGAGCCCATTAGAGTCAGGGGTCCAGATTGACACTGGGGTGTCCTAAGCTCCAGACACCAGCTCTTCATCCACCACGTTCCTCCTCTTTTTCTCTATTCTCTGTGTAAACTACGCAGTGTTTTTCAGAAAACAGAGCACTGTGTTTTCTACTCTTCTCCATACATAATGTGCTGCTGTTTCCTAGCCGTGGAATCAGCAGGCTGATGAAATTTAGAGGAAGGACAGTTGCCAGCTAAAATAACGAAGCTATTCCTCAGCTTAGACTATCAATTGAGGGCTGTTGTTTTTTCAATGTAACAGTTGCCTTCAGATATTTGTTTGGAAAGAAAAAGATTTCTAAATTCCTCACACTCCCATTAGACGTCAACTTAGGCAGACCAATCTTAGTTATATTCTACTCCGTAGATAGAAAAACCTGGGGTATGACATAATTTGAGTTTCCAGGAGACAGGAGAAGGAAGGGAAACTGTTTTGCAAGGAATAGAGATTTGGAAGAGATAAGACAAAGGTCAAGATGAGGTCAGAGCCCTTAAGAAGAAAATCTTGACTCCACCCACCCCTAGGGCCCCAGCCCAAGAAGGATCGGGAAGAGAACACAACACAGCGAAATCTTCACCAGAACACCCAGATAGGGTCACGGGGAATCTGAGGGCATTCAGGTTGCTGTTTGACCTCATCACTAAACATACCAAGATGCAAGGAGCTAGGAACCCCGCGCTCTCACCCTCGGCACAGCAAGTGTGGCCGACTCCCCGCAGTTGGCCTGTGAGGACCTCTCACCTCACCCGGGCACTCTGCGGTCAGCAGTCAGGGCCAGTGCAGGCCCTGAGCCACGGGGCCTGTGACATCCCTGAAGATTGAGCGGGGACAGGGACAAGTGCCCAGTAACAGGCTGGGGCTCCTGAGCCAGAGGCCAGAGGCTCTCTGCTCTCCCAGGTCCGCTCTCTGTCACCCCCAAACAATCAGCTCTTCCCTGCACCCTTCCACTATCTTGGGAGGGAGAGACAGGAAGGAAGAGGAGCACCAAAAGGCAGAATGGGTATTAAAACTTGAAAGAAGCTGGGTTCCTTCAAGACGAATTGTTTAAAGCTGGAGACCAGGTTCTGATCATTTTTGCCAGATTTTAATATCTCCCTTTCCTCTCACCTTCTTGCCAATCGGGTTGGAGGCTAGAATGATGTGAAAGTTAAGAAGCAATTAAGGAGACATCCTTTCTCCCCCCATGCTGTGAGGCTTGCAGGATCTCAGTTCCCCAACCAGGGATTGCATCCAGGCCACGGTGGTGAAAGCCCAGGATCCTAACCATTAGCCACCAGGGAACTCTCCAGATTTTTTTAATGTTTAAATCTTGTGAGTTATTCACTCCAGGATATCTATTTGAGTCTCTGCAAACCTCTGAGGAAAAGGAGGTGAGGTCAGAGCGAAAAGGCCAGATTTAGGAGCTCTCTGCCTCTTGAGGGAGAAGGCAGTGGCAGCCCACTCCAGTGTTCTTGCCTGGAAAATCCCATGGACGGAGGAGCCTGATGGGCTGCAGTCCATGGGGTCGCTAGGAGTCGGACACAACTGAGCGACTTCATTTTCACTTTTCACTTTCATGCATTGGAGAAGGAAATGGCAACCCACTCCAGCGTTCTTGCCTGGAGAATCCCAGGGACGGGGGAGCGTGGTGGGCTGCCATCTGTGGGGTCGCACAGATTCGGACACGACTGAAGCGACTTAGCAGCAGCAGCAGCAGCTGCCTCTTGGGGTCCAGGTTCTCTCAATCTCTCCTTGACATGGTCTCTATCACCTTGATTTACTCCAAGAAAGCGAGCCTTGGAAGACACCTGAGAGCCTTAATCAACTTCACACACACACCCTGACTCAGCTTAGGAAACCCAAACCCGAGGCCCACAGTGGGGACACCCCGCCCAGCGTGACAAGGTCACAAGTGGACGCTCTGGGGGTCGCAGGGGTTCCCTGGCTCTGATCCCAGAGCTCTCTCCACCAGAGCAAGGAGAGCTGCCTGTGCCCATCTCTGGCTTTCTCGCAGTAACCACATTTTATTTATCTCCTCTATTCTGGTCTGAACCTGTTCTTCTGACGAGGTGACTGCTAAGCACCCTCCAATAGACAAGAACAGCCTGTGACTCCTTCCCTACCTTCCTGCCTGGCCTGGAATCACCCCTGTTTAAAGCGAGCACACACTTTGGCTGGTTTGCTTAAGCATCTGACCTCCACGGACAGAATTAAAACTGGAGGGCGGAGAGAGTGTCAGTTTGATGGAACTCGGCAGAGCCCTGCCCGCTGCCCTTTCGACAGCGCCTGTGAGCCGGGTCCACACCACCCCCGCTGCCGGCCTGGGGATCCGTGACTAGGCCATTGTTGCTGTTGTTCGCTCCATCGTGTCCGACTCTGCAACCCTGTGGACTGCAGCATGCCAGGCCTCCCTGTCCACACCAACTCCTGGTGTTTACCCAAACTCATGATCGAGTCGGTGATGCCATCCAGCATCTCATCCTCTGTTGTCCCCATCTCCTCTTGCTCTCAACCTTTTGCAGCATCAGGGTCTTTCCCATTGAGTCAACTCTTCACATCAGGTGGCCAAACCTGTCCCTAAAACAGTTTGCCTCATTGCTCAGCCAACCTCCAACATTCCAAGAATAACCAAACTTCACACTTTCAGATGAATTCATTTAGACTTTGTAAAAGTTCAACCAAGGTTGTAAGCATTTTAGTAAGCAGGACAGGACGGAAGACTAGCTAGCTCGCTTCAGTGAGCCGGTCTCTCTAGACCAGCATAGCATCGTGACGGTGTGGCGTGAAGGTCAAAGCTCACAATTCCAGCATAGCCATCATGACGGTGTGGCACGGAGGTCAAAGCTCACAATTCCAGCATAGCCATCGTGACAGTGTGGCACAGAGGTCAAAGCTCACGATTCCAGCATAGCCATCGTGACAGTGTGGCAGGAAGGTCAAGCTTACGATTAGATTCAGATTCCCGTGCAAACAAAACCACTGTGCAGATTACAAATCCCTCTCATCTATTCACTGTTAAAGGACCTCTGAGGAGCTATATTATATACAATGGGTTAGCCAAGTTTGCGGAGAAGGCAATGGCAAGCCACTCCAGTACTCTTGCCTAGAAAATTCCATGGATGGAGGAGCCTGGTAGGCTGCAGTCCATGGGGTCGCTAAGGGTCGGACACGACTGAGCGACTTCACTTTTCACTTTCACACATTGGAGAAGGAAATGGCAACCCACTCCAGTGTTCTTGCCTGGAGAAGCCCAGAGACGGGGGAGCCTGGTGGGCTTCCGTCTATGGGGTCACACAGAGTCGGACACGACTGAAGTGACTTAGCAGCAGCAGCAGCCAAGTTTGAGTTTGTAGTGGTTACTTGAAAATTAAGAACTATCTTTTCATTAAATTATAAGATTTGCCTAATTCACCACTGCTTCTTTTTAGTTTTCCTAAATGAGCAAACCTTCCACTGAGCTTGTTCTGCAAAGCACGGCGGCGTGGTTTGGACAGTCCCAGTCAGGAGTTCTGAAAATCTGGATTCTCATCGTATTGCTTCCAACCTTACCCAGAGACTCTAGGTAAGTAATTAACCTCACTGGGCCTTTCTCATCCAGAGAGTAAAGGCATTACTCTGGGTTAGATTGACCTCATAAGGCTTTGAGTGATGGAAAGAAATCATCCCATCAACCATCTATGAACACATACATTGAATATTTGCAGTGTGCAAGGATACGGAAAGGCACTATGGATTCATTTATTCGATGAATATTAGCAATAGAACTCCTGTATCTCAAGCACCGGGTAAGCACTCTGGACAGAGTGAAGAAATTGACAGTCGTGGTCCCTGAGCTCACGGAGTTTACATTCTAGTGAAGGAACTTGATAAATAATAAGAAAACTAATAAACACAGAAAATAACTGTGCATGGTCAGATCCTGTAAGGGGAAACACAGCCTCATAACAGGAAACACCGAGATTGAGGAAGATGATATGATTTAGTGGTAGTATCCTTGGGGAGACCTCTATGAGGAAGTCACGTCCAAACTGAAATTTGAAAGATGCAAAGAAGCTGGCCATGAGAAGAATGGGAGATGCTTGGGGGAAAGTGTTTCTGTCAACACAAACAGTGATTGCCACAAGCCCAAGACAAGAGATAATAGGGTTTATTCTAGAAGGGCCATGTGATTAGGGCGTACAGAGCAAGTTGGAGAATGAGTTAGGCACAAATCTCTTTTGCAAGATGTTCTCCATCAAGCAGACAAGATAAGATATAGCTAGATACCTTAATTACATCTATATATCTCCCTGTATATGGTGGGCCAAAAAGTTTGTTTGGGTGTTCATAAAATGGCAAGGAAAAACTCAAACATTTTGATCAACTCAATACCTTATATCTTGCCTATATATATGATAATTTAAGGTATGTATATGTGTGTGTGCTCAGTCGTGTCCAACTCTTTGTGATCCCATGGACTGTAGCCCACTAGTCTCCTCTGTCCATGGGATTTTCCAGGCAAGAATACTGGAGTGGGTTGCTATTTCCTGCTTCAGGGGATCTGTCTGACCCAGGGATTGAAGCCACATCTCCTGTGTCTCCTGCATTACTGGTGGATTCTTTACCCAATGCCATCCTCAAAAAAGGCTGCTGCTGCTGCTGCTGCTGCTAGCTCCTATGAAAGAAGGGCCAGTAGAAGACTGCATTTCCAAGCACATGGCAGGAGTCAGCTGAGGCCAGTGGAGAAATGGGCTGAGTTGAGTCCAAAGCACTGCTCTATCAGTTGGCTCTCGCACATAACAAACCATCCTACAACTTTGCAGTGTAAAACAAGAACTAGGTTTTTAGCTCACAGTTTTGATGGTTGTCAGTTTATGCTGGACACAGTTGTGCAATTCCTTTGGTTTTTGCTTGGTTGTCAACTAGCGGGGTTCTGCTCTCAATAAGTCTTAGCCTCCATGTGTTTTTCATCTCCTTCTATCACACTCTCAAGTCAGGGCCGTCATGAAAGAAAGCCAGTTATGCAAGAACCTAAGTGAAAGTAGATGAGGTTTCCTGAGACCTTCGTAGACACAGCACAGGGTCACTTCTGCTGCATGTGACTGGCTAAAGCAAGTCACAAAACCAGCCCAGAGACATCAGTCAAGACTGCAGAGTAAGAGGCATGAAGTTCACCTCCCACTACAAGCACACACACAAAAACCTATATGTGGAACAATCTTCACCGGAAACCAGCCAGAAACTGGTAGAAGGGCTCCTGTACAACCAAGGCTGTAAGAAAAACACACATGCGACCAGGTAAGAAGGGACGAAGAGAGATTGCATCTGGACCTATGTTGCTGGAAGGGGACTCGGAGGAAAAGGGAGACTGATTGGGCAGACACCTGGCCTCGGGAGTGAGGGGTGACAGCCGTAGACTGGTGCCCCCATTCTGGGGTTCTGAGTTGGGAACATTAGCCCCCTTGATGGTTGGAGAAACCCTGGGACTACAGGAAGGCTGAGGGGAGCCTGGACTCTGCCCTTGAGGAGGGCGTGTGCCCTGGCTTCACCCCGAGGCGGGGCAGAAACAGGTCTGCCCTGGCAGCCAGGTTTACCTCAACCGGCAGGCGCCCTGGCCCAAGCAGGGAGGGTGCCCTGGCCACACTGCTGGTCACAGGGCTGCGCTGGTTCTGGGGTGGCCACAAGCAGGGGGAGGACTCGACGGGCCAGCGGGCCAGGGGCTGCAGAGGCAGCCGGGCCGGGGCGGGGGCTAGGAGGGCACTGGTGGCCATTGCTGGTGCTTGCTCAGCTCATGCTGTGACGCGTGCTGAGAGTCTGCAGGGGCCCCGCGGCCCTGCAGTGTGGCTACAGGGTTGGGGGTGACCATGGGGACGGGGGGCAGTGGGCGCCGTGAGGGACAAGGAGGGCTCACGCTCGAGTCCGTCTGCATGGAGCAAGGGATGCCATCACAGCAGCCTGCACGGGCAGCCCTCTGTCTGGGGCTGGCGTCTGGCCTGAGCCGAGCCGCGGGTTCTCGCAGGCCCCGCTTGCTTCAGCCCCCACCTCACTGGGACAAAGGGCCTGAGGATGGGAGCGTGGGAAACACAAGCCTAAAGGGAACAGAGCCAACTCAGGCCCAAACATTCAGGCTTCTGCTTTAGCAACTTGGGGTCAGATTCCACCCCCAATGGGGCAGTGCTGGCCAGTGGGCACAGGGCAAGCCCCACCGCACCCCTGGACCCAGCTCCAGCCCCTGCCCCCCACCAGGGTGACAGTTGCCAGCACACACCGAGGAAGGACATGCCTGGGACCCACAGCAGGTCCAGCCCTCTCACCAAAGCCATTAGGCACACACAGCCTGTGTAGGGACACTGTCGCATACGAACACCCCTTCAGAATCACAATAGATAACCGTCTCACCTAAATTCATAGAGGCAGAGAATGCTAAGAAAAATAAAAAAGCAGAATGTTCATTGTTCCGTCACTGACTCGTGCCCGACTCTTTGTGACCCCATGAACTGCAGCACGCCAGGCCTCCCTGTCCTTCACTGTCTCCCTGAGTTTGCTCAGATGCATGCTCATTGGGTCAGTGATAACTGAAAAAGCAAGAGAAAATCTCCCCCAAAATAAATAACCAAACAAATAAGCGGCTTGCCAGATAAAGCACTCAAAGCACTGGTGGTAATAATGTTAAATGAATTAGAGAAAAGAATAGGTATATACAGTGAAAATTTGACTAAGGAGCTAGGAAATATAAAGACACAATTAGAAATGAATAATTCAATAGCTGAAATAAAATACACACTTAGAAGGAATGAATAGCAGATTAAGTGATAGAGAAGAATGTATAAATGATCTGGAAGATAGAATAATGGGACTCACACAAACAGAACATCAAAAAGAAAAACAAGTTTAAAAACTAAAAACAGCTTAAGAGATCTCTGGGATAACATTAAGCCTGCCAACATTTGCATTATAGGGGTCCCAGAAGAAGAGAGAGAGAAAGAAATCAAATGTACTTGAGAAAACTATGGCTTAAAACTTTCTAAATCTGAAGAAGGAAACAGATATCCAGGTACAAGAAGCACAGGGGGTCCCAAACAGACTCACACTGCTGCTGCTGCTGCTGCTAAGTTGCGTCAGTCGTGTCCGACTCTGTGCGACCCCATAGACGGCAGCTGACCAGGCTCTGCTGTCCCTGGGATTCTCCAGGCAAGAACACTGGAGTGGGTTGCCATTTCCTTCTCCAATGTGTGAAAATGAAAAGTGAAACTGAAGTCGCTCAGTCGTGTCCGACTAGTAGCGACCCCGTGGACTGTAGCCCACCAGGCTCTTCCGTCCATGCGATTTTCTAGGCAAAAGTACTGGAGTGCCTTGCCATTGTCTAGACTCACACTAAGACATTATAATTTGAAGGGCAAAAGTTAAAGATAAAAAGAGAAAGGCAGCAAGAGAAAAACAAAAGTCATATACAAGGGAATCCCCATAAGACTATCAGCTGATTTCTCTGCATAAATTTTGCAGGCCAGTACAGAATGCCATGATATATTCAAAATGCTGAAAGGGAAAAACATGTGGTCTAGGATTACCATTTAGAACAGAAGGAGAGATAAAAAGCTTCTCAGACAAGCTAAAACTAAGAGTTCATCAATACTAAATCTACCCTAAAAGAAATGTTAAAGGGTCTTCTCTAAATGAAAAAGAAATAAGAATCTATAGGAAAGAAAAAATCCCACTAGGAAAGGCAAATATATAATAAGGATTGACAATCAGCAACTCACATAAGTCAGCACAAAGATTAAATAGCAAAAAAAAGAAAAACTGTAAAAAGAAATTATATCTACAATAGACAATTAAAGGATAAACATGAAGATATAAAATGTGGCATCAAAAGCACTAAATATGGGGGAAGGGGGTAAAAAAATGTGATCTTTCAGGATGTGATTGAACTTTAATGACTACCAGTCTAAATGAGTAGCTATAGTTACAGGTCAGCATGTATGAACCCCATGATAACCACAAGTCAAAACTTACAATACATACACAAAACCTAAACTAAAGGAACACAAGCCTACTACCAAAGAAAATCATCAATCCACAAGGGAGGAGGTAAAAAGAAAAAGGAATGAACAGAGAACTTCAAAAGCAATCAGTAAATAAGTAATAAAATTGCAACAAGTATGTACCTATCAATAACCACTTTAAATGTCAATGGACTAAAAACTCCAGTCAAAAGAAATAGGGTAGCTGATTGGATATTTTTTTTAAAAGGACCCTTCAATATGCTACGTGCAAGAAGCTCACTTCAGAACTAAATATGCAGAGATTGAAAATGAAGGGATGAAAAAGATATTTCATGCAAATAGAAATGACAAAAAAGCAAGGGTAGCAAAACTCACATCAGGATAAAACAGGCTGCAAAAGGAAGGCTATAACAAAAGGTAAAGAAGGGCATTCTACAGAGATAAACTGATTAATACAGGAAGAGAGTATCATATATGTTAACAAACATGGAACAAACACAGGAGCATCTAATTATCTAAAAAAAAAAAAAAAAACAGAAACATTAATTTGAAAAGATACGTGCACCCCAATGTTCACAGCAGCACTATCTACAATTTGCAAGACACGGAAACAACTCAAGTGTCCATTAGACAAAGAATATGTATAAAGAAGATGTGGTATATTTACACAATAGAATATTACTGAACCATAAAAAGAAGGAAATTCTGTCATTTGCAGCAATGTAAATGGACCTACACAGCGCTGGAGTGACGAGGGGACCAGAAGAGATAACCCACATCCAAGATGAGGAACAGCGGCCGAAAGGAGATACCCCACATCCAAGGTAAGAGAAACCCCAGTAAGATGGTGGGAAGTGAGAGAGGGCATCAGAGGGCAGACAGACTGAAACCACAATCACAGAAAACTAGCCAATCTGATCACATGGACCACAGCCTGTCTAACTCAATGAAACTAAGCCATGCCGTGTGGGGCCACCCAAGACAGACGGGTCATGGTGGAGAGGTCTGACAGAATGTGGTCCACTGGAGAAGGGAATGGCAAACCACTTCTGTATTCTTGCCTTGAGAACCCCATGAACAGTATGAAAAGGCAAACTGATAGGATTCTGAATGAGGAATTCCCCAGGTCATAGGTGCCCAGTATGCTACTGGAGATCAGTGAAGAAATAACTCCAGAAAGAATGAAGGGATGGAGCGAAATCAAAACCAACACCCAGTTGTGGATGTGACTGGTGATAGAAGCAAGGTCCGATGCTGTAAAGAGCAATATTGCATAGGAACCTGGAATGTTAGGTCCATGAATCAAGGCAAATTGGAAGTGGTCAAACAGGAGATGGCAAGAGTGAACATAGACATTCTAGGAATCAGCAAACTAAGATGGACTGGAATGGGTGAATTTAACTCAGATGACCATTATATCTACTACTGCAGGCAGGAATCCCTTAGAAGAAGTGGAGTAGCCATCATGGTCAACAAAAGAATCCGAAATGCAGTACTTGGATGCAATCTCAAAAACGACAGAATGATCTCTGTTTATTTCCAAGGCAACCCATTCAATATCACAGTAATCCAAGTCTATGCCCCGACCAGTAATGCTGAAAAAGCTGAAGTTGAATGGCTCTATGAAGACCTACAAGACCTTCTAGAACTAACACCAAAAAAGATATCCTTTTCATTACAGGGAACCGGAATGCAAAAGTAGGAATTCAAGAAACACTTGGAACAACAGACAAATTTAGCCTTAGAGTACAGAATGAAGCAGGGCAAAGGCTAATAGAATTATGCAAAGAGAACACACTGGTCATAGCAAACACCCTCTTCCAACAACACAAGAGAAGACTCTACACATGGACATCACCAGATGGTCAACACCAAAATCAGATTGATTATGTTCTTTGCAGCCAAAGATGGAGAAGCTCTATACAGTTAGCAAAAACAAGACCGGGAGCTGACTGTGGCTCAGATCATGAACTCCTTATTGCCAAATTCAGACTTAAATTGAAGAAAGTAGGGAAAACCACTAGACCATTCAGGTATGACCCAAATCAAATCCCTTACAATTATACAGTGGAAGTGAGAAATAGATTTAAGGGACTAAATCTGATAGAGTGCCTGATGAACTATAGATGAAGGTTCGTGACACTGTACAGGAGACAGGGATCAAGACCATCCCCAAGAAAAAGAAATGCAAAAAAGGAAAATGGCTGTCTGAGGAGGCCTTACAAATAGCTGTGAAAAGAAGAGAAGCGAAAAGCAAAGGAACGATATACCCATTTGAATTCACTGTTTCAAAGAATAGCAAGGAGAGATAAGAAAGCCTTCCTCAGCAATCAGTGCAAACAGAGGAAAACAACAGAATGGGAAGGACTAGAGATCTCTTCAAGAAAATTAGAGACACCAAGGGAACATTTCATGCAAAGATGGGCTTGATAAAGGACAGAAATGGAATGGAACTAACAGAAGCAGAAGATATTAAGAAGAGGTGGCAAGAATACACAAAAAGGATCTTCACGACCCATATAACCACGATGGTGTGATCACTCACCTAGAGCCAGACATCCTGGTTGCCGTTTCCTTCTCCAGCGGATCTTCCTGACCCAGGGACTGAACCTGGGTCTCCAGAATTGCAGGCAGATTCTTTAGCATCTGAGCCACCAGGGACCCAGAGAATAGATAGAGATACAAACTGTGGAAGTAGGTTTATTCCATTTACTTCAAAGTCTACGTACATGCACATACAAAATAAGTTAACTTTTTGGTAGCCATTTTTTAAGTAAATTTGTTGGATGATTTAATGAACCGTGTACATTATTTTAAATTATAGTTTATAAAGCAAATTTTTTAAAAGTTAACTTATGACTTGTGTCATTCCAGTTGTCCTACAGGAGTACCTACCATTCCCTAGAATCCAGCTTTGGAAGAACTTTGCCGAAAGGTTAGAGAAGGCAGGAATATGAACATGTGTGATCTTGAGAAGAAATGCAGGACAAGAACTTGGTGAGCCTATCTGTGTTCACATTTCACCTCCGTCACTTCACTAGCAATGTGATCTTGGTCACATTCTTTAAGCTCCTGGAGACTTAGTTTTCCCTTTTTTATTTTTTTAAATGTTTTTATTTGTTTATTTTCGTGACTGTGTCAGGTCTTAACTGCTGCTCAGGATCTTTCAGTTCAGGACGCTCTGGCTGCAGCTCCCGGGCTTGCTATGCTGCGTGGGCTCCAGTTGTCGCAGTGCCCAAGGTTCATTGCTCCTCAGCACGTGGGGTCTTAATTCCCGGACCCAGGATCGAGCCCGCACCCTCTGCATTGCAAGGCAGACTTTTTAACCACGGGACCACCACCAGGGAAGTCCCCCCTTCTTTAATATTAGTATTACGACCCTCACTTCATCCAGTTGTTATGGAGCCTTAATAAAAGTAAATACTTTCTTTGTCAACCCTGTTTAGTCTCTTCTTATATCAGGACTGAGAGAAAGATCACATCTTTGATTTGCTCAAATGTTTCTCTAGACACCCCCATGTTTTAATAGCATCAGCCTGTCAGGTTGTATCTACGATGTTTGTAATTCAGGTAGCAAATTGATTTTTGAAAGCACTCTGGGCCTGCTCTGTCCATGTCGGATAAGCTCCAAGCATTAATTATGCACCAATATTGATGTTTTTGTCTGACAAGGTCTAATGTCACCATATTCAAATCTGGCTGCTTCCTTGTTAGAAAACCCTTCGAAATGTGGCCTTGGAAGAGACAGCATGTGTCACCTGTAATGTTTGAGATGTCCCCAAATTGAAGCCCTCAATTAGAATTAAAGACAACACCTGTCTTTGTTCTGGGCCCCAAAGAGAACAAGCTGGTGTGATTCATGGAAGCAGCTTGAGTTGCGACTCCATCGAGCATTGCTCGAAAGAAGGCAATCAAGTCTTCTTCTGGTAAGCTGCACATGGCGGTGTGAGCAATTTGAATACATTTGGATCTGCAGAATACACAAGTCGGGTATTATGGTTTGTATGGGGAAGTCTGTTTGCTAATTGGTATGATCGACCATAAATATCCAGCCAGACCTGCCTGATTTCACACAATTGTTACGAGAATTGGGATTAACTTATTTTTAAAAGAGGATGATAATCATACAAAGGCCAGTTTCCCTAACTTGAACTGATCTTAAATAGGCCATTCTTGTTCGAAAGTTCTTATTGGACTCATTTAATTTACCCAGTAAGTAATCACTGCACTCTGACTATATGCCAGGCACTATTCCAGGCACCTGGGACACCAGAAGACACCGACAGACAAGGGCTCTCAGAGAGCATTTATTTTAATGACGTATCTTATGCTGCTGCTGCTGCTGCTGCTAAGTTACTTCAGTCGTGTCCGACTCTGTGTGACCCCATAGACGGAAGCCCACCAGGCTCTCCTGTCCCTGGGATTCTCCAGGCAAGAACACTGGAGTGGGTTGCCATTTCCTTCTCCAATGTGTGAAAGTGAAAAGTGAAAGTGAAGTCACTCAGTCGTGTCCGACCCTTAGCGACCCCACAGACTGCAGCCTACCAGGCTCCTCCATCCATGGGATTTTCTAGGCAAGAGTACTGGAGTGGCTTGCCATTGCCTTCTCCGGACGTATCTTATAGATGTGCTCATTTCCAAGACTTTGGCTAAGATGACTTTCCAAGGCAGAGACAGGCAGTTGAATGAGTCTCTTCTCTGAGTTTATGATTTTTATTAAAATAAAGTAGTTTGCTAATTTCATCTCCAGTAACTGAGAAACACACTCAAGAGTTGTGAATACAATTACTGTTTCTCTCATACTGAACTATACTATGAACGCTCTTCTGATGTCAGAGGAATAGGCAGAGGGCTGTTAGAGGGATAGTTATCTCACGCGCTCTGCATTTCTGAAGGGGAATGGGGTTAAGATGATCGCTAATGCCTGTTGATGCATGTGTGTGCTTAGTTGCGTCTGACTCTTGGAAACCGCATGGACTGTAGCCCGCCAGGCTCCTCTATCCATGGGATTTTCCAGGCAAGAATACTGGAGCAGATTGCCACTTCCTACTTCCAAGGGATCTTCCTGACCCAAGGATCGAATTCCAGTCTCTGGCATCTTCTGGCAGGCGGATTCTTTACCACTGTGCCACCTGGGAAGCAGTGCCTATTTATCCATAAGAGAAAAGGAAAAGGACCTTCGTTCCTGGTAACGAATAGTTAATTTAAGTGATATTATAAGTGTCCAAGATCTTCACGACCAAGATAGTCACGATAATGTGATCACTGACCTAGAGCCAGACATCTTGGAATGTGAAGTCAAGTGGGCCTTAGAAAGCATCACTACGAACAAAGCTAGTGGAGGTGATGGAATTCCAGTTGAGCTATTTCAAGTCTTGAAAGATGATGCTGTGAAAGTGCTGCACTCAATATGCCAGCAGATTTGGAAAACTCAGCAGTGGCCACAAGACTGGAAGAGGTCAGTCTTCATTCCAATCCCAAAGAAAGGCAATGCCAAAGAATGCTCAAACTACCACACAATTGCACTCATCTCACACGCTAGTAAAGTCATGCTCAAAATTCTCCAAGCCAGGCTTCAGCAGTATGTAAACCATGAACTCCCAGATGTTCAAGCAGGTTTTAGAAAAGGCAGAGGCACCAGAGATCAAATTGCCAACATCCGCTGGATCATGGAGAAAGCAAGAGAGTTTCAGAAAAACATCTATTTCTGCTTCATTGACTATGCCAAAGCCTTTGACTGTGTGGATCACAATAAACTGTGGAACATTCTAAATGTTGGGATGGGACTCCCAGACCACCTGACCTGCCTCTTGAGAAACCTGTATGCAGGTCAGGAAGCAACAGTCAGAACTGTACATGGAACAACAGACTGGTTCCAAATAGGAAAAGGTGTACATCAAGGTTGTATATTGTCACCCTGCTTATTTAACTTATTTGCAGAGTACATCATGAGGAACACTGGGCTGGAATAAGCACAAGCTGGAATCAAGATTGCTGAGAGAAATATCAATAACCTCAGATATGCAGATGACACTACCCTTATGGCAGAAAGTGAAGAGGAACTCAAAAGCCTCTTCATGAAAGTGAAAGAGGAGAGTGAAAACGTTGGCTTGAAGCTCAACATTCAGAAAACGAAGATCATGGCATCTGGTCCCATCACTTCATGGGAAATGGATGGAAAAACAGTGGAAACAGTGTCAGACTTTATTTTTTTGGGCTCCAAAATCACTGCAGATGCTGATTGCAGCCATGAAATTAAAAGACGCTTGCTCCTTGGAAGGAAAGTTATGACCAACCTAGATAGTATATTAAAAAGCAGAGACATTACTTTGCCAACAAAGGTCCGTCTAGTCAAGGCAATGGTTTTTTCAGGGGTCATGTATGGATGTGAGAGTTGGACTGTGAAGAAAGCTGATCGCCGAAGAATTGATGCTTTTGAACTGTGGTGTTGGAGAAGACTCTCGAGAGTCCCTTATACTGCAAGGAGATCCAACCAGTCCATTCTAAAGGAGATCAATCCTGGATGTTCATTGGAGGGACTGATGCTAAAGCTGAAACTGCAATACTTTGGCCACCTCATGCGACGAGTTGACTCACTGGAAAAGACTCTGATGCTGGGAAAGGTTGGGGGCGGGAGGAGAAGGGGACGACGGAGAATGAGATGGCTGGATGGCATCACCGACTCTGTGGACATGAGTTTGAGTGTACTCCAGGAGTTGGTGATGGACAGGGAGGCCTGGCGTGCTGTGATTCATGGGGTCGCGGAGAGTCAGACACGACTGAGCGACTGAACTGAACTGAACTGATAAGTGTCCAAAACATGGAGGGGGGATTTTTTTTATACCCTAAAATATTTTCTGCTTTATTGTTTTCTTTCTTTCTTTCACTTTTAACAACATTTTGAGTGTATACCTTGTCCCAGGTACTATATGAGATTAGGAGGATCAAAAATAAAATATGGTCTTGACACTCAAGAAATACACAATCTCATTTTTAAAAATAAAAAGGTAAGGGAAGTCAATTTATCACAGAAAAGTGAAAATGTTAGTCACTCAGTCATGTCTGACTCTTTCAACCCTATGGACTGTAGCCTGCCAAGTTCCTCTGTCCATTGAATTCTCCAGGCAAGAATACTGGAGTGGGTAGCTATTCCCTTCTCCAGGGGATCTTCCCAACTCAGGGACTGAACCCAGGTCTCCCACATTGCAGGCAGATTCTTTACCATCTCAGTCACCAGGGAAGAACTGATATTTAATTTCTTCTTGGAAGTCATAGGATGGTCACAGTGTAATGGAAAGAGTAATGAACCAGACATCTAATGTAATTCTGAGCATTTTCTATGTCTCTTTGGGAGTCCACTGAACCAATCTCAAGGAAAGGATTTCACGTAATTGGTTATAAGAATAATTTAAAATTGTTGATGTGAAAGGTGACGATAACAATAAACCTACAAATCGGAGTGATGAGCCATGATGGCAAAAATTTGTGGTAATTACTGTACACCTTCCAAAGTACAGAGCTGTTGAATAATTTTTCTAAAGCCATGCAAGTAGTTCAGACCGTATCTGAATCTGAGATTCCATCCAATAAACACCTACTCTGTGTCAAGCACTGCACTTGGTGTTGTAGAAATTATATAGATTAATAAACTGTAGTTCTAGTTCCCATCTCACAGGGTGTATAGTCTGCTGCGAGAAACCAATGCCCTGGAACATGAGAGAAGTGGATCAAGTTGACAAGCCATGAATGGAAAGGCTAGATGGAGTCCGCCCGCAGTGGTCGAGAGCAGCATGCGGAGAGATTGGACCTTGAATTTGCAGCCAGTGAAGATCTTGGGCTGCAGAGTGCGTTTCAGAGAAGCCATAGTGACCATGAGAAGGTGAATGGGAGAGGACAGAAAACCTGGGGACCAGACGAATCGGAGGACTGTGGCGTCAGACGGAGAGTCGGAGGCTGATGTGGGCGGTCCGAGTGCGGTCCATGCAGCTCCAGGTGCGTTCTGATTCCAGGAAAGAAGGCCCCATCCAGACACAAGGACCTGGACGGGGCGAAGAGCGCCCCACAAACCAGCCTGAAGCGTCCCCGCGGGAAGGGATGATACGGAGTGTGAGAGCAGGGGACGCCGCCCTCTGCCCGGGAGAGCCCCTCCGACCGCCCCACCCACACCCACAGGGCAGGAGGGGTCGCGACCAAAGGAGTCAGAGCCGAGGCCCTCGCTGGGCCAGCTTTTACTAGCGAGGGAGGCTCCTGAGCCCCAGGGCAGGCCCCATGCCCTCCCCATTGCTTGTACATCCTGCCCCCCACTCAGGCAAGGCTTATTATCCCCCTTGGGAGAAGACCACCATTCTCTGGCAGTCCCAGCTTCTACACCAGCCAGAGAGGCAGCGTGGTTCTCAAGTTCTAATCATCCCTTTCTCTGCTCAGCCTGCTGCTCTTAAGAGGCAGGTCTGATGCAGATGGAGTGGAAGTATTGGGCCTTCTTTGCGGGCTTCTAGCCTAAGCCATGGAGAAGGCAATGGCACCCCACTCCAGTACTCTTCCTGGAAAATCCCATGGATGGAGGAGCCTGGTGGGCTGCAGTCCATGGGGTTGCTTAGAGTCAGACATGACTAAGTGACTTCACTTTCACTTTTCACCTTCCCGCATTGGAGAAGGAAATGGCAACCCACTCCAGTGTTCTTGCTTGGAGAATCCCAGGGACAGGGGAGCCTGGTGGGCTGCCGTCTATGGGGTCACAGAGAGTCAGACATGACTGAAGCCACTTAGCAGCAGCAGCAGCAGCCTAAACCATGTGCTTGCCTCTCCCTGTGGTCAATAAACATTTGCCTGGGAGAACAGGCTTTGTGTGATTACTTACAAACTGTGATCCCAGACTCCAGTCTCTTTATAGGTCGATAGATATAACTCCTTAGTTGGGGATTCTGGAAAAAGGAGGGCAGATAGCATAGTAGGATCTAAGCTTTTATGGGCGTCCTGCTGAAATTTCGTCCCCAATGCACCAGTACCTTGTCCTGAGTACCTACTGTGTGCCAGGCATTTTGCACATAGTCAGACCTCAGAACTGGCACACAGTGGGCAGCGAACAAATGTTGCTTCTTTTCTTTCTCATGCTGATCCAGTCTCTTTCCATGTCAGGAATGAAAGAGGGATCTGATCTTCGATTTGTTCAGATTCTAAGAGAAGTAGCTATTATTTCCATTTTATTGATGACAATCAGGAGGTATTGAGAGATTCGAACTCAGGCCTATTGGATGTCAAACCTTTGAGTCCTTTCAATGCACTCAAGGAGAAGGTGGATGTCCCCTTCTTTTTATCCTCACATCCACCCTACCCCTTCTCACTTCCTTAAATTCCCTCCCCCGTCTCATTTTGAAATACCATGAAGGCAACTGACAGCACTGCTTTGGTTGCTTTAATCGTGGCTGACCACATCTGGCTGGTTGTATAATGTGATGGTAGCTAGAGGCAACTGACAGCACTGCTTTGCTTGCTTTAATCGTGGCGGACCACATCCGGCTGGCTGTATAATGTGATGGTAGCTAGTTCACTGCGTACTTACTATGTGTGAGGCTTAGTATTAGTCACTTTACATATGCGATTTCCTTACATCCTTCCATCAACATTACAGCATTACCTTCTAATAAAATCCTTTAAAAACTGGGAAATGGAGATGAAAGGTGGCAGTTAACCTACCTAAATTCCCAAAAGTCACAGTGAACAAACTAGGATTTGAACTTGGAGAGCCTCCTCGATAAGTGAAGATGACTCCTCTGGCTCAGAACTGTTTGTACCCGTCAGTAAGACACCCTCTACCTCCACTCTTCAACGACTTCCCCATTGCTATCTCCAAAAGTCCCTGCTCAGCTTTAAAATCTATATAGACACCATGTCTCCAAGCAGTTGTTGGGATTTTCTGCACCTGGAAAAAGCTCTGAGGGTAGAAAGAGACGGCGTCCCATGCAGTGAAAGGACTGTGAGCCAGCCAACTGCAAATCTCATTTCCCCACCTGCTTCTAATAGGCTGATCTCTTTTCCCTTGACACCATCCCTCTGTGACTTTAATAGAGCTGAAGTCAACATCACACCACTTAATCAGTCTTGTCTTTTTATTTGTGCTGAAGCAGAGTTGTGAAGTTAGCAGGAAAGGGGTGAGAAAGGCAAAATTCTGTCTTCCAGGGCTCCCCAGACACCCTCATGCTGTGGGTCAAGGAGCACCCTCCACAGATGAGTAGCTGTATTTTGTAACTGTAATAATAACTATAAGAGTAATAATAATAAATAACAACCTGCTTACAATCCTTTATAGGTTATAATGTGTTGCCACATTCATTTGTAAGTAGTTTGGTCTTTTCAACTGCTCTCTGAGATGGGGATAACTATGATGTGTGTTAAATAAATATTTTTTATATTTATATTATTTATTATCTTTATGTATATGCATATATAACTTTTGACCTTTGAGCAAGTTGTGAACATCAAAGGAAGTAGATAGACCACAGAGCTCAAGTTCAGGACTGCTGAACCACCAGCTCTGCCATGAGATTCACTTTTAAAATCTCAGTTTCCCGCTCTGTCCAACAAGGATCATGATTCTCACTTCCCGACACTCGATGAGAAGAGTTAAGGAGAAAGCACATTTAAACTGGAGCCTATTATACAGAGTGAAGTAAGCCAGAAAAAAAAACACCAATACAGTATACTAACGCATATGTATGGAATCTAGAAAGATGGCAACGATAACCCTGTATGCGAGACAGCAAAAGAGACACAGATGTATAGAACAGTCTTTGGGACTCTGTGGGAGAGGGTGAGAGTGGAATGATTTGGGAGAATGGCACTGAAACATGTATATTATCATGTATGAAATGAATCGCCAGTCCAGGTTTGATGCATGAGACAGGATGCTCGGGGCTGGTGCACTGGGATGACCCAGAGGGATGGGATGGGGAGGGAGGTGGGAGGGGGGTTCAAGGTGGGGAACACATCTACACCTGGGGCAGATTCATGTCAATGTATGGCAAAACCAACCAATATAATATTGTAAAGTAATTGGCCTCCAATAAAAAAAAAAACACAAAATAAAATGTCTATAGATGACAGCATGTATGTAGAAGCCCTGAAGACTCAACAATAGTAACAACAAAAAATTCAAAGCAAATTTAAAAATTCAGTAAAGTTGCAACATACAAAATTGACTTACAGAATCAGTGGCATTTCTAGACAAAACATCTGAAATGGAAATTTTAAAAATCCCATTTTTAATATTACAGTAACAAAAATAAAATACAGAGGAATAAACTTTACCAAAAATGTGAAAGACTCATACACTGAAAGTTATAGAATACATATATAAATGGAAAGACATCCATGGATTGGAACATTGTTAAAATGTCCATACTACCCAAAGCGATTCAGAGATTCGATGTAATCTCTATCAAAATCCATATGGTATTCTTCACAGAAATAAAAAACATGAGGCTAAAATTCATTGGCAACCATAAAAGACCACAACAGCCAAGGTGATCTTGAGAAAGAAGGAAAAAGTTGGAGTCATTATACTTTCTGATTTCAATACATATTACAAATCTACAGTAATCAAAACAGTATGGCACTGTCATGAAGACAGACATAAAGACCACGGGAATAGGATATAGAACCCAGAAACAAATCCACAAATTAAGGGTCAAACACTCTTCAACAAGAGTGCCAAGAAGACACAGCGGGGAAAGGATAATCTCGTCAATGAATGGTGCTGTGAAAACTGAATATCCACACTAGATGAATGAAATTAGACTGCCATATCATATGCCAAAGTGAACTCAAAATGGATTAAACACTGAAATATAAGACCTAAAAACACGAAACTGCTACACGAAAACATAAGGAAAATGCTTCTTGACCCTGAATTATGCAATTATTGTTTTGGATATGACATCAAAAGCGCAGGCAACAAAAACAAACCCAGACAAACATGATGACGTCAGGCTAGAAAGCCGCTGCCCAGCAAAGGAAAGAACCAAAAAAGTGTCCTACAGAGCAGGAGGAAATATCTGCCAACCGTTATCTGACAAAGCACTAAGGTCCAGAATATATAAAGAACTCATGGAACTCATGCAATTCAATAGCCCCCCCCAAAAACAAATAGTGAACAAAAGCCATGATTATGAATTTCTCAAAAGAAGACACACAAATGCTCAACAGGTATATGAAAAGGTGCTCTTGACTTCACTAATCAGGAAAATTCAAATCAAAACCACAATGAAATAGTACTTCACAGCTAGTGGAATGGCTACAAAAGCAAAAGATAACAAAACAGCAAATGACGGTGAGCTTGGGGAGAAAAAGGAATCCATGTATACTGTGGGTGGGAATGTAAATTGATGCAATTGCCATGGAAAACAGGATGGAAATTCCTCAAAAACCTAAAAATAGAACTTCCACATGATTCAGAAATCCCACTTTTGGGTGTATATCCAAAAGAAATGAAATTAGTATCTCAAAGAGATAATGTGAATTCCTATGTTCATCACAGAATTTTTCATGATAGCCAAGATCTGAAAACAACCTAAGTATCTATCAATGGATGACTGTGTGAGAAAATGGAGATGGATATAGGTATAGACACAAAAAAATTATTCAGCCTTAAGAAAGAAAGAAATCCTTCCATTTGCCACAGCATGGATGAAGCTGGAAAACATTATGCTAAGTGAAATAAGCCTGATACAGAAAGACAAATACCTCGTGATCTCACTTATATGTGGAATCTAAAATAAATTCGTAGGAGCAGAGAGTAGAATCATGGTTGTCAGGGGCTTGGGGAGAGGGAAATGAGATATGGTCTAAGGATACAAAATACTACTTATTCAGGATGAATACTGATCCCTTACAGAGGGATCTCCAAACTGTTCGTTTTACTCATATTTTTCTTTAGCACAGCATTTCCTCAATAAGTGCTTGTGGGATTGAACTGAATTGGTGGCCTGACTTATGATAGAATACATATTTTTGTGTGTGATGGTTGAGTATATGGACACCAGAATAAAAGCACTTGGATTCTAGTCTCCAGTTCTCCACTGCTGACAGTAATAAACCGGCAAGTATTTTAAACGCTCCAAGGCATCAGGCGCGTGTAATGGGTATAACATGGGTATAAGCCTTGAGGGCTTATTGTAAAGTGAAGAAGCGTGTAAAATGTAGACGTTAGTGCCAGAAGATGGGATTGACATCTGTCAGTCAGGACTACTGGGGCTGGCCTCTCCCTCCTCTCTTGCTCTGATGACTGCCTTTGGAAGCTATGGGATGACCATACAATCCAGTCTAATAGTTCCATCTCACACCATCTACCCATCTGCTGGTGCCAGAAGTATCCTGTAGTATCAGAGGGCCTGAGAGCATTTGAACAACGTTGCCAGTTTCTAAGCAACTGCCTTCTATCTCAGTTGTTGCCTTGGACATCAGTAATAAGCGTCACTAACATCTACAGCTGGTCTCTGCTTCTACAGAAACCCCACCTGTGGGAAAGAGATGGATCTGTGGCTGGAAGCAGCTCTGGAAAGAGGGAGGCCCATGTGAAGTCAAACTCAGAGGAACCAGGCAGTATTTATACCCCCCTTGGTATTTCTGTCTTACTGCTCTGGGAGCTCCCAAATTAAGAAGACACCAACAGACCACCCCGTGTACACCAAACAAGAGTAAAACACAGGACTGGGCTATGCAGAGAGAACCCCACACATCCTTTAGAAACCACACACCCACCCACTGTGAAGAGACGGGCTCTCCCAAGGTTCCACGGGGACTGGAGTCCTTTCTCCTTGGAGGACCACTGTGTTACTCAGAGTGTTGTATTCAAGCAGCCGTACCTACATCATCTCTGATGTTCACTTCCTCTAACATTATAAATAACCGTATTTCCTGGTAGAACCATCCTTTCCTCTCATTTGACACCATCATTAACAAGAGTTAAGAGGGGACAAGCTTTCTTCCTTCTGATATTCACAGACTCCTCATCACAGTCTGCCTTGCAAACCTTCAGAATGAATCCTGTCAAGCCCTGCATCCTTCTTTATATCAATCACCATGAAAGCCAGAACTTTGAAGTCATTTCTCATAACCTGACTCTCATCACCATGCTGCTCTATCTATCCCCCAATCCCACCCCTCCTCCCTACTCCCCAAATCCTTCCACAGTGCCCTCTGCAAGTCAGGGTTTTCCCTCAGGAAAATCTCCTATAGGGACTTCCCTGGTGGTCCAGTGGTTAAGACTTAGCCTTCTCATGCAGGAGGTGTGGGTTTGATCCCTGATCTGGGAGCTGGGTTCCCAAATGCCTCATGGCCTATATACACACACACACACACACATACACGATAGAAGCAAGTTCGGAATTTCAATAAAGGCTTTATAAATGGTCCACATCAAAAAAAGGAAAAGAAAACCCTGCTGTGGCTTCCGTGGCAGAGTAGAAGGGCTTGTGCTCATCGTCTCCTGTGAGAAGTCTAGATTTGAAACTATCTGCCGAGCAACCACTGACAGGAGAATGTTGGGTCCAGCAGAAACAAGACCCCTCACGTCCAGGGAAAAGGGAGAAGCCCCCGGAAGGTGGCGGGAGGGCCAAAGCCCACGTCGAATCAAACCCCCATACCCACAGGAGACACTCCACAGGCTCAAATAAAACCTGTGCACACCAGGACCCAGGGACCCCGCAAGAGACTGAGTCAGACCTGTACTGGATTATTTGAGTATCTCCTGCGGAAGTAAGGGTTAGCAGTGGCCTGCCACGGGAACAGGGGCTCTGGCTGCCGCAGACCTGGGAGGCATGACGTGTGAGCCCCACCACAGAGCCACAGAGCAGACAACCCACAAACTGGGAACAGTTATACCAAAGACGTTCTCACACTGTTGCGAAAGTTCTAGGGCCCACAACAGATTTCCCAACCTGGGAATCCAGCAAGGGGACTGAGAACCCCCAGGAAAATAGGAGCCCAGTGGGATCTGATTATGAACTTCCATGGGACTGGGGAAACAGACTCTTGGAGGACACAAACAAAATCCTGTGTATACCAGGGCCCAGGAGAAAGGAGCAGTGACCCCACAAGACACTGAGTCAGACTTGCCCGTGAGTGTCTAGGAGTCTCTGGCAGAGACATGGGTTGACAGCGGCTGCCATGGGGTCGGGGCACTGATTACAATAGTCCTGGCATAAGCCCTTTGGAAGGTCACCATTACCCCTACCATAGCCTGGCCTCAGACCACTACAGGGAGGGAACACAGCCCCACCCATCAACAGAAAATTGGATTAAAGATTTATTGAGCATGGCCCCACCTATCAGAGCAAGACCCAGATTCCCCCACAGCCAGTCCATCCCATTGGGAAGCTTCCACAAGCCTCTTATCCTTATCCATCAGAGGGCAGACAGAATGGAAACCACAATTACAGAAAACTAACCAGATTGATCACTTGGATCACAGCCTTGTCCAACTCAATGAAACTATGAGCACTGAAAAAACGTGATCTACGGGAGACGGGAATGGCAAACCACTTTAGTGTTCTTGCCTTGAGAACCCCACGAACAGCATGAAAAGGCGAAAAGACAGGACACTGAAAGATGAACTTCCAGGGTCGGTAGATACCCAGTACGCCACTAGAGAAGAGCGGAGAAGTAACGCAAGGAAGAATGAAGAGACAGAGCCAGAGCAAAAACAGCACCCCACTGTAGATGGGACTGGTGATGAAAGTAAGGTCTGATGCTGCAAAGAACAGTATTGCATAGGAACCTGGAATGTTAGGTCCATGAATCAAGGCAAATTGGAAGTGGTCAAACAGATGGCAAGAGTGAACACTGACATTCTAGGAATCAGTGAACTAAAATGGACAGGAATGGATGAATTTAATTCAGATGACCATTATATCTACTACTGTGGGCAGGAATCCCTTAGAAGAAATGGAGTAACCATCACAGTCAACAAAAGAGTCTGAAATGCAATACTTGGGTGCAGTCTCAAAAACCACAGAATGATCTCTGTTCATTTCCAAGGCAAACCACTCAATATCACAGTCATCCAAGTCTACACCCCAACCACTAATGCCGAGTAAGCCAAAATTGAACAGTTCTATGATGAGCTACAAGATCTTCCATAACTAACACCAAAAAAAGATGGCCTTTTCATCCTAGGGGACTGGAATGCAAAAGTAGGAAGTCAAGAGATACCTGGAGTAACAGGCAAGTTTGGCCTTGGAGCACGGAATGAAGCAGGGCAAAGGCTATCAGAGTTTTGCCACAAGAACGCACTGGTCATAGCAAACACCCTCTTCCAACAACACAAGAGACAACTCTACACATGGACATCAACGAATAGTCAATATCAAAATCAGACTGATTATATTCTTTGCAGCCAAAGATGGAAAAACTCTATACAGTCAGCAAAAACAAGACTGGGAGCTGACTGTGGCTCAGATCATGAACTCCTTATTGCCAAATTCAGACTTAAACAGAAGAAGGCAGGGCAAACCACTAGACCATTCAGATATGACCTAAATCAAATCCCTTATGATTATACAGGGGAAGTGAGAAATAGATTCAAGGAATTAGATCTGGCAGATAGAGTGCCTGATGAACTATGGACTGAGGTTCATAACATTGTACAGGAGACAGGGATCAAAATCATCCCCAAAAAGAAGAAATGTGAAAAGGCAAAATGGCTGTCTGAGGAGGCCTTACAAATAGCTGTGAAAAGAAGAGGAGCGAAAGGCAAAGAAGAAAAGCAAAGATATATCCATCTGAATGTAGAGTTCCAATGAATAGCAAGGAGAGATAAGAAAGCCTTTCTAAGTGATCAATACAAGGAAACAGAGGAAAACAATAAAATGGGAAAGACTAGAGCTCTCTTCAAGAAAATTAGAGATGCCAAGGGAACATTTCATGCAAAGATGGGCTCGATAAAGGACAGAAATGGTATGGACCTAACAGAAGCAGAACTTTTAAGTTGAAGTTAAGAAGAGTTGGCAAGAATACACAGAAGAAATATACAAAAAAGATCTTAATGACCCAAATAACCATGATGGCGTGATCACTCACCTAGAGTCAGACATCCTGGAGTGTGAAGTCAAATGGGTCTTAGGAAGCATCACTATGAACAAAGGTAGTGGAGGTGATAGAATTCCAGCTGACCTATTTCAAATCCTAAAAAATGATGCTGTGAAAGTGCTGCACTCAATATGCCTGCAAATTCGGAAAACTCAGCAGTGGTCACAGGACTGGAAAAGGTCAGTTTTCATTCCAATCTCAAAGAAAGGCAATGCCAAAGAATGCTCAAACTACTGCACAATTGCACTCATCTCACACACTAGCAGAGTAATGCTGAAAGTTCTCCAAGCTATGCTTCAACAGTATGTGAACCAAGAACTTCCAGATATTCAACCTGAAACATGGAACAGCAGACTGGTTCAAAATTGGGAAATGATTATGTTAAGGCTGTATTTTGTCACCTTTCTTGTTTAACTTATATGCAGAGTACATCATGCATGGATGAAGCACAAGCTGGAATCAAGATTGCCAGGAGAAATACCAATAACCTCAGATATGCAGATGACACCACCCTTATGACAGAAAAGCAAAGAGGAACTAAAGAGCCTCTTGGTTAAAGTGAAAGAGGAGCGTGAAAAAGCTGGATTAAATCTCAACATTCAAATAACGAAGATCATGGCATCTGATCCCATCACTTCATGGCAAATAAATGGGAAAACCACGGGAACAGTGACAGACTTTATTTTCTTGGGCTCCAAAATCACTGCAGATGGTGAGTGCAGCCATGAAATTAAAAGACACTTGCTCCTTGGAAGAAAAGCTATGACAAACCTATACAAAACCTATGACATACCAGCTTACTAAAAAATAGGGACATTACTTTGCTGACAAAGGTCCATCTAGTCAAAGCTATGGTTTTTCCAGTGGTCATGTATGGATGTGAGAGCTAGACCGTAAAAAAGCTGAGTGCTGAAGAACTGATGCTTTTGAACTGTGGTGTTCAAGAAGACTCTTGAGAGTCCCTTGGACTGCAAGGCAATCCACCCAGTCCATCCTGAAGGAGATCAGTCCTGAATATTTTTTGGAAGGACTGATGCTAAAGCTGAATCTCCAATACTTTGGCCACCTTATGTGAAGAACTGACTCATTGGAAAAGACCCTGATGCTGGGAAAGATTGAAGGCAGGAGGAGAAGGGGACAAAAGAGGATCAGGTGGCTGGATGGCATCACTGAGTCAATGGACGTGAGTTTGAGCAAGCTCTGGGAGTTGGTGATGGACAGGGAAGCCTGGTGTGCTGCAGTCTGTGGGGTTGCAGAGTCGAACACAACCAAGTGACTGAACTGAACTGATGGCTTCTACTACTTCACTGGAGGTTCTTTCCACAGCCCTGGGATACCTGAACTCTTCCCTGAAGCGTGTTCTAAGAGTCCTCTCTTCCACTATGCTTAAAGCAGCTGAGGTTGATGGTTATCTTTTTTCCCCACCACATTTTCTAAGTCATTCTCCTTTCCTCCTATACACACACACAAGAACTGAAGCTGATATATGTATATATATATACACATAAAACCTCTTTATTGGGACGATATTGACATACCAGAAAATTCATCCACTTCAGATTTACAATTTCATGGTTTTTATTGTATTTATAGAAGTATGCAACAAGCACCATAATCTAATATTAGAATGTCTCATCACTCCCAGAAGACACCCTGCATCCGTTAGCAGTCACTCTCCCCCCAACACGCTTTGCTTTCCCTGCTCCAGGCAATCATGGATCTACCTTTGGCTACCAGCTTGCCTATTTAGGGCGTTTCACATAAGTGAAATCAGATAACAGGTAACTTTCTGTGTCTGGCATTTTTTATTCAGCATAACAATTTCCACATTCACCCAGGCTGCAGCATAGCATACATCATTGCTTAATAATGTTCCATCCCAGGAATAGATCAAATGCTACCTCTCCATTCACCAGCTGATGGACATTTGGGTTGTTTCCACTTTTTGACTGTTACGAATGAGTGCTGCTATTCACCTTGGCATGCACATTTTTTGTGTAGACATGTTTTTATTTTTCTTGGATGTATACCTAACAGTGAAATTGCTAAGTCACATAGCAGTTTTGTAATTGACAACTTGGGGACCTGATAGAAATTCAGCTCTGGCCCTCACCAGCTATATCACACTTAATGCATCATCGCACCTGTGTGAGCCTCAGTTATATCTGCTGTAAAATGGGACCAATAATACTAGCTTTTCTTATATCAAAGTGGATGTACGATCCTTGTGATAGCATACAAGATAATGCAAATAAATGCTCCTTAAGAAGTATAAAATACCTTCCACCAAAGGCTTTTATTTTTTCAGGTCATTTAAGGTATCTCTCAATCCAAAATGTGGAAAAAACAAATTAGGGAACAGTCATAAATTGAATAGTGCTTTTGCAAATGTGCCTGTCTCAAAGGAAAGACAAGATTTACCTTCATTTCAGCTGACTTTCCAATCTAATGACCTAGAATTCACTGCTATGCTTTTATTCTCATCCCAGTGTGTTACAGCCCACGTGGAAATGTCTGATAAACTGAGAGCTTCTTCTGATGCATGGGAAAAGAAGATGCTTTCTATTCCAAGCACCCATGTCTTTTCTGAATATTTTTCTTCATATTCTTCTGGGGGTTTTGATCTCACATTATTCCGCTTTTGAGTCAAGGAAGGGGGAAAAAAACCTACAGGTCTTTTGAATTATTTATCGTAGAAGGCATTTAAGGCCTGGTTTCAAAGTTGATATCTAGATTTCTACACTCACTCGTGCATGTTGGGAGGGTGGTCTGAACCCCTGGGAGAAGAGCTCAGGGAAGGTCAGAAGATGTATTCAACTGACACATGAGCCTTCCGACATTCTGACTCAGAATTCTGTCTCCAGGCTGTGGTCAGGAGCATCAGTGTAATGGAAGGGGCCACTGGGAAATTCTTCCAGCTACCTGACTCTAACTTCTACTACTTTTCTTGCCATGAAAGGAAGGAGCTCATGGCTTTATTTTAAAACATTATAATTTAATTCAATTTCATTTCAACAGACACTTGTTGAGGTTCTCTACCTATTTTGTGCCACACATTGTGCTAAGAGTTACAAAGACAAAAATTATTTCCTGGGGAGAGAAATCTTGAGTACCCAGGACTTAGACTACTTGGGTTCAAATCCCAGCTCTGCCCGTTATTGGGTGTGAGATGGTGGGTCTTACGTTGGATGTGAGAAAATAGGGACGATGACAAAAACAATGCAAGAATAATATCAACCATATCTTAATAGCATTTTAATCCATATAAAGCACAGAATTCATTATCTAGCCCATCGCTATCCATTAAAATGCAACTCAAGCAAAAAAATATGATCCCCTCCTTGATGCTCTAATGGGGAACATAGACATTAATCAAATAGCTACATAACCCTGTAATTACAAAGTGCTACAGTAGATCGTGCTGGTTGCCCTTCTAACGTCTGTCTCTACCCTCCCCCATTGTGTAGTAGCCACGTGCATTTGGGGTGGGGGCAGGAGCTCTTCATATGCATCCTAAGTGGCCCTGTCCAATCTGTGTAATTCCCATTCCAGCATCACTGAGGTTAACTGTAATTTCCATTCCACTCTGTCCAGGGTCAGACCTGGTCATGTGACCTAGACCAATCTAACCAAAGGGAAGCCCAGGGCTTCTACAGTAGGGAAGAGAATGCTTGCTCTCTGCCACTGGATATGGCTGAGGCAGCATTTGACCCAGCAGCATAGTTAGCAGCCATTTTCAACCACTGAGAGGAAGCCTATAGTGTGGAGGGCACAAATAAGATACATAAACAAAATGATCTTTGGTGATATTTTTGAGCCACTAGATCTAGCCTTACCTGAAATCCACAGTATCTTGAGACTATTCAGACAAAAATAGCCTTCAATAATAAAATTAACAATTAACTACTAACAATGAGCAAATGATCAAATGATCTGAATAGACATTTCTCTAAGGATAACACGCAAAAAACTAATAAGCATACGAAATGAGGCTTAATATCAGTAATTGGGAAAATGTAAATGGAAACTGCAATGAGCTATCACTTCACACCCACTAAGGTGGCTAGAATCAAAAAGTCACATACTAACAGACATTAATAAGAACATAAAGAAATCAAAACCCTCATACACCGGGCTACTTGTTGAACCATCCCCAGATAGAATCTTGCCCATTGGATATCCAATGCTTAGACCCCAGTAGACAAGTTAGTCCCCCTAAAAGTTCCATGGACCCTTCAGCACCTACTGAATCTGCCAATCACTAGAACTGGTGTTGCCTAGAAAAATAGCAGAATACATCTACCAGACTACAGGCCTGAGTATAAATGCCGTGGGACAAGGGATGTCTATTTTACTCACCCTGTGTCCATATATAAGATCAGAAAGACTGGTTTGTGGTAGATACTCGGGAAATATTTGTTAAGTGGGTGAATGTCCCCACATTTTAGTAAAATTATCTAAATATCGGTCTCATCTTTTACACTAGGTCCTGCTATTGGGAAGCACCACTGTCTGGTCCTCTACTTAACTCGAGAATCTAGCATAGAGCCTGTATCAGGGTAAGGCACTCAGGGTAGAGTGGTTGAATTCTTGGCTTCATTCATCAAGTCAATCACCAAACTGAATAAGATGTCTGTTCCCTGTGAGCACTCACAACTTCCCCAGTGCAACCCTTTCGACACACTTACCCAAATCTGTCTTGCACTGTGATGATTGGTAGGAATCCTATTTACTCCTAGGAGATTCTGAGCTCTTCTGAAGATGGAGGTCCCATCTCATTCATCTTCAGGGACTCCCACCAGTTGCACAGAATAAAAAGCAGAATAGAAGCTCGAGATCTACACTTGTCAAACTGCAGGTGGATGAATAATCATGAGGAAGGAGAATTACTTGGCAGAGGGAATGAAGCCGGGCTGTTTGGAAGGCTGCAACATGATCTGAGCCAGGCTCAGTTTCCACTGGGTTGAACTGACAGTGGGTTAGAGATGGATCAGTAGATCTCTTGTTCTCTTGTTCGCTGCATTTTCTCCTCCTCCCCCGCAGACTGTATTTTCCCTGAGAACTGCACCCATGGCTTAGGCACTCCCCACTGAGCCCTCCATGTCTGACACACGGTACACGCTCAATACACGCGTTGCTGATTGAACGCTCATCCACCCATCAACCCCCAAGGATCTGACACTGCCTTCCACCTCTCCTGCTTTTAATCCTGAGGTGAGTGGTAGAAGTTCTTTACCTTCTAAAATTAATTAGAATACCATCGCAGTGATGACCAGCCTCCTGCCATGTGCCTCCCCGCCTTCTGCCTTTGTCCTTTTCCAAACTGGCTTGAATCATTTAGTTCAGTTCAGTTCAGTTCAGTCACTCAGTCGTGTCCGACTCTCCGCGACCCCATGAATCACAGCACGCCAGACCTCCCTGTCCATCACCAACTCCCGGAGCTACGGTTAATTCAGAAGCATCCAAGCCAGGCCCTGATATAGCAGATGATCGAGATAAACGGCTAGAGTACATTTATGAGCAGAATCTCTCCAGATTTTAGTCTATAAATCATTTGTTGTGAAATGCGCTCATTGTCTTTAGGCAAGGCTATGACGTGAGGGAAAAGTCTATCTATTTATGAATCAAAAATCAGGGGATTAGCCACAGTGTGAAGGAAAGAGACACAATAAAAAGAATAAGATTTATTTCTTAATATTCTCCTATTCCACCCCTTTCCCTCACTTACTTACTTTTCTGCATGGGAAAAGAATTCAATTTCATGTTTGTTCCGCAGAATCACAGGCAGAAAAGCAGCTTTTAAGAGGCAGATTTTAGCCACTACTTCAGCTCTGCACACATTTTGGGTCTCAAGTTGACAGTCACCTCCTCCAAGAAGTCTTCCTTGATGCCTTAGGCTAAATTAGACCCTTCCTGTTCATCAGGCTCAGAGCGTGAGTTGCTATTATTTTTATTCCTCTTGCTACAGTTTTAAATATATATTTATTTGTTTGTCTGCTTGCTTCTTTCCCTCAGGAGACTGCAAATGCTTTTACATAGGGATTATGAATTTGTTTTCCCCTGTATCCCCAACCCCTAACATAGTGCCTGGCATAAAGTCAGCACTGAGAAATATCTGTTTTAATATTTAATGATTGTTTTCCAAGCTCTTTTTCAAAGTGAATCTGGAAAGTCTACCACAGGGAAAAAACACTATTTAACTCTTTAGAGTATTTTAAACTTAAATAGATATAGGTTTATTCTGTGCAAACCATTATATATATATTATCTTATATGATACTCTCAACAATGACTCAACCTCGTAAAATAGATATTATCCTCCATCTTAGTGACAAGCGATTTGTAGCTTGGGAAGGGCAGTGCCTTACCCAGCATGTGCCACAGTAATGGCAGAGCAGCATCAGAACTCACCTAGTTTAACTCCCAAGTTCAGAGTCTTGCCAGTGTGCTCCATACCCTGAAAATCACAGAGAGGCAGAAGGAATTCATTTCCTGATGGAAACTTTTTTCTCCTTTCTGGCTCTCCATCAATATAAGGAATAAAAGAAGTGAAAATAACTAAAGACCAAAGAGAGGATTATGTCTTCCTTTTCTCTTTAAAACTTACAGAAAATAGACACGATTCTAGACATGGTCAATGTTTTTTTTTAGACTATGCTAGCATCTTCCTGCAAAAGGATTTTTCAGACAACCTTAAAGGATGTCAGCCCCTGGGGCCAGGTCCTGCTCTATCCGAGATTCATCTTTTGGTGTATTGATCCAAAAGTCTTCACTTTCAACAAACGCTAACAAAACACACCCACACCTGTACGCGCATGCACACACACACACACACACAGAGATGATTTGAATGAAAAGTTATGCCCAGCAAGGCTCACAAATGTGCTCATGCATATCTCTTCACAAACAAGCAATATATTGTCCCCTTCTCCACCATGGCAAGCACAAAATCAAATGAATGTAGAAACATACATGTCTACACACAAAGGCATCCTCCTAGGCATTTAACAAATGGCCAATGCATGGTTTTTACAACACACAGTCCTTTTACATCCATTTTTCCACTTTATTCCCGAAGTGAGCCATGTGTTATCTAATAAACAAGATATGTCAAACCCAATGGTTCTATAGGGCTCTTGAACTTGAACCTCATAGGATGAGTTTCAGAGGATCTCTGAACCACCCCACTCTGAAATTGGGTGTGCATGCATTTTTCCCCCCTGGATGTTCATATCCATGGATTTCATCTTATGTCCCTCTCTCCTCAAAAAGAAAAAAAGAGATTTTTGGACCACCAAGTCATGGGAACAATCTCACTGGTCTGACACTCAAGATACTAACAAATATAAAGCTTATAAAATGCCTTTTTCTCCATTCCCTCACATTCGCACATCTGTGATGCTGCGGAGCTCACCTTGCAATTATGACTTCTTGATAGACATAGACACGAGCACAGATACGTCTAAGCTCATATCCACTAACACCCACTTATTTTTTCCTGCCTGTCACTCTCTTGTGATGGAAAAAGAAGAGAAACTGACATCTGAGCCCACTGCCTTCATAGGGAATTTCACACATTTTCTCTACCTCCTTGAGTCATGAGGTCAAATATAGGTCATTCATGTGAAACTGACTCAGGCAGTTTAAAAGTAACCTTTTAAATTAAAACTTTGGTTTCTTACTCCACACCAAGTCAATATGACAAGTGACAAGAAAGTCACTCAATCGTGTCTGACTCTTTGTGACCTCGTGGACTATGTAGTTTACAGAATTCTCCAGGCCAGAAAACTGGAGTGGGCAGCTGTTCCCTTCTCCAGGTGACCTTCCCTACCCAGGGATCGAATCCAGGCCTCCCACATTGCAGGTGGGATCTTTCCCAGCTGAGCCACAACAGAAGCTAAGAATACCAGAGTGGGCAGCCTATCTCTTCTCCAGCAGATCTTTCCGACCCAGGAATCGAACTGCATTCCAGGCAGATTCTTTACCAGCTGAGCTACCAGGGAAGCCCCAAGTCAATATAACGTTTTGAAAAAGCAGATTGACTTCCTAAAAAGATCATCAGATCCATCTTTAACAGCTCTATAAACAGATGTCCAAAGAGACAAGTCGTTTTCTCTTCCTGCCTGGAATGCACTTCATCCAGAAATCCACACGGCCTCACTCATTCACTTCCTTCCATCTCTATTCAAATGGCACATTCTAGTCTACATCACTCCTGACCTCACAGCAAAATATCAACCAGCGCTCTCCCTACTCACCCGCGTGATGCTCTGGCCCTTGACGTGTCTCCCTCAAGGGTACTTATCACACTTGAAAGGGAAACTGTTAGTCACTCAGTTGTGTCTGAGTCTTTGCAACGCCATGAACTGTAACTAGCCAGGCTCCTCTGTCCATGGAATTCTCTAGGCAAGAATACTGGAGTAGGTTGTCATTCCCTTCTCCAGAGAATTTTCCCAACCCAGAGATCAAACCCAGGTGTCCTGCATTGCAGGCAGACTCTTTACCGTCTGAGTCACCAGGCAAGCCACTTAAACGTATTGTATTTTATTTCTGTGGTTTTGTGTTTAGTGTTTGTCTCCCTATACTAGAATGCGACTTCCATGAGGTGGGACTTCACCCATTTAACTTGCTGTTCCAAAACCTAGAAAAGACATACAGTGAATATTTGTTTTGGAAACTTGAAGCAAAGAATTATAGAAGTATCAGTAGCCTCTTCAGAAAGTTAAAAGTGAAAGTTGCTCAGCGGTGTCTAACTCTTTGTGACCCCAGGAACTATACACAGTCCATAGAACTCTCTAGGCCAGAATATTGGAGTGGGTAGCCTTTCCCTTCTCCAGGGGATCTTCCCAACCCAGGGATCGAACCCAGGTCTCCTGCATTGTAGGCAGACGCTATACCATCTGAGCCACCAGGGAAGTCAAAGGTAACCTGCTGTTAAAGAGCTTCAAGCTTAAGTCATCTCCCAAGGACTGTACTTCTGGTTTATTCTCACTTTGCCATTGTGAATTTCATAACCATTCTCTTTGGCTCACTTCCCAGAGGCAGGAGTGAGAACTTGCTTAGTGTTAAGGAAGGAAAACCCCTTGACGAGTTCCTTAACAATAAAGAAATTCACTGGCTTGTGTGACTGACAAGCACAGAGACAGATTGGGGCTTCCCTGGTAGCTCAGCTGGTTAAGAATCTGCCTGCAATGCAGGAGACCCCGGTTCGATTCCTGGGTTGGGAAGATCCGCTGAAGAAGGAATAGGCTACCCACTCCTATAGTCTTAGGCTTCCCCTGTGGCTCAGCTGGTGAAGAATCCGCCTGCAATATGGCAGACCTGGGTTCAATCCCTGGTTTGGGAAGATCCCCTGAAGAAGGGAAAGGCTCCCCACTCCAGTATTCTGGCCTGGAGAATTCCATGGACTGTATAGTCCATGGGGTCACAAAGAGTCAGACATGATTGAGCGACTTTCACTTCACTTCACTGACTGGATCTGGAAACCAGAAAAGTCATAATGGACCTAATTTCCTCCCCCCCATCTTTCTGCCCTTAATTCTGGGATGTTGACTTTGTTCTAAGGCTGGGAACCACCTGGGTCCAGACAGGAAAACAAAAACTCCATTTTTCTTTTTATTTTCTTTTTTATTGGCAGTGACGTACTACTTGCAGTATCGTAGTTCCCTGACCTGTAGAGATTGAACACAGACCACATCAGTGAAAGTCCTAGCCATTGGACCACCAGATAAGTCCTAGATACAGTGATGTAGTTCATTTTTAATCAATATATTTATCTAAATAATTATATACATCCAATCCCAGCACTTTATGGCAAATAGATGGGGGAAAAGTGGAAACAGTGACAGATTTTACTCTCTTGGACTCCAAAATCACTGTGGATGGTGACAGCAGCAATGAAATTAAAAGATGCTTGCTCCTTGAAAGAAAAGCCATGAAAAACCTAGACAGTATATTAAAAAGCAGAGACATCACTTTGCCAACAAATGTCCATATAGTCAAAGCTATGATTTTCCCAACAGTCATGTACTGATGTGAGAGTTGGGCCATATAGAAGGCTGAGCACCAAAGAATTGATGTTTTTGAACTGTGGTGTTGGAGAAGACTCTTGAGAGCCACTTGGACTGCAAGTAGATCAAACCAGTCAATCCTAAAGGAAATCAACCCTGAATATTCATTGGAAGGGCCGATACTAAAGCTGAAGCTCCAATACTTTGGCCACCTGTTGCAAAGAGCCAACTCATTGTCAAAGACCCTGATGCTGGGAAAGATTGATGGCAGAAGGAGAATGGGGAAACAGGATGAGATGGTTGGATGGCATCACTGAGTCAATGGACATGAACTTGAGCAAACTCTGAGAGATGGTGAAGGACAGGGAAGCCTGGAATGCTGCAGTCCATTGGATCACAGTGAGTGGGACACGACTCAGTGACCGAACAACAAAATAATTGTAGATTTACCTGCAGTTGTAAGAAACAACGCAGAGAGCTCTCTAGTATACTTTGCCCAGTTTCCTCCAATGAACAGTTTGTAAAACTTTACTGTAACAACACATTCAGGATACAAACATTGGTGTTATCCATTGATTTGATTCAGATTTCCCCCACTTTACTGTACTTGTGTGTGTTAAACTCTATACAATTTTAGATTCACTACTGGTATAGGTTCATGTATTCACCAACTCAGTCAAGAAACTGAACATTTCCAAAATCTCAAGCATCTCTCATATCGTCCTTTCATAAGCAAGCCTACTACAGCCTATCCCCACCATCCCTAACCCCTGGCAACAACGAATCTGTTTTCAATTTACAAAATTTCCTGATTTCAATAATGTTACAAAAGTGGAATTATATAGTATGTAACAATTTTGAATGGGTTTTCTTCACTCAGCATAATTCCCTGGAGAGTCATCCAGGCTGCTGCATGTAGGAGGTTTGTTCCTTTTTCCTGCTGAAGATTGAGTAAAATTTCATAGTATGGTTGCACTGGAATTTGAGTTTGTTTAACCATTTAGCTGTTAAATGACATCTAGGCTGTTCTTGTGATTGTGAATAAAGCTGCTATGAACATTTATGTATAAGTTTGTATGTGAATACAAGTTGTCCTTTCTCTGGAATAGATGCTTATGAGTGCATTCTCTGTGACATATATTTGAGTAATTCAGTTTCTCTGAAACCTTGTCAGCATTGTATGTTGTCACTATTATTCGAGGAAAGCAAAACTTACTAAGTGAGGCTTTATCAAGCTAAAAGGATTCTGTACAGCAAAAGAAACCGTGAACACAGTGAAAACACAATCTATAGAGTGAAAGGAAATATTTGCAAATTACATGTCTGGTAAGGAATTAATAACCAAACTCTATGAAGAACTAAAATAATTTTTTTAATCTGCATTAAAAACGAGTAGAGGAACTAAATGGACATTTTTCCCAAGAAGACATATCAGTGGCCAACAGGTACACTAAAAAGAGTCTCAAGTATCACCAGTCATCAAGGAAATGCAACGTAAACCCCAAAGAGATTCCCCCCGACACCTGTTAGACTGGCCATCATCAAAAAGCCAAGAGATGACAAGTACTGGCCGGGATGTGGAGAAAAGCGAACCCTTGGCTTTGTTGGCAGGGATGTAAACTGGTGCAACCACTATGGAAAATGAAATGGAGGTTCCTCAAAAAATTACAAATAGAACCACCGTAGGGGCCGGCAGTCTCACTGCTAGGCACACAGTCAGAGGAGATGAAAGCTGCTTTGAAAAGGCATCTGTGCTTTCACCTTCATTGCAGCACCATTAAAATAGCTGAGATATGATATGGAAACAACCTAAGTGGTGTCCATCAACAAACAGATGAACGGATAAAGAAGATACGGCATACACACACACACACACGCACACACACACACACGCACATATACACACACATACACACATACATACACACACAGATACACACATATACACACATGCGCACACACATACACACACAGACACACACACATATGCACACACATATATACACACACACATATACACTGACACAGATACACACACAACACACACACACATACACAGACATATAGACACACACACATATACACACCTACACACACATACACACACATATAAACACACAATACACACACATATATACATATACATACACACACACGCACACACATACACACACACGCACACACATACACACATACACACATACACACATATGCACACACATATACACATACACACACATATATACACACACAATACACACACACATATATACACACACGCACACACATACACACACACATATATACACACACATACACACATACGCACACACAAACACGCACACACATATACACACACATACGTGCACACATAGACATATACACATACATATATATACACACACATACACACATGTGCACACACACATACACACACATACACACATACACACACACAACCACACACACACATATACACACACACATATACACTGACACAGATACACACACAACACACACACACATACACAGACATATAGACACACACACATATACACACCTACACACACATACACACACATATAAACACACAATACACACACATATATACATACACATACACACACACGCACACACATACACACACACGCACACACATATACACATACACACACATACACACATATGCACACACATATACACATACACACACATATATACACACACAATACACACACACATATATACACACATGCACACACATACACACACACATATATACACACACATACACACATACGCACACACAAACACGCACACACATATACACACACATACATGCACACATAGACATATACACATACATATATACACATACATACACACATGTGCACACACACATACACATATATGCACGCACATATACACATAGACATATACACACACACACACATATATACACACATATAGCATTCATTCAAAAGAAAGAAGGAAATCCTTCTTCATAGATGAAGAATTAATCCATGCAACAACGATGACCCTTGAAGGCATTATGAAATAAATACCACGTAGAGAAGAAATATTGTTAATTTTTAAAAAGGAGGTCTGCTGGGATAAATTTTCCTAAGTAAGTACAAGAGTCCCCATTTTACTTAATAGGAAAACCCAAACTCCTTGACTCCACTTTTAAGAACTTCCAAGAGTTGCTACCTGTCTGTCCAGTGTCACCCTTATTGTTCAATCATCCAAAGACTAATCATTGTATTCCACGGCCCACTCTGGGCACTGAAGAAACAGCGGTGGACCTCATAGGGCCTGGTGTATGGCGAGCAAAATGTAGATGGAATAACTAATACACAGGGCTTCCCTGGTGGCTCAGTGCTAAAGAATCTGCCTGCAATGCAGGAGACATGGGTTCGATGCCTGAGTCAGGGAGATCCCCCGGAGGAGAACATGGAACCTCCTCCAGTATTCTAAGCATGATGGTGTCATAACAGTCGGCTGCAGAGGGCAACAGGAATGTGATGCGGGGTTATAACCTCTGCTAGAGAATGGAGAAGACTTCCCCAAGGAAGTGACATTTCAATCTAGTGACAGTCTGCTAGACCAAGGGGTAAAGGGGCAAGACTGTGGGCACAGGGATCAATACAGGTGAGCTTCCGCAGTGGAGATGAGGCTGGCCCCTCAGCGAGCCGAAAGGTCTTTGAGGCTCGAGGTACAAGCGAGGATGAGACGGGCACAAGGAGCTGGAGGGGCAGCTCCAAAGGAAAGAACAAACTGGACCATTCCACACGACACAGTTCCCTGCCTCCTTGCTTTTCTTTATACAGTGGCTGGCCCTTGATCGCCAGCCACGCCCTCACACTCGTGGTGTGCACGCCCTTTACATCAAAGTCCAAGCCTAATGCTAACACCTCCAGGAAACCTGCCCTGTTCATAGAAAGAACAGACTCTGCTCCTCCGCCTTGCCCCATGCATCACTGCCGTGAGCAGACACGTGTCTTCAGCACCCCCTTTGCATGTTACACACACGCTACACTGAGGATGGGGCTGTGACATCCTCCCCCTCACCTTTGCCTCCCCATCACCCAGCTTACAACACACTAGCTCCCCTGATACGAGAACACCTTTGATCTCCTCCTTTGATTTCTTTTATCGTGCCACACACCTAATCAGAGTCTATTGGATGTGTATTGGATGAACTGAGCAATGAGGAAGAGAAAGATATCATTTCAGAAGCAGGGGCTGCCACAAGAAGACCAAGGTTGAGGTCAGCCCAAAGTCTCCAGCAGCTGGACGTGGTCACCTAACTGAAGCCCTTGCAGCTGGACCACGAGTCCTTTCTTAACAGAGGATCAGAATGACAACTGAGGTTGTTACCCAAGGTTGGCCGTTGATCAGCCAATGCTCTCTGTAAGTTTGTGCCCACGGATTCGACATGCAGCAGGACGTGCCCATTTCACTGTAGCAGCATCCTAGGGGAGTTTGTTACTGTCACAGGCATCTCCCAGCCTAGGACCCAAGTGACAGCCACAGCTGTCACACAGCCTCACCCCGTTATCAGCTGCCAGCCCGGCAATTCCCCACAGCGGCAGCTGTTAGCACCCTGTGGACAGGTCCGGGCAATGCCTGCCTTGCTCTGAATCTCATCAGTGGACAACCCCACCCTGACCCCACTGGTCCTGGGGGTCCGGGTGATATCATGGGTGCTCTGTGGCTTCCGTCATTACTGAAGATGGCTTCAAATGATCTAAGAAAGACAAATGAAACCAACCACCGGGGCTTGCTTCTCCCGTGTTAGATGCAGCCCATGCGCTGAATCGGAGCCCATACTCTTTGCTAGTGCAGACACAATGCTTTAATGCAAAATTTAAAGATCTAAATGTATAGGCTGATGGTGCTCAGAGCTGGGACATGGGCAAAAGTTGGCAATTTTGAGTCCGATTGGATTGGATTGGAGATAATCATACTAGCTTTGCGGGCACAGGTCAATCACTCTGTACTCTCTGAACTGAGTGTCTGTCTATTCCAGTGTGAGGAGGAAAGAGCTGATGATTTTAAAAGCCTCGTCTGGTTCTAATATTCAGAAGTTCCCATTGTAGACTAACAGATACACTTATTCTGAGCCAGCAATTCTACTGGGTCCTTTCATGTCTGCTTTCTATCCTCACATAGATTTCAATATTCCCACAAGTCCTTATGTTCCCGACAAGGAAACTTCAAGGGGCTGGCCAAGCAGGGGGAGTGAACATTCCGAATTCACATAGATATCAAAGGCAGCATTGGATTAAATCCAGGGGGCGTCTGAGTAGGGCGACATCTTCTCTGACCTCAAAATTATCTCCACAGTGTATGCAAATGTCCCCAGCAGCCCCCAGAACCCACAGAGCATCCTGTGTCGTCTCCAGCAGAAGAAAGGGGAGGGATTCAGCTGCAGAACAAGCGACTGAAGTTGGAGTAAGGAAAAGCGGCCTGAGTCGCAGGTGCCAGAGTGGGAACAAGAGCAGGCTAGTTTCCAAAGACGCAGGCACCCTTAAATGCAGAAAGTTCGAGTCTGGTCCAGGCTGGACACCGGGGCGCAGACTAGGAGGCCTGAAAGCCTCTTTGCCTATTAGAGGGAAAGAGTACAGTTTGGAAATGAAGATGAGCAGAACGAGAAGCAGACTTATTCATGATGGTCTTTAACTTCTCACAGGTTTTCTCAAAAAAATTAAAACCCCAATTCCTTCATTTTAAAGAGTATAATTTATTTAAGGAGTTGTTTCTTGTCTCCTATAAATTGCCTGAAAATTATTTTCATTATAAAGAAACATAGTGAACCTCATTACATATATGAGAAAACTGAGGCCAAGCCAGTTCTAGACAAATTGCATCCTGATCCCTAGATTCAGTTTTCACACCTCACTGATGTCACAGAGACAGCTGGTTGGCTACCCAAGAGCTATGTTTCCTTTTAAAGAGTCTGATGATGGGAGGGACTGGGGGCAGGAAAAGAAGGGGACGACAGAGAATGAGATGGCTGGATGGCATCACCAACTCGATGGATATGAGTTTGAGTGAACTCCGGGAGCTGGTGATGGACAGGGAGGCCTGGCGTGCTGTGATTCATGGGGTTGCAAAGAGTCGGACATGACTGAGTGACTGAACTGAACTGAACTGAGCAGACTCTTATTTTATTTGCAGCAAGGCATTAAGTAGAAAACAACAGTGATTGTTACCCAACATTGAGCGTTTATCAGCCAATGTTTCCAAGCCTCCCCTTCAACAAGGGATGATCATGGGACCAGTTCTGGACCAAGGGTAAGTAGACTTTTGTGGGATGATTCCAAGAAGACCTTTTAATGGAACCAGAACCAACAAGAGCAGAACAAGCCCCTCTCTCCGTCCTCATGAGCCCTAGCCTTGAAAAACAGGAGTTCCATCTACCTCTTGGGCCATCAGGTGACCTTGAGGACAAAACCAGGCACTGGGATGGAAGAGCCAAAATAGTATTGGGGGGCTGAGTGCCTGAGGAGCCTATGGTGGCCATGCCAACACTGGCTAGCTTTGCTCTGGAATTTTTTATGTGAGAAAGGAAAATATGATTTCTGTAAAGCCACTATTACTTGGAAGACGACCGCCCAAATCCTGGACTTCCCAGGCAGCTCAGTGGTAAAGAACTTGCCTGCCAATGTTAGAGTTGTTGTTTAGTTGCTCAGTCATGTCCATCTCTTTGCGACCCCATGGACTGTAGCACACCAGGCTTCCCTGTCTTTCACCATCTCCTGGAGCTCACTCAAACTCATGTCCATCGAGTTGGTAATGCCATCCAACCATCTCATCCTCTGTCGTCCCCTTTTCCTGCCTTCAATCTTTCCCAGCTTCAGGGTCTTTTCCAATGAGTCGACTCTTCATGTCAGGTAGCCAAAGTATTGGAACTTTAACTTCAGTCCTTTCAATGAATATTAAGGACTCATTTCCTTCAGGACTGACTAGTTTGATCTCCTTGCAGTCCAAGGGACTCTCAAGAGTCTCCTTCAGCACCACAGTTCAAAAGCATCAATTCTTCGACACTCAGCCTTCTTTATGGTCCAAATCTGACATCTGTATGTGACTACTGGAAAACCATAGCTTTGGCTCTGTGGACCTTTGTCAGCAAACTGATGTCTCTGCTTTTTAATATGCTGTCTAGGTTGGCCATAGCTTTTTTCCCAAGGAGCAAGCGTCTCTTAATTTCACGGCTGCAGTCACCGTCCGCAGTGATTTTGAGCCCAAGAAAATAAAGCCTGTCACTGTTTCTATTGTTTCTCCAACTACTTGCCAATGTTAAGATGTAGGTTCAACCCTGGGTTGTGACGTTTCCCTGGAGAAGGTTAATGGCGACCTACTCCACTATTCTTGCTTGGGAAATCCCATGGGCAGAGGAACTTGGAGGGCTATAGTCCATGGAGTCACAGAGGTTCAGACACGACTTAGTGACTAAACACACACACACGCACACACAACCCTAACCCTAGTGATGACAACCACATGTGTTAATTCAAGAAGTGACGCAGAAAGGAGATTCTATGGACTATGAGACCTGGTTCCTCCATTTGTTTCATGTGGTCACAAGAAGAAGCAAGGCATAATGGACATTACCTAATTCATCAAACGCTAGCTGCCATCAACTGTATGACAATCTCATCTTATGTCTCACTGACAAAGAAAAAAAGCTGCCATTAAACTATGACGTGACACTGATGGTAAGAGGCAAATCAACCTGAGAAATGTTAAAATGTGAGGAAAAAATAACCTATGAAATATGTGGATGCAAAATTTAGTGAAGCACAGAGTTTAGATTTAAAATTCATCAGATCCGCCCATCCTCCCATTGTTATTTTGAGGAAAGGAAAACTGAGGCCCAGCTCAGAGGAATGACTTCTCCGAGTTCAGCAATGGAAACAAGAGGAGAATTGTTCCTGTAAATCAAGAGTTCCTTACTAGATCCCAATAGAGACCAAATTTTTGCTCATGTTACTTTGATTGCTAGTGACATGTTTATTTAATCACCCACCTATTCCTATTTTTCTCTCTAAAATATGTGGCACAGAATAAGCAGAGACAATGGCCCTTACCCTCCCCACATGATGGACTCAGCAGTGACAGGAGATGATGGAGGCAGATTTCACAGCAGATTCATACTCATGCATTACAGGACCTTGGTCAGCAGCTCTGAAGGGGACAGAGAGCCCCAGGTGGCCACAGAGGAGCACAGGTGGGAATCTTCTGAAACACGGGAAACTGAGGTGGCCCAGCAGCAGCAAGCCTGGGACTCCAAGGAGACTCAGGTCAACTCTCTGCTCCCTCCTCCTGCGCAATGAAGAGGCCCTGGTGAATGGCGCTCGACACCAATGACCCAGACACCCAGTTACCAGAGACGGAAGCAGCCTGAGAAAAGAAGCCTCGCTCCAACCTAGATGCAGTGAGAGTGCTTCTCACCTCTCATGGCATGATAGGGGCTCGAAAGACCACCCTTTCACCAGCGAGGTTGATTCTGGAGGCAAAGAAGACAGTTCAGAGGCCAGTTCAACCGTTTACATAATGAACACCAGGGTCTTGGACCAAGGAAGTGAAGCTGGATAGAATAAAAGGGATGACCCAAGCAAACATCAGTAAAGCTTCTAAAACACCAAGCTTCTGAAATCGTTTTCATGGTTCGGGGACTATTTCCTCCCCGCTGCAAAAAGTCAACGTCCTCACTCTCGACACCCCTCGCCGCAGTCCGTCCTTCCAGGCTAGGCATAAACAAGGTGCGAATGATGAATAGCAGTGTAGATGGCTGACGACAGCTGCATTCATACAGGGAATCCAAGACAGCCTGAATGATCCCGTTTGATGCGAAATGTCAGCCGTCACCATCAGAATGGAGAAGCACCTCAGTCGCCGAAACGCCCATCACTATTGCCCTTCTCAGCAGCCCTTTCTGCACTGAGGATGCTTGCAGGGAAAACAGGCATGGCTTCCCAATTTTTTCTCAGCCAAAAAATTAAAATCTAAATATAGGGTGTATGTGTGTGTATATATATGAATACTCAAACTAGTGAAAGTTTCGCACAATCAGTTCAGTTCAGTCGCTCAGTCGTGACTGACTCTTTGTGATCCCATGAATCACAGCACGCCAGGCCTCCGTGTCCATCACCAACTCCCGGAGTTCACTCAAACTCATGTCCACAGAGTCGGTGATGCCATCCAGCCATCTCATTCTCGGTCATCCCTGTCTCCTCCCACCCCCAATCCCTCCTAGCATCAGACTCTTTTCCAGTGTAGAGCAATGTAAAAAAAGGTAAAGGATTACATTTAAAATATACAAGAGTGTGGATTGGACTCATATAGCACAGGAAAGCAGAAATGTGTAGGAGGCCTGCTTTAATGAAGACATAAGAATGGTTCATAATTAGCAGAAGCCTTGAAACTGAATTTTTCTCTGATACTTTAGATCAAATAAGATGAAGTTCATGAAAAAGCTCTAAAAACTAGAAAGCACTACAGACATGTTTTTCTTGAACATGATTGCTTGAATTGGTTTTGTTCTCACAGTGCACTGATTGTATTGCAATTGAGTCCTCCCTACAATCGGAGCTAAAATTACTTTACCTTACCAAAGAAAACAACAAGGCTTCAGAAAAATAACTAGCCCAAAGCCCTTCCTCAAATTATACAGCTATCAAGATAGGGCTGGCGTTGAACTTGAAACTCCAATACTTTGGCCACCCGATGCAAAGAGCTGACTCATTTGAAAAGACCCTGATGCTGGGAAAGATTGAAGGCAGGAGGAGAAGGGGACGACAGAGGATGAGATGGCTGGATGTCATCACTGACTCAGTGGACATGAGTTTGAGTGAACTCCGGGAGTCGGTGATGGACAGGGAGGCCTGGCATGCTGCGGTTCACGGGGTCACAGAGGAGTCGGACACGACTGAGCGACTGAACTGAACTGAACAAAATAGGGGACCGTGGGCAGAGGGTGGAGCTCCAAGGGGCAAGACCTCTTCCTTGCAGTTGATCCCAAGGAAAGGAAAACAGAGGGCTTCCCTGGTGACTCAGTGCTAAAGAAACTGCCTGTCAATGTAGGAGTTGCAAGTTCAGTCCCTGGGTTGGGAAGATCCCCTGGAGAAGGAAATGGCAACCCACTTTGGTATTCTTGCTGGGATAATCCCGCAGAGAGAGGAGCCTGATGGGCTACAGTCCATGGGGTCGCAAAAAGTCAGACACGACTTAGTGGCTGAGCACACACAAAGGGGAAGATAGGGCTGGTGTTTACTGAGCACTTACTATAGTCAAGGGAAGCTTTTAAACATCATCGCCTCTCATGCTCCCTGGAACAAAACTCAGCAGGTACTATCTTGATCCGCAGTAAACCGATTAGAAAGCTGAGGCTCACAGGTTAGAAACCTACCCAAGGTCACCCTGAGAAGGCGGAAGAGCCAGATCTCAGACAGAAGTCTGGTAAATACCAAGGATATGGCTAGCCTCACCAGGTCAGGGGTTTTCCCACCCTGTGACCGTAAAGATCAGTTAGTTCCTCTGGAATAACAACACCTCTCAGTACCTCCGGGGAAAAGAGGATCTGCAAGTACCTTCAGTCTGGACAGATATTGCCCTGCCAGAAATTCACTTCTGAAAAAAGCAAATGGTCTCCCTTTCTCTGTAAACCTACATTCCACCAAACAAATGTATTAATAATGAGGCCTCTGAAACATTCAGACATTATTTTTCCTGCAAATCCTGGACCGTTTAGAAGGAGATCAGACTTGGTTTGCTTGGCAGGGAAGCTGTGTCAGTGATTTGTTCCAAAGCATAGAAGGACAGCACTGGAAACATGGTGTAAGAGACCAGAGAAGAAGGGCAAGGGCAGGGGTGAGGGGAGTGGGGGAGAGGAGGAAGGAGAAGGGAGGAGGAAGCAGGAGGGGGAGGAGAGAGGCTGAAGGAGGGAGCAGCTGCTGTGAGCGCTGGGCTGAAGATGCCTTTGAAACACAGACACCAGGTCAGCGCTCAATTCAGCAGCTGATCCTCGGCTACTAGAAAAGGGACTGGAGCTAGCACTTCCGTCTGTCCAGAAAGGCAGCTGGAAGATGCAGATAAAAGAAGGGCCACTAGTTTCCTCCCTCCACACCCCCCACCATCGCCCATGCAGACGAATGCAGGGGAGAGAGGGTGCTGGGCCCAAAGACAGGGGTGGGCCGGAAGGAGGGAGCGGCCTGAAAGCTGATCAAAAACACTTTCAAGTTAAGATTAAACTCTGCAGATTGCAGGAGGCCAATTTAATGGGAAACGTTCCCTGTTCTCCCTGTCCCCTCCTCTGGCTTCCCATGGGAAGGGGACTGGGCTGTGATGTTGCTCATCAGAGAAAACTGTGGGTACCAGATCTTATCCAAATGAGCAGCTGCGAAAGGCTAAAAAGGTAGAACTGGGGAAAAAATAGTTTACAAAGTGTTGAAAGGGAGAGAAGGGTGAGAAAAGGGGATTTTAATTATCCTGCATCCTCTCTGTGGAGGGGCAGGACTCCCAGGGACATAGAAAGGCCATTAGCTCCGAAAGAGAAAGCCAGCCCAGGAAACAGGGTACCTGGGTTCCAGCTCCAGCTCAGTTCGTTTGGCTTTTCTGGCCTCAGTATCCCCGTACGGCAAATGCAAAGGGTGGAGCAGTGTTGAGATTGACATTGCGCTATACGGAGCACGGGGTTCAGTGATGTGTCTGCTGTTGTTTAGTCACTAAGTCGGGGAAGGCGACAGCGCCCACTCCAGTGCTCTTTCCTGGAAACTCCCATGGACAGAGGAGCCTGGTGGGCTGCAGTCCATGGGGTCGCAAAGAGTCGGACACGACTGAGCGACTTCACTTTCACTTTTCACTTTCATGCATTGGAGAAGGAAATGGCAACCCACTCCAGTGTTCTTGCCTGGAGAATCCCAGGGACGGAGGAGCCTGGTGGGCTTCTGTCTACGGGGTCACACAGTCAGACACGACTGAAGCGACTTAGCAGCAGCAGCAGCAGCAGTCACTAAGTCATGTCTGACTCTTTGCAGCCCCATGGGCTGTAACTCACCAGACTCCTCTGTCCATGGGATTTCCCAGACAAGAATACTGGAGTAGGTTTCCTTCTTCAGGAGATCTTCCTGACCCAGGGATCAAACCCAAGTCTCCTGCACTGGAGGCGGATTCTTTACCACTGTGCCACTGGGGAAACCCTTCAGTACCATATTATTATGTATAAACAAACAAGCAAATGACTAGATAGGTACATAGATAGATGGGCAGGTAGCTCTAAAGGACTGTGCATACGCTCAGACCCTCGGATGATATTCTGCACGTCTTAGGGTTACATGTACACATCCTCCTGGCTGAGCAGATTGAGCTTGTGGTGGAATATCACTCCACAGGGCTCTGGACGGGTGTTAGCATGTCTCCAGCCAGACAGTCATGAAACCAGAGGCAGAACCAAGTAGGGCTAATTGGATGTCCTGTAAGATCTCCAAAGACAGGGCATCCAACCTGCTGGGAAGCTCCAAGGCCATCAGTGGTTTCAGGATCAGGGTGTTTTCTGCCTTCCCTCTTTCAGTGGCCAGAAGGAAAAACGGGGAGAGGCCAGTCTGAAGTCACTGACACCCCAGGGAGGGTCAACCTCTCGGTAAATTTTTCTCCTAATCGCTGGCCTTTTTCACCTTAAGAACAAAGCCCATTGCCTCAATTCCATTCCACCACTTGCTGCAGGAGCAGGGGCAGTAAAGAAGGACGAGAAGGTCATGTCGCGACCCTTCTCTGGACCTCGGTTTCCCCGTGGGGAAATAGGAGTAATGATTCTGTGACTAGCTAGAACATATATTATTCTACATCTGTATCTTCAGCCCTGAGGTGAGCATCATGCAGTTGTAGAAATACGCTAAGAAGCTCCCTCGACTTGCACCTGCTCTGTTCATGCCTTTATACAATCTACTCTACCTGAGTGAGTGCGGGCAGGGCCTTCAACTGGCTCTGAACCAATTGTTCAGTCACTAAGATGTTTCGCACTCTTTGCGGTCCACAGACTGCAGCACGCCTGGCTTCCCTGCCCTTCACTCTTTCCTGGAGTTTGCGCAAACTCATGTCCCCGGAGTCGGTGATGCCGTCCAACCATCCTATTCTCTGTCACCCTTTAATCCTCCCGCCCTCAGTGTTTCCCAGCATCAGGGTCTTTTCCAGCACAGCAAAGCTAGTGCTATTTCTGTGATTAGTTAATGACATTGTAGCGTCAGCCTTGTGAGAAAGCTCTCTCCTTGCTGCCTCTGTGGCCATGTTAGGGAGGCCCATGCGGCAAGGAACCAGGCAGAAACTGAGGGGAACCTCCAGCCAACAGCCCACAGGCAACTGGTTCTCTCCCTGGACAACCACATGCAAAAGGATGAAACTTGATGGCTATCTTACACTACACACCAAACCTAACTCAAAATGGGTCAAAGACTTTAAGACCTGAAGTCATAAAACCCCTAGAAGGAAACATAGGTGGCAACCTCACTGACATCAGTCTTAGTAATATTCTCGTGGACCCGTCTCCTCAGGCAAGGGAAACAAAAGCAAAAGTAAACAAACGGGACCACATCAAACTCAAAAGCTTCTATCCAGGGAAGGACATCATCACCAAAACGAGAAGGCAACCTACTGAATGGAAGAGGACGTTGGCGACTCGCACGCTGATTAGAGGCTCACACCCAAACGCAGAAAGAACTCACAGCTCATATGACTCAGCAAAAAGCAAGCAGCCCCACTTAAAAACACACAGAGGATCCCAACAGACAATTTCCCCAGAGTATACAGATGGCCAACATGTCTCAATACAAGATAAGACGTTAAATACCACCAATTATCAGGGAAATACTACACAGGGGCTTATTACATAGGGGCTTCCCTGGTGGCTCAGAGGTAAAAAAAGTCCCTTAGCAATGAAGGAGACATGGGTCAATGCCAGGATCAGGAAGATCCCATGGAGAATGAAAATGCAGCCCACTCCAGTAGTCTTGCCTGGGAAATCCCATGTACAGAAGAGTCTGGTGGTCTACAGTCCATGGGGTTGCAAAGGAGTCAGACACAAGTTAACAACAAAACAAACTATATATATATATACATATACATACACACACACACACATATGCAAACAATGGAATATTACTCAATCATAAAAAAGAGAATGAAATCTTTCCATTTGCCAGAACATGGATGGGTCTTGAAGGTTACTATGCTAAGTGAAATAAGTCAGACAGAGAAAGACAAATATCAAATGACTTCTCCTATGTGGGATGCAAAAAAAAAAGCAAGCAAATAAAATTTTTAAAAACTCATAAATGCAGAGATCAGATTAGTGGTTACCAGAGGGCAGTGGGTTAGGTAGTGGGCAAAATGGGTGAAGGGGGTCAGCTGTATGAGGATGAGCAGCAACCAGACTTCAGAAGATGAGTGCTTTGTAACACACACAGATGTAAAACGATAACGCCGCACCCCTAGCCCTTATGTAACAAAAAGAAAGAAAGAAACAGACACCCTCAGTACTCTAGCTACAAGGAATTCTGCCAAAGCCACGTAAGCCCGTAACTACCCACAACCACCCAGTAGAGCCTTGAGAAGAGAGGGTGGCTGAACCGATACCTTGACTTCAGCCTCATGAGCCCCTAAAGGGAGGGACCTAGGTAAACTGTGTCTGCACTCCTGATCCATAGAAACTGAAAAAATAAACGTGTGTTTTGTGAAGCCACCAAGCTTGTCTTAGTATTGGTAACAGCAATAGATAACTAATACAATAAGAAAAAATGTTTAAATAATACTACTGTGGGATAATGGTGGTTTAGTCACTAAGTCATGTCTGCCCTTTGTGACCCCTTGGACTGTAACCTGCCAGGCTCCTCTGTCCACGGGATTTCCCAGGCAAGAATACTGGAGTGGGTTGCCATTTCTTTCTCCAGGGGATCTTCCCAACCCCGGGTCTGAACCTAGATCTCCTGCATTGCAGGCAGATTCATTATTCACTGTGCCAGCAGAGAATCCCTAATACTACTGTGGAATTATGCAATAAATAATTGTTGAAAGAACTGTGATAATAATTGTAGTTATTAAGACATAACTGAGATGTCATTCAGTGCCTGCTTCTAGAGGAAGCGTCCTTCTACACAGCCCCTGTTCATACCATGTGACTTGACTACCTCTGGCAACAACTGGCTCAGCCCTGAGCAGCAAAAATATGTGAGGCAGATATGTGGTTTTAAATTTTCTCATAGACCCAATAAAGATGTAAAAGGACAACACTGATTTTAATAATATTTGATTTAACAAATATGTAAAAATACCGTTTCAACACATGGCACCAGCCAGATTTCAAGTGTTCAATAGCCTCCTGTGGCTGGTGACAATGGAGAGGGGTTAGCTTGACGCTGTCTGGGGGTGACTGGTCCATAGATCGGCTGTCTATCAGAGAATCAGCCCTCTGATTTCTCCCGACGAGATGAGCTGAATCAGTCACATTTTTTTCTCTAGGCAGTTCAAACTAAGAAGCACAGAAAGACTGCCAGTTGGTGTTTTGAGGAGCTGCAGCGGAAAGGTGAGGAGAAGACCTGCAGGGGCTGGGAGCAGGTTTCAGGGGGGAGGAAAGGGTCTCAGAAACTGCAGAAGCAGACAAGAGCAAACGGCAACAGAAAACAGATGAATGGAGTGTAGCTGGAAGCAAGGTAATAGCTAGTCTATTGGAGTGAAGAAAGGGTCTTTTCTTCATTCAACACGTATTTATGGAGGATTTCCCATGCGCTGAGCACTGTGCCCGGCACTGGAGTAGCCTAAATAACAAAACGGAGACAGTTCTTTTCATCAAGGAATTGATGTTCTAGTGGGAAATACAAGCTGTGGAGCAAGTAGCTATCCAAGTAAAAGTGTAGCTACACAAAGGGCTTTGAAGGAGACTTACAGACTATTTACGCTGTATGCATGCGTGTGTGCTAAGTCACTTCAGTCTTGTCTGACGCTTTGCGACCCCATGGACTATAGACCCCCAGGTCCTCTGTCCCCAGGCAAGAACAATGGAGTGGGTTGCCATGCCCTCCTCCAGGGGATGTTCCCAGCCCAAGGATTGAACCCGCGTCTCCTGTGGCTAGTGCATGGCAGGTGGATTCTTTACTACGGAGCCACCAGGGAAGCCCTACATCGTTTGGAGGGCCAGTGAAAACCTCTTAGATGAAAGGGCAGTGAAACTAGATCCTGAGAAAGGAGCAAGGATCTTCTGGTGGCAAGAAGAGGCAAAAGTGTCCAAGCAGAGATGCGTGCAGGAAGGCATGGAGGCAGGAAAGACCCAGGTATTCAGGGGCTAAAGGAAAACTGTGGGCAGAGGGGCAGTCTTTCTTTTTTAAAGTTTGTTTTTTGTTTTTTTTTTTAATGTGGATGATTAAATTTAAAGTCTTTATTGAATTTGTTACAATATTGCTTCTGTTTGATGTTTTGGCTGCAAGGCATGTGGGATCTCAGCTCCCTGACCAGGGATTAGACCAGCACCCTCTGCAATGAAAGGCAAAGTCTTAACCGCTGGGCAACCAGGGGAGCTCCAGAAGCTTAGTCTTGAAGCCGAATCTGGCCTCTGTACTCCAACACTGAATTAAATCTCGGAGCCAGAGTTTTGGGTGAAGTAAAAAAGAATAGCTTTATTGGTTTGTGGAAGGAAGAAGGCCACAGCTGGCTAATGCCCTCAAAACTGTGTGTCCCAGCGTGGAGGGGGTAGTGAGGAGCTTTATAGCAAAGATCCACAGAGCGGGAGGGGATCAGCTCATGGGCATTCTTCTGACTGGCTGATGGTGAGGTAAGCAGGAGCCAGCATCATCCAAATGCCAGTCTGGAATCCCTGTGCTTTCAGAAGGCACTCAGTTAACTTCTCCCACCTGGTCGGGGTTTCGGTATCTGCAAAACAGCTCGAAGATAATGGTTCTGTGTATTTCTTGAGGGGCACCCGGGACCCTGCCCCAAGGCTGTACTATTGTTTCTGAACTGGCCCTTCCTTGGTCTCTGCATCCCCTCCCCTGCCTAATCAGCAACTGTTGAACCTGCCCTTTGAAACTCAGGGTAGATCTTGGAGGCTGAAAGAAAAGTGAAGTCACTCAGTCATGTCTGACTCTTTGCAACCCCATGGACTATAGCCTACCAGGCTCCTCCATCCATGGGATTTTCCTGCAAGAGTACTGGAGTGGGTTGTTATTTCTTTCCTGTCGTCAAGAAAAGAGAAACACAAAAAGGCTTTTGTTCCCAGGAGCCCAGCAGGGTCCTGCTTAGTTTCAGTCTGAAAACAGACAGGACTCCGAGTTGACGGACAGGACTCCTTGGGGGAACCCGTGAGGAGACACAGGTGCTACAGGAGCCTGCAGGCCCTGAACTCCTGCCGAGGCTCCAGGGGCCACAATGCATCCATGACCACCCTCCCAGCCCAGGATCCTTGGGGCCTGGCCCATTCCTGGGTGCTAGATCTTTGAGGATGTCCATGAGAACTTGTTCCCCATTTTAACCTCAAACATATCTTTAAAATAAACTTTCGTTGAAATACTTTGAAAGGGGTTTTGTCTCTTTCCAGAAAATAACCCCAGACAAAAGCAGCACCCATTTTCTCCCTGGCCGGGGGCACCCCACCTTGCCTAGTGCGTGGGTTCAGTGTCACAGTCAGAACAAGTGCCGACCCTGCACTTACAGATGCAACCCTGACCAGCTCCTACGCTTGAGGCCCAACACACCTCACTCCTATCAGCCTGGGCCTGACCTAGTCACCGTAACTCTTCAGATGAAGCTTGACGATGCTGCAATTCCAGATGAGATGCCCAAGGTCACGACTAGCGGGGAGCCTTCACCTGCCCTCGAGGAGCTGGCCATTTCACAGCCAGGCCTGGTTCAGTTTGCAGGCATGAGATGAGCGTCTGCTCTCGTGGGAAAGGGTAAGGAAGTTGACGCTGACAAGGGCCGACCGTGTTCCAGGATCCTCACCAACACGATCTCCTGTGAGTACTCACAACCACCCACAGAGTCACGTATTATTGTTGAAGAAAGGGGGACCCCTTCCAGGGCTCGAAAGGGGGCTCTTGTATAACACTTGAACATGAATTGTCCGAGGAGACAAGTTCAGTTGACTCCAAAAAATACCACCTTCTGAGGCTCTGAAACAACTCCTGAAATGCAGAGATGTGTAAGACCATCTCTGTCTTCTAAGCTCTATGTCATCATTGCTTGTTGAGAGTTCTTCCCTGGAAAACTGGAAGCTCCTAAAGATTACAGCCCCAGCCACTCAACACAGGGCTGGCATATAGTAGTTTCTCAATAAACATGAGTTGTTGGAACGAATGATGCAGTAGCCAGAGATATCAACACCCAACTTCTCTTCTGGCCTCAGCACTCTGAGAATTTAAGTACCCAGCTTGACTCGGAGATCTAATCACCACCAAGGGATGCTCTACTCTGCACACCTGGGACAGGTGGATCCCAGTCCCTGAGGATTCTGGCACAGTCTTGTCTCTTCCTGGCCGTCAGGAAAGGGAGGAAAACCAAGGGGTGGTGGCAGAAGACTTTACCACTAAGGCTGGATTGACAGTGGTGGCATAGGGAGTCTCAGGTCACCTCCGCCAGCTTGTTCTGAGGCTCACATGAGTCAGGGAATTGGAAAGATAAAAGTCTTTGGTGGAACAAAGGAAAATAAAACTAAATAAAAATGAAGATGAGCTGCCATTAGTGTTGGCTGGTCTTGATCCTAATTCCTTCACGTCTAGAGCCTGGTGTCCACTAGAGGATCTTTAATAAACAGTGGTTAGATCAGCGAAGGGTGGTGGATAGATGGATGGACGAATAAAAGCAGGAATGATAACTGAAAAGAACACTGGCCAGGGATCAGAGACCCAAGTACTAATTCCAGTCCTGCCAAAACCCTTCTACCAAGGGATCTAATCCCGCGGACTCCATGTCTTCATCTCTAAACCCCAACCTAGAAACCTCTGAGCATGAGCCTGAGCACCACAGCCTCCTTGCTGTGTGATTCTGGAGAGCTTGGAAACCCCTTTATGATATATTGTAGCAGGATTAAGACAGCAACTTCAGGCATGCCAAGAGCTCCCATCACAACCCCATGCCCAGGACAAGATCCTCACCCTGACCCCTGACACGACAATGTCTACATTGGTTCTTGTAGGCAATGCAGAGGGCAGCATTTCTCACTGAATCCCATTTGGCTGAGAGGGATTTTCAGTGGGACTCTGGGGCCCAGATTCAATTGGCATGCAGCAAAGAACACTGTGGAACAAGCGCACACAGTGGGCCTCCTGACAGGAAGCCCTGTTTGCCCTGCTGGCTCTGATCCCAGGACTAGGACCTTCATTCCTCCCCCCAGTAAGTGTTTATGGAGTGCCTACTGTGCATCCGACGCTGTACTAAAGAGTAGCAATGCGTGGTGAATGAAAGAAGTCCATCCTCCGTTATCTCAATGCCAATAATCTCCTTCAGGACCCAGACAAATTCAAACAGCCACAGTAGTTACAGCAATCCTAAGTGCCGTGAGGGAAAGTGCAGTGAGCATTGAGGGCATATAGCAAGGTCTCCAGGCAAGTCCAGGGAATCAGGACAGGCTTCCCCAAAGAAATGGGGTCTGAACTGAGATCCAAAGGATTAGTGGGAATCAGGCAGGTTAAGAGAAGAGACCCCCAGTTACAAGAGCAGGAAAGCACAGCACCTGTTTTCCTGGAGTCCACAGCCCACGGGCTGCTTTTCCTCACTTTCAGGAGCTCTTATTCCAGTTTCAACTGTCAATTTTTCTAAGTCTTTATCACACTTTATCAAAATGTGTATCAGTGTGAGAAGGCGAACGTCTGTCACCCCTCCCCTCAGGCAATGGCAAAATTGAAATCCTGTGAAGACGACGGCACGCTTCCTATTTTAATTATTTTTGCATCTTCCTTGGCTGGTCTGTTTCTTGATGACTCTTTTTTCATTCCTTTCTAGAAGCCCCACTCTCTCCCTGGGTAGAAAATACTCTCGTCTCTACTGATGTAGAAAAAGTTTCTAGGATGTGAAAGTGTCTATGGGAGAAATAGTGTGAGAGAAGAGGGGCTGGGAGAAAGCAATGTAAGTAACGAACCTATCTCCAAACCAGGGGTCACATGAAGAGCAATGGACTCAGGTGACCTTGAACTCAAATCCCCACTAGCGTGCTACATAGCCGGGGGCCCTTGAGTCTGCATAGCCCACTCAGTGCCAGAGCCTGTTCTAAGCGCTTTGCAAGGACGGGCTCCTTTAGACTGTACACCCCTTTGAGACAGGAGCTACTATTAACTCATGTGCAGTTCAGGGGAGAGACAAGGGGATCCCAGCTTTGCCCCAGATGCCCCAGGGGTCAGGACAGAGCTGGAACATGACTGTAGGCAGTGTGTCTCCACAGCCCTGACTTTAATCTCCAGGCCTAACGTCCTTGTGCAGTGAAAATGTGAGTCCCCTTGTGGGGAGCTTGGGGCACAGAGGACTTTATCGCTGGCTGAAATTCACACAGCTGAAAACGCGAATCCAAGCAGTCTGGCTTCAGAGCCCCGCTGTCAGCCACCATGTGCAGCTGCCTTTGAAGATGGCCATTCCTCCGTGAGCCTGGGTCCCACTCTTTGGCCAGCAGCTTAGAGAGGCATTCCTATGTCCCCAGGCCACAGACCAAAAGAAAATAAGCAGATTCATTGTCCCTAGTGGGAATGTCTGGGGGGAAAGGTGGGTGTCTAGCAAACAAACTGCAAGTTCTATGAAGGGCAAAAACAAGGTGTTCTGGGGATTGTGATGAGATTTTTTTTTCACTTTTAAAAACATTTATTTTAATTAGAAGATAATTGCTTTACAATGTTGTGATGGCTTTTGCCAATCAGTAATGTGAATCAGCCACAGGTACACACGCGTCCTCTCTACCTTGAACCCCCTCCCACCTCCCTCCCCACCCCATCCCTCCAGGCTGCCGCAGAGCATCGGCTTTGGGTGCCCTGATTTGTGCATCGAACTTGCACTGGCTATCTATTTTACACATGGTAATGTGTATGTTTCAGTGCTGTTCTCTCAAATCATGCTACCCTCTCCTTCTCCCACTGGGTCCAAAAATCTGTCCTTTACATCTGTGTCTGCTTTAAACAAGGCAGTAATGACACAAGATTTGGCTTAGGGTTGGGCTCAGAGTAGAAAGCCAGCGAGTGGAAAGGGTTCTTTCTTTCTTTGTCCATGAACATGGAAGGGTGGTGACTGAGTATGAGGGATCGAATAAGGAACGTCAGAGTGGAAAAGACACCGTAGTGGTCGCTGGATAGCAATCCACTGTCCAGGACATAAAATTCCCGAAAAGCACTCTTCCAGTCACTGTTAAAATGCCTTCTGTGGCAGACAACTCAGTTGCATCAAATAATGAATGAACACACTCAGGGATAAAATAAGTGCTAAGGCTGGGGAGGGGTTAGAGTTATTAATCTCTGAAAATGGGGGAGATTGCTTTCCCAACAGAGCTTTTGTAACAGGTTAGTCCACAAAACTCTCACAATGATACTTCACCTATAGTAAGTAAACAAAAGCGAGTCATTATTGCTCATGATGTTGTTACTGTTGTTTTTTTATGGGGTGCCTAAGAGCTCCAGTTTCAATGCAAAGAAACCTCCCCTGTATTTTAGACAATCTGCAAAAGTAGACTCTTCTATATATGCTATAGCCTCAGAAGGAAAGCAGATACAGTCAAGGACAGTAGAGCCATGGATTTGCTTTTCGGAATGAATTTGGTTTTTACTAAACTGATTCTGCAGATTGAAAAGCTGAAGCTTACAAAAACAGGATTTTTAAAAGAGAGGAAATGCTTTATTGCTGTCCATAAACATGCTTTCCAGCCTCCCAAGTAAGTTCTGGATGTAGGAATGTATTGGTTAGTTATTGCTGCGTAACAAACACAAAATCTTGATGACACATTACAGTAAGCTCTTATGCTCTCAGATCTATCAGTCAACTAGGGGTCAACTTATTTAGACTGGGCTTGTCTGTGGTGGTTCTGCTGTATATAGCTCTCATCCTCCTTGAATCAGAGCGAAAGCTGAAAAGTTCTTTTGGTAATGCCAGAGGCAATGAAGGCAAGTGGGGAAATAGGCAAGTCCCAGGCTTGGAAGCAGCACATCATTACGTTTGCCTCATTATATTGGCCAAAGCGAGTCACACGGCTGAGCTCAAAGTCCAATAAAGCAGGAAGGTTGGGGATGGGGGCAGGGGAGGCGTGTGCGCTGCCTTTGTGAAAAGAAATCCAGAGTCGCTCACAACAAGCGTGAGTATCAAGAGTGGCAACAAACCCTGGGGTCAGTAACGCAATCTACTCAGGGCAGAATGGAGGAACCCAAGGGGGCCAAGGGGAATGGTTGCCTGGCCGCCAAGGACCCAGCACAGGCCAGGCATCCTGGCTGAGGACATGTCCAGGGGCTGAGCCAGGGACACACTCATAAAGTCCATACACCCTCAGGGGACACTGAGAAAGCAGACCAGTGGAGCATGGAGGTGCTGGTGGACCAGAAATTTTTTTTTAATTTTTAATTTTTTTATACAGACCATTTTTAAAGTCTTTATTGAATTTGTAATAGCATTGCTTCTGTTTTATGGTTTGGTTTTTCGTCCAAGAGGCATGTGGGATCTTAGCTCCCAACCAGGGATGGAACCCACACCCTTGCGTTGGAAGGTGAGGTCTCAGCCATGAGACTGCCAGAGAAGTACCCACACTGGAAAAATATTTCATCACTGGGATGCAGGGGAAGAAGTAAGAGGATCCCACGATCCTGGGTGGGAGTTCAGTTCAGTTCAGTTCAGTTGCTCAGTCGTGTCCAACTCTTAGCGACCCCATGAACCACAACACGAAAGGCCTCCCTGTCCATCACCAACTCCCGGAGTTCACTCAAACTCATGTCCATCGAGTCGGTGATGCCATCCAGCCACCTCATTCTCTGTCGTCCCCGTCTCCTCCTACCCTCAATCGCTCCCAGCATCAGAGTCTTTTCCAGTGAGTCAACTCTTCGCATGAGGTGGCCAAAGTACTGAAGTTTCAGCTTTAACATAAGTCCTTCCAATGAACACCCAGGATTGATCTCCTCTAGAATGGACTGGTTGGATCTCCTTGCAGTCCAAGGGACTCTCAAGAGTCTTATCCAACACCACAGTTCAAAAGCATCAATTCTTCGGAGATCAGCTTTCTTCACAGTCCAACTCTCAGATCCATACATGACCATGGGAAAAACCATAGCCTTGACTAGACGGACCTTGGAGAGTGACCACCAAAAAAAACAGATGCATCTGGATGGAGGCCCATGAGGTCCAAATGTCCACCTGTCAATATCAAAAGTAAGGGCCGCTGGAAATTAGCTCACCTTTCCCACTTTGAGGAAATGAAGAGAAGGAGGGAGGTAGACTGAATTTTGAGCCGCCTGCATCCTAAATTGGGGCTTCCGTGGTAGCTCAGTTGGTAAAGAATCTGTCTGCAGTGCTGGAGACCCGGGTTTGATTCCTGGGTTGGGAAGATCCCCTGGAAAAGGAAATGGCAGCCAACTCCAGTATTCTTGCCTGAAAAATCCTATGGACAGAGGAACTTGGCGGGTTACAGTCCATGAGGTCACCAGAGTCAGACAAGACTTAGCAACTAAACCACCACCACATCCTAAATCAACCACATTTAAATCTGAAAATCAGTGAGTTATTTGAATGTGCAAGATTAACTTTCCTGCCCCTGGCAGAAATGAGGACTCACGAGCTAAGGACAGTTCCCAAGAAATAATGAAAGTGACATCTAAGCATGGTTTATAGACGGTTGTAACTGTAAACTTGAAACCTGCAGCTTAATATGTGTCTACTTCTGTACTTTGTAATCACTCTCTCTCTCCTTTTTTCTTTTGCTGAACTTTCTCTTACTTTTCATCAGAAGATCAATTACATCGCTAATGAAAATCTTTCAAAGGCTTGTGTCAAAGCCCCACGCGAAGAACAGGAGAGACACCCTTATGGACATTGAAGCTCTGCACAGACCAGCTGGCTTCCCGAGCCCATCCTCTGCCCTGAACACTCACAAATCCTGACAGACGCTTTTCTGCTTCCGCTAATGCAGAGGGAGTCTGGTTGTCTAGCGATCTCCAGGGGAAGCTTTAACTTGTGGCTGAGTGCATTGATTATGTTTCTTTTCCTTTTCATTCTGTGTTTCTGGGACCGGGTGGAGGGTGGGAGAGTAGCCCAGATTGGAGCCAGGCTGTCCTCACTTGACTCACCAGTATTTGGAAGGCATTTAAGATTTTTTTTTTTCTCTTTTCTATTGGAATGAGAGTGAAATCCAAAATTCCTAGCTGTCTCTAAATACCAACTGACTAAGCTTAAAGACTCCCAAAATAAATAGCTTAGCATTCCGGAAAGTTACCAGAGACCTGGGGGTTTGGGGAATAAAGCACGTACCTCTTGCCCTACTCGCTCAAATTCTGTTCTGTCAGCCCCTGCATTGCCAAGGATGCGGACGTGTGTTTGTTTTGTAGCCATTCGACAAGGGGTGAGTATCTAATGTTTTGGCTTGTGATGCTGGGACCCCAAAATAGAATGCGATGTTGGCAATAAGATGAAATCCAAATTCAGCTGGGTTAGTTTCCCCCCACTTTCTACAATACCTGCCCCATACCTATCTACCCTTAGCGGTTAATTCAAGTCTCAAAGTCCCCCCGTGTCTCCTCCTGTAACACGTTAGCCTATCCTCATGCCTCCTAGTTCTTTCCTTCTAAAAAATAGTTTCATTTATTTATTTATTTTTGTCTGTGCTGGATCTTCATTGCCGTCCGGGCTTCTCTCTGGTTGTGGCGAGCAGGGGCTATTCCTCATTGCAGAGCTCGGCCTTTCCACTGAGGTGGCCTCTCTCCGTGCGGCGCGTGGGTGTTGGCTCAGAAGCTTCGATTCCCAGGCTCTAGGGCACAGGCTCAGGAGTTGAGGCACACGGGCTTAGCTGCTCCGCAGCACCTGGGACCTTCCCAGGTCAGGTGTCAAACCCATGTCTCCTGCATTGGCAGGCAGATCCTTTACTACTGAGCCATGAGGGAAGCCCCCTCCTAGCTCTTCAGTAACACCCATTTCAGGGTCGATGACACTTGACATTCCCTGCTCTGAACAGACATTACTAATAGATCAGAGCATGTGTTCCTGCTGATCTCAAATGCAGCCTCACCATTCTCTGCTCCAAGCAGCCAGGTCTGATCAACAAGAACTGGCACTTAAGGTGAAACAGCTTTGTAGTACCAGATGTAGATTCTATTTTGAACCTCTAGGCACTCAGAATTAAAATAATTATAATAATAGCTACCATTTATTGAGCAAGTCCTATGTGAGATGCTTTTCAAACATCATCTCATTTATGCCTTTCTGCAACATTGTAAATTAAGCATCATGTTCCCCCATTTCACAGATAAGAAAACTCAGAAAGGTCAAGTAATTTGCACAAGGTCACACAGCTGGGAAGTGGTGGAAATGGGAGTGACAGTCTAGTTCTAAGCAGAGGGCATTGGGGTCTTGATTTCTCCAACAATCCACCACGTCCTGCAGCTGGTTTGTCACTAATGTTCTGTGCTGTTTCATACTCTGAGTCCCTCATTTACATAACTCCTTTTTCCTGGAATGCCCTTCATCCCTTTCAACGGGTAGAAACCTTCTTATCACCAGAGAACCAGCCCCATAGGCATTCTGTCCTTTAGAAAACCTTTCTTGGTCCAGATATAACTAACCCCATCCTTTTGCCCCACTGCCTCCTTCAATGTCCTAACATCTAGTGGATTCTGACTTTTCAGATTCTTCTTGAAAGCAAAGTCTCAGCATTATTTATTCTTCTATGCCAAATTAGTACTGAATGAATGAATGGATGGATGGATTAATGAATGCAACCCTCTTCAAACATGAAGACATAACTACCTGATGCTATCCAGTGAAGCACATTCAGAGCAGAGATCCAGACCCCTGACTACAGTGAAGGTCTCAGCTAGGACACACAGGTCCAGGTGTCAGATTCAAAAGGCTGGGCGAGAGGAGTGATAGATGGATACAGCAGCCTTCTCACTGGTCCCCACCTCTGTCTACCCCCACCCCCACCCCCACCCCCAGCTCGCTTCCACACTACTTTAGGGTTACCTTTCTCAGAGAAATAATCTGGTCATATTCCACTCTCCCTCCACAAAAAAAAAAAAAAAAAAAAACTTCAGGATTGCATTCAGGGAAAAACTTGCCCAAACTTTTTAGCACGGCACACAAGGCTCTCCATCATTCAAGCCCAGGCATCCTCTCTAAAGCCTTCTCCAGCTTCTCTCCAGTCCACCCCTGATATCCCAGTAACCTTGAATCTCGTGAGGAGCCAGTCGATTTCTTGTGTGTGGACGCTTACTTGTGCTCCTCTCTTTCCCTGTAATGACCACTCCTTCCCTTTATCCTGAGGGGCTCTTTCTCATCTCGATGACTCTGCCGAGTCAGAAGCCTCTCCTGGCTCCCAGACTAGGTTAGGAATCCCCTGCATGCCCATAGCCCCTACCTCAACCATGACACTTACCTGTACACCCACGAGGCACAGACCGTGTTTGATGAACAGAGAATCAGTGTCCGAAGGGACTGGATTCAGAATGAAGGTCTGTATTGAGGAGTGGATTAAGGTCAGTGGTTCAGAACAAAGACCAGGATGGCAATTTGGGTTGGAACTTGGGTTCTATGGGTTGCCAGCATGTATTACAGGGGGCTAGCATGTATGGTCGGAGAAGGCAATGGCACCCCACTCCAGTGCTCTTGCCTGGAAAATCCCATGGATGGAGGAGCCTGGTGGGCTGCAGTCCATGAGGTCGCTAACAGTCGGACACGACTGAGTGACTTCACTTTCACTGTTCACTTTCATGCATTGAAGAAGGAAATGGCAACCCACTCCAGTGTTCTTGCCTGGAGAATCCCAGGGACGGGGGAGCCTGGTTGGAGGCCGCCGTCTACGGGTCACACAGAGTCGGACACGACTGAAGCGACTTAGCAGCAGCAGCAGCATGTATCGTGGGGAAGATTGAAGGCAGGAGGAGAAGGTGACGACAGAGGATGGGACGGTTGGACGGCATCACCGACTCAATGAACATGAGTTTGAGTGAACTCTGGGAGCTGATGACGGACAAGGAGGCCTGGAGTGCTGCAGTCCATGGGGTCGCAAAGAGTCGGACACGACTGAGCGACTTCACTTTCACTATAGAAACAATAATATCAGATAGTTACACATTAGGGGATGCGTATATGAGCCAAGCTCCATGTTTTACTTGCATCGTCACAGGGGACCCTCCCAATGTTTTTCTGGTGCCCAAAGTAAAAAAATGTGTCTGATGACACACAGCTATTTGGTTTAATGACCGACATTCCAAGCTGGTTTTCTCTGGCTCCAAAGTGCTGAGAAATTCCTCCCTTTGTTCTTAAAGAACTTCTTCTCTAGAGACATAACCTTCTCCATGCGAGGGACTATGAACTTCCAGCGGACAAAGAAAAAGCCACCTCTAATACATTCTCCCTAGCCTGGTCTTTTTCCTTTCTCAATAAATCCATTTAAGAGTAAAGTGTTTGATGGACAGTTTAATAGAGCTCTCCTTAAACCTGGCCACATTAATGATTTCGGGCTGGCTAAATGTCAACTTCCGTAGCTCAATAGCCATTTTCCTTCCTTAACAATCCGTGTTTCATTCAGGCTTCTTTATTTGGTGGACAGGGTACAGTGCTTTAATGGGTCATCACCAAGTCAGTGGACCTGGGATTTAAGCTGGACTCACTGTGTGACCTTGAGTAAGTCACTTAACCTCTTTGGACCTTAATGGCTCTAAAATGGTGACAGTCACGTCCAAGCCCTGCCTACATATTATGAGGAAGCATTTCATCATGTCTGTAATGATCATTGAGCTCCTTGGAAAAGAGACACATTAATAAATGTTTAGCCCCACTGTGTTTTTAAGTATAAAAGTGCAACATTTCTTCAGATCATTTTGCTACCTACTGGCACTCAGATCCTGCGACGAGTTCTGTCCACTAAACTTGTAACGATCCACCATTTTCTGGAAACTGGAAGTCTTTCAATAGCATTTTTGCCTTTTTTGAGCTAATGTTAATTAAATTATGTCCTATAAGAAAAGGAAAAGAGAAGCTTAATCCTGATTCTTTCATATACTAAATGCCATAGACACTCAGCCCCCACATTACCAGGTAGAGAAGTTGAGCCTCAGAGATGTTAAGTAACATTCCTACAGTCACACAGCAAGCAAGTGGTACAGCTGGCACTCAACTCTATGCATTTAGCCCGCAGGCAATGTGGCCTCCACATGGACAGAGGCCAGGTGCAGGGGAGGGCAGGGCAGCGTGAGCTGGGAGCTGCTGAGCAACAGGGCAGCTTTCCCCTCTGGTTGCAGAGTGAGCTGAGATGTTTAAAGCCTTGGAATCTATGTTCAAAGCCGTAAGCAACAATCACTTTTATTTTCTAAAATCTTTTCTTACTTTTAAATTCCCTGACTCTGGCCCACTTCCAAAGCCTTGGGTTATATGTTTAGATAATAAAAATTGTCATTCCGGGTCCTGCTTGTGTGAAATTGCTGCTGCAGTTCAGCACAATGTCCTGTGGGGAAAGCACAGAGCAGAGAGCTTGGCACAGGAATGGCAGTCTTTATTAGATAATATCCCGAGATGGCAGACATATCTTTCAATAGGGTGACTCCTTGCCTATTTGGGAATTTAGATAAACTGACCATCTCACCCATTCAGAACCTGATCTGGACCACACAGTGGCACAAACTCCAAAGACAAAGGTTCAGCAAGCAGTTACAGGCTCCATCTCACTTAAACCTCATGACCAGCCCTTTTTTGCCGAGGAGGAAACAGAAGCTCAGAGAACCTAAGTGACTTGGTGAAGGCCACACAGCTAGTAAGCAGCGGTGGTGGTCCGGGAACCACAGCAGCACGTGCTTAATCACGGTTAGATAGAAAATACAACAGTCACAGCGTCACAACCCAAAGCGGTAATTACCAGCTCGGAGTTCCGTTCCAAGGCAAGTACCACCTTCTCTTGCTTGGTTTATCTACACTAGACTGACAGCGGAGATCTAACCTTCACTGCCTTGTGGACAGAGCAATGCAGAAGCCCAGAGGAGGCTGCAGACACAGCAGCAGGGAAGGAGATTAGTCAGAGGCTCACAGAACAGGCAACAAGGGCATCTGGGTCTTCATTCCTGTCCATTGGCTAGTTCGTAGCTCTTAGGTTCTCAGCGGTGAGTCGAAAAGTTTGACTAAGTGGTCTCTGAGGTGCTCTGGGCTCAAGAGCATATAAAGAAAAATAAAATAAGACACAGTTCTTGATGTTGAAGAACGTACAGTATCCTGAAGGAGACAGATGAAATACACAACTCTAAGACAAGGCAGACAAAAGTTAGTGTTTGATAGAGGCAGATGTGGGGAGTTTTTCACGTGAGCCAAGAATGGAAGGACTCATTCCAAACCAAGATATATCATGGTGCAAGTCTTATGGCAAGAACACTGTGCATCTTTTTTTTTTTTTTTTCAGTGCTGAATAATGGTCATTGCTTTCAGATGAACGATACTGGATAGACCAGACCATTGGATAGACTGATTTGCTAAGTGTGAAGTGATTGATACCTCAGTTATATGGACAGTTCGTCTATCTGGAACGTCACCTGGCTTTTCACCTGCCATCAGGTTTCTAGCCCAATAGCTCAATGTTCCTGCATCTGGGGTTTGTAGTCGGTAATGGTTCTGGCTTGTTCTGTTGTAGAAGCCAATTTATTTTATCCTTGCGAAATAAAATCCAGTTGTCTTTGATTCTCTTCTGAATCACATCTAATTTGATTCTTTATTAGAGTCAGGGTAAACTTTTCTTTTTCTTTTTTTGTCTTAAGTTTTACAAACGGCCTAGAACTGATGCAGAAGTGAGCTGATGTGATTAGAGAGGCTTCTGAAACCAAATAAGAACCTGATGGCCCTTGGAGAAGCAGGGGAGCTCGAGGTCTGACCCCTGTCCCAATAAAGGGCTCTGGCAGAAGGGAGACACAGCCTGCCCTCTGAACCCTGGTTATGGGAAAATTTAAACCCAGGACTTGAAAATCTTCCTGTGACCTAGTCCCTATTTTCATCCCCAGCCTCGGCCCTCTCCTGCAACCCAATGGGTATCTCAGACCATACTGAGATATTTCATTATTCTTTTCTTTCCCATTATGGTTTATTACAGAATGTTGAATTTAGTTTCCGGCACTATACAGCAGGATCTCGTTGTTGATCTGTTTTATATACAGTAGTTTGTATCTGCTAATCCCAAACTCCTACTTTATCCCTCCCTCACTTCCTTTCCCTTTTGGTAACCACGAATGTGTCTTCTATGGCTCTGAATCTGCTTCTGTTCATAAAGAAGTTCGTTTCTGTCGTGGCTGAGACTCCACATACCAGTGGCTTCATATATCACCGGCCTTTCTCTTCTGATTTAGCCTCACCTAGTCTGATAATCTTGAGGTCCATCCATGTTGCCGCCAATGGCATTATTTCATTCTCTTTTGTAGCTGAGTAGTATTTCAGTGTGTGTATATACATACATATTTTATATCGCATCTTCTTGATGCGTTCATCCATCAGTGGACATCGAGTTTGCTTCTTGGCTATTGTGAGTAGCGCTGCAAGATGTTTTGTTGTTATCTCTTGCCTTGCTTCATGATTTTCCCTTTGTCAGTACTTCATACCCCATGCCCTCTGGCTGGAAGACACAGCTAATCCACCTCTCCCAGCCCTCAGCCCTCAAAATTATATTTAAACTTATTTTCCGCTTATTCATCTCTGCCTCTGGAAATCTCCCCTGCTGCTCCTACATCTGGGTGAAGCACTGCCTCTCTGGGCACCCGCATACAGGTGTCTGCCTGAACCTTCCTGCAAGTTTAACCACTGGCCCATCTTTCCCCTGTTGGGCTGAAAGCTCCCTGAGAGAAGGGGCCATCATTGCCTGCGTTGCCCCCACTCTATATTTATTAACACCAGCTGTGTGACCTTAAAGAGGCCATATAGCCTCTCCGTGTCTGCTTCTTTACTTACAAACCTAGGATGATAGCATAGAACTTTCACACGGATTAAATACAAATGCACGCAAGAAGCTTACACACTGTAGGTTCACAATAAATGTTAGTTGCAGTCATTACCCGCTACTGTGCTGCCAGCACTCAGCACGGCGCTTGGGATAAAATCCTTGATCGGAAAATACTTTAAAGGAAGGAATAAGTAAACCTCACGCTGCACAGTTTTCACTGTCCATCTGAAAACCAGAAGGGGCCTCAGGGATCTGCCAGTATCTATATGAACTGTTTCCTTGAGCATTTGGCATTTATAATTTTTATTCAGAAAAGTGCAAAGGGTTATAAAAACAAAAGAGCCTTGTGCCCCCCCACCCCTACCCCCCCACCGCCGCTCCCCTAAATGATCTCAAAGCCTTGGTGCACAGTGGAAAGAGCCTGAGCTGAGAGAGGGGTGCAGACTTGCTCCAACACAGATGATCAGAGGGTGAAAAGGAAAATAAAAGAAAGTGATAGTCAGTCAGTCCTGTCCGACTCTACAACCCCGTGAACTGTGCCCGCCAGGCTCCTCTGTCCATGAGATTTCCCAGGCAAGAATACTGGAGCAAGGATCGAACAAACCCAGATCTCCTGCGCTATAGGCAGATTCTTTACCAGAGAAGGCCAATCAGAGGATGGGGAAAGGTCAAATACAGTAATTCAGTCAAAGCTCACAACACAGTGGCTGTCACTCCTGCAGTGAAGCTGGACATTGGTTATTATCACCCTCAAGGACCACCGCTCCCTTGTCCCCCTGCTAGGTGGCCCACGGCAGCACTAGCCCCCATCCTTGGGGTCCCCAAGCTTTTGCACTCCTTGCTTTCTCTTCCTCGTAGGAGCAAAGATATTGGCACAGGATAAACACCTCAGCTTCCTGCTCTCTGATCTTCAGCACCCGGTGTGGGACACCTAGTCGGAGCACAGTGATGTTTGCTGGTTTCTCTGGTGCTCAACCTACCCTTGGGTGGGTGAGCCAACTGGATTTGTGTTTGCCGAAGAGGGAGAGAGTCTTGCCCTTGGGTTCCCACTTGCCCTGCATCTCCTCCATCATTCCTGCTCGATGGGCACGATCTCCAGCCTCACTGTGCAAGTGTGGGAGCTGAAAGCAGATAGGTGGAGCCCTTCACGGAGGCTGCACAGCTGGGAAGTGTTTGCGCCCACGTGGGTGGGTCTAGGTCTGAGCTCTCCGTGCTGCCCTCTGCTGCTTCTCTCCAGCATCACTTCCAGGCCCCTCTCCTTCAGGATCTTTGGAATTCCAGGGCCCCTTACCTTCATGATTTCAGATTTTGCTTCTCATTAAAACTCTGAGACTGCAAATCTCAAATCTGTGCATTTGTAGTCTTTCATCTTTACCCTTGACCCTAAGCATAATTACGGTTTCAATTCCCCGTAATAACAGACTCCTGGGGAGCAGAAAGGACCTAGATGCTCCCCTAGTCAATTCCACCCCAGCCCAGTGAGCACGGTTCACACTCTGGCTGAACATCAGAATCTCCTGCAAGTTTTTCAAAATACAGATGCATGGGTCTCACCTCTGTCCCCCCACAAATCAGAAATCTGCTGGGGTCAAGCTCAGACATCTCTATTTACAAACCCCAGAAATTCCTTGGTGGTCTCATGGTTAGGACTCTACACTTCCACAGTAGGGAACATGGGTTCGATTCCCAGTCAGGAAACTAGGATCCTGCTTGCTACTTGACACAGCAAAAAAGAATGAGAGGTAACAGAACGAAAACACTCCTTATGCTTCCAAAAGCGCTCTACTCCCAGGAGCAGAGCTGGGCTCCGGCACCTGACATCCCTGGAGTCAGTGTTGTTCCTCTGGTCCCAGTCCTGTGACCTTGAAAGGAATGTGCAACCTCTCTCAATGGCCATTTCCCAATCTATAAAATGGGAAGAAACATTTTGATTTGTAAAGATGTCAGATAAGCCAAATGCATTAAAGCTGGCAGAGCACGGAACACAAAACAGACATTCATTAAATCACCACAACTCCTAGAGTAACTGCCTGGGTTCATGCCACTTGCTCTTCTACTCCAAGAAGTCAAAATAAACAGGTCAAGTGCTAGTAGATTGCAGTAGAAATGAGAGGTTTAGGAGTAAACTCTGGCTTCACATTTTCATACATTTGCTACTTTGGGCAAGTTGTTGAGCCTCAGTTTCCCCATCTGTGAAGTGGGGCTGATGTCATATACTACAGGCAACATGAAAGAAGACAGAACATAGCACATTTAGTAAAAACCCTGCTTCACTGGTGGCTCAGACAGTAAAGAATCCGCCTGCAATGCAGGAGACCTGGACTTGATCCCTGGGCTGGGGAGATCCCTGGAGAAGGGAACAGCAACCCACGTGAGCACTCTTGCCTGGAGAAGCCCATGGACAGAGGAGCCTGGTGGGCTACAGTCCATGGGGTGGCAAAGAGTTGGACACGACTGAGCGACTAAGCATGCATTGCTTTGTAAGAAATGGTAAGTACACAAACACTGAAACGTCCAGCGTTCACGTCAGTTTCTGTTGCCTGCATTTTACGCCTTGGTAACATCAAAACAACAACCCCCTCCCCCCACTGCCCCGCCCCGCTGATTTAAACCAGGGGTGTTCAGAGACTGAACCAGAATTTCAAGAACCTTCAGCCCTGCAATGCCAAGTGCACAGATCTTTGTTTTTAAACCATGAGGATTTAGGACTTAATCCACAGGAAATGGGCTTGGCAAATCACCAGAAGAACCAGCACAATTTCCAACTCAATCTCTGTCCAGGTCTTCACCTAAGCAAAATTAATTGAACAGTCGTCTCTGGCTCAGGCAAGTCCAACAAAAAAAGGGTGGTCACTTCCAAAGCAAGAGACAGAGGGAGCAAGCCCTTGAGAGGGCAGGGCTGAGGGATAGGCCAATGTCCCAGGGTGGAATCTGACAAGAACAGATGCTCAATAAATGCTGGCTTGGGAGAATGTTAAGTCCTGTTTCTGGGTTCTGAAGACCAGACACGTCAATGCAGGATAGGAAAATTGCGATGTTAGAGGCTTCAGTTCTCAGCTAGCCAACTGCTGTCGTGTCTTTGTGTCGTGGTCACTGTGGGGTCGTGGTTGAGATTGAAGCTCTGGAACCACCCTGCTTCTAACATTTACCAGAAAAAGTATTCATCTCTCAGTGCCTCTGTGTTCCCATCTAAAATATAGATATAATAGCATCTCGTTTATGGGATTGCTGATAGATTTAAATGAAACGATGCATCAGCCCAGTCCTCGAGACGTGGGGGAAAATAAAGCAACGCCTGTTCTCCAGCGAAGTACAGCAGAGACTGACTCCAGGGCTAGGCAGTAAGCCGTCTTTCCCCAAAATGTTTTAGAGCAGGAGTCTGCAAACTGCAGCCCAGCTTCCAAGCCCAGCCCTCTACATTTTTTATCCAATAAAGTTGCACTGGGACACAGCCACACCCATCATTTACATGTTCAAAGACACAGTCATGCCCACTCATTTACACACTATTTAGGGCTGTTTTCACATCACAATTTGAAAGTTGTGTTGTGGCAACAGAGGCCATATGGCCTGAAATGCCTATATTATCTATTACATGGCCCTTCACAGGAAATTTTTACCAACTCATTTTAAAGAAAGTCTTTAAAGGAAGATGTTTACTGTCTTAGATGCCAGGAAAAGAGAGAGTTTTTGAGCCCCTATTATGTGTTGAGTCCTCGAAACAGGTGGACACTTATTTTTTTCCAACTAATGAATTGGAGGTTCTAAAAGTTTTGATAACTGGCCCAAAGTCATAAGTGTCAGAATCAGGATTCAAATCAGGATCTAATGACTCACCCATCAGGATCTTTTCACTGTCTTAGGCAAACTAGTACAGCCGGATGGAATTTTGAGATAAGAATTAAGGAATGAGTAGGAGTCTTCCAGGTAGAGATCATGTTCAAAGAATGAAAAGGGTAATCAAAAAATAGATGGAAAAACAGGAACAAAATGTCCAGAACATCAAAGTATTTGGAAAATGCAAATAATTTTGTGCTAAGAGGTTTGAGAATTTGCTAGTTAGGGAAGGAGATGTTAAAGGAGAAAAGTCTCCAGAAAGTGGGCAATGATTGAGAAAAGCAAACACTATCTACTTATTGTAAATCACTTCCCATGAGGTCTGAGACATAACTTTGTCGACAAAGGTCAGTATAATCAAAGCTATGGTTTTTCCAGTAATCATATATGAATGTGAGAGACCCTAAAGAAGAGTGAACGCTGAAGAACTTATGCTTTCGAACTGTGGTGCTGGAGAAGATTCTTGAGAGTCCCTTAGACAGCAAGGAGATCAAGCCAGTCAGTCCTAAAGGAAATCAACCCTGAATATCCATTGGAAGGACTGATGCTGAAGTTGAAGCTCTGATACTTTGGCCCCCTGATACGAAGAGCTGACTTATTAGAAAAGACCCTGATGCTGGGGAAGATTGAGGCCCAAGAGGAGAAAGTGGTGACAGATGATGAGATGGTTGGATGCATCACCGACTCAATGAACATGAGTTTGAGCAAGCTCGGGGAGATAGCGAAGGACAGGGAAGCCTGGCGTGCTGCCGTCCATGGGGCCACAAAGAGCTGGACACGACTGAGAGACTACACAACACCAAGGTCTCAGGAACAGCATTCTCACAAAAGTGGATTCCAGAGGCTTAATCACAGCAAGTCAGGCCCCATCAAGCCCAGTTTTCTCACTGTACAGATGGCAAAACTGAGCACCCCAAAGGAGGAAGCTTTACCAAAGGCCACACTGCACATGAGCAGCAGGAAGCCAGGACCCCTTCACACCTTTTTTGGCTCACTGTAGATTCTGCTGGCAGGGGCGTTGTGACCCTATAGGATCCTTGGGAACCTGCAGTCAGTTGATGAGGGTCTCTCATTTCCCTGGGACTGATGAGGTTCAATCGAATTATCCATCTTGTGTGATGGTGTCCCAGACCCATTTCTGCAGGGTCACCATGCTGTTTAGGATGAGCGATGCCAGCTGGAGGCCTGCCAATGCACCTGTGGTATTTGGATAACTTCACATATTGCCGACTTCTCATATTAAATATACAACTTAGAAGCAGGGCAAAGTTTCACTTACTCTAATCAACTGTAAAATGAACTGGGGACTTGCTGGACCCCTCCAAAGACTTGCGTCTGCATCGTGCTCGTCAGTTAACAGGGAGCGCTCCGCTTCCCAAGATTGGTTATTAATGACAGCTGGTATTACGGATTTCAATTAAGTGCTTTATGCCCGTCCTGGAACGTAGTGGGCTCCACTCTGGGGAAATAGAAACGCTGAGATGAAATGAAAGCCTCCCTTCCCACCCAGCCTCTCGCTTCCCCGGGCACTATGCTCTCAGCCCCATCTCTGCTGGTGAACGGGCAGCAGCACAGTGCTGGGCATGGAGGGTGGGTGTTGGGAGCAAGCTCCGGCTGCACTCTTGACACCCTTCCCCTGAGTCTGGGCTTCCTCTGCTATGACTTGGGCTTGTGGAGAGCTCAGTATTGTGTTAGAGGCTCCAGTACAAATGCAGATAAACATGCTCCCACCAGCTGCCTTTTCTCTCTAAGAACTATTGCAAGATAGAATGTTACTTAATAAGCATAGATTAAGTACCTACTACATACATGTAAGATGATGTTCTTAAGTTGATACCTGAGAAAACCCTCTGGAAAATGCTTTGAAATCCAACAGGATTGAGTTTAAATCTTGGCTCTGCACTGCTCAAATCATGGGTCTTGAGCAAGTTTCTCAGCTTCTCTGAAACTCAGTTTCTTCTCCTTTGAAAAATGGGAATCACAGCACCTACAAGTCTAAGGCTTTAGTATGATAGCCTGGGGAGGGGGGGTGGTGTACGACACTCCAGAATGCTAGTCCCCAGATCTTGAAAAGCTGTTTAAAGGTGGTAGGCATTTCTTGGGTCCCAGTCAACCATCACCCATCACCTATCACCTAGGACTCTTGCTCTAACATCTCCTCTCCTGCTATCATAAGCATTCAATAAAAGTCTGTTTTTATTACTGTTAGTACCGATCCCCAGGGCTTCTCTTGGTGGGTTCAGTGGTAAAGAATCTGCCTGCCAATGCAGGATATGCAAGTTCAATTTCTGAGTCAGGAAACTCTCCTGGAGAAAGAAACAGCAACCCACTCCAGTATTCTTGCCTGGGAAATCCCATGGTCAGAGAAGCCTGGCAGGCTACAGTCCATGGGGTCACAAAAGAGATGGACAAGACTTAGCAACTAAACAGCAACAACAGCAAAACACGCACCCCCAGAACTTTACTCAGCACCTATACATTCTCAGCCCTTACCAGGTGCCGTGGAAAAATGCATCATTCCATGAATTAATATCTACTCTCAAGCACTTTAAGTTCTACTTTTAAAAACAGCAATAGCACAAGTTGAGAATGATTTTATATCTAATGAAGACTGTGTAGTGCCTAGTTCAGAGAAAAGGGAGGCCAAAGGAAGTTGTGAAACTCAGGAGACTGGGCTGGAATTTAAAGCAGCCAACTAGAGAGGAGGCTCTGGGCGCCAGTCTGGGGGCTCAGGATGGAGCAGGGAAGCATCTTCTTGACCGGCTTGTAGGGCACCCCCAGAAAAGCAACAGGGACTGTGGCATGAGCTGCCATATAGTGAAGAAACCCTGAACTCTCCCAGCTCTGCTGGGTGATCTTGACAAAATCCTTCCTCAGACTGGGCCTCAGTTTCCCCATCTGCAAAGTGGGGAGAAAAAAAATCATCCTCTTCAAGGGCTCACATTGAGGATCACCAAGAATGTAGCATATGAAAATACTTTGAAAGTTAAAACTTGTGGACAGGTGGAGAAGCATCAGGGAGAAACCAGACAAAACAGTGGGCGCACACGTACACACACACACACACAGACACGTGCATGCCTTGGTGACTTGAGATCTTCTTTCACCTTTGACCCCAAGAGATTTCACTGGATCCTTGTCACCAGCCACGGTCCCTGACCCTGACTGCCTTTCCCTGAGCTGGGCAAGATTCGGGTCCCTGCTCTCAGCCTTGGGTTCTTTCACATTCCAGACAGGCCAGCTCCCCCATTCCTCTGTGATAAAGTAAACCACAAATAGATTTCCAATGGACCCATGGCAATCTTGCTGCTGGGAAGGCAAAGCTTCCTTCTTATCCTCAACACTACCCCAAGGAAGTGGGGCAGAAGCAGGGGGGAGAGACAGAAGGGCTCAGTTGTCTCAACAGAACCAACAGCTCGCACCAAAAATTCAGAAACAGGAGGTGGCACCGTGATTCTCTTGTGCCAGCGGAGTGTTCTGCTGCCTTCAATACAGCAACTTAACCTCTGTGAGTCTCAGCTCTCACAAACCAAGTTGCTCTTGAATGTATTGTTTCAAATTAAAAACCACTGGCCCTTTCCTCTTCTGTCATAATGTTCACAGCACATTTGTGCAGGAGATTTTGAAGTTTATAAAGCTCATCTCTACCTATTACCATAATCAGCTCTCATAGCAAACTCAAGAGGAAAATGGCAGAAGTCTATTTTTCCACTTTAGAGATTAGAAAACCCGAGCTCAAGACGAAGTCGTCTTGGATTAGGGAAGGCTCTAATCCAATGACCTGTGTTCTTTTTTTTACCGTGCTGTTTGTTTGTTTATTCTCTCTGTGCTGGATCCTCGTTGCGGCACACAGGGCGAGCTTTTCCCGAGTTGCAGCAAGCAGAGGCTCCTCCCCAGTTGCTTCCATTGCTGTGACTTCTCTTCCTGCTGAGCCCGGGCTCCAGGGCACGTGGGCTTCGGTAGCTGTGGTTCCTGGGCTCTAGAGCGCAGGCTGAATGGCTGTGGTGCACGGGCCTAGTTGCTCCGTGGCATGTAGGATTTTCCAAGATCGGGGATAGAATCCGTGCTCTCTGCCTGTTCTTTACTACTCAGCCCCCAGGGGAGCCCTACTTGTGTTCTTATAAGAGAAGGAAAGCTTGGACACAGAAACATGCTTTAACTTCCTCTTTCAGACTTCAGATATATGGGTTCAGACCCAGATAAATGGCCAATCTACATTGGCTGCTCAAATTCAAGTTTAAAAACAAATTACCCTAAAGGCCATTATTGATTTTATTTGTGAGTTGTTGTAATTTTCTATAAATATAAAAGTTTGTCTCCAAAGGATGCCAGAATGGTGCTAATATTTTTATTTACGTAAACAACTATGAATGCTTTTCCTGCTACCATCTATCTGTTGTAAATAAAATGTTGTGGTTTTCAAAGTCATATTTAAATGGTTCTTTGAAAAGAGGTCTTTTTTATATTTTGAAAATGGCTTTGTTTTTAAAATAAAGATAAAACCACTGGGAAAAGGATGGACACCATGGGATGAAAAAGACCGAGATTAAAGTGCTATGTTTCCCAGCCAGGGTACAGCAAGGATTGCCAGCGAACACCGGAAGCTAGAAAGAGGCAAGGATAAATTCCTCCCCCAGAGCCTTCAGGGGAAACATGGTCCTGCTGGTACATTGACTTTGGACTTCTGGCCTCTGGAACTGTAAGAGAATTAACGACTGTTGTTTTGAGCTACCCACTTTACAGGGCTTTGTTACAGCAGCCTTAGGAAACTGATGCAACAGCACTGGCAGAAGAGAAAATGAATGGCAGATGCTCCATCCATCAGTGTCCATCCCCCCGAAGCTCTGGCCCCTTCTGGCTGATACAGTCTGTGTGGATTCTATTGCCCATGTGATCCCTGCCATGTTGTAGAAATCAAGTAAAGCCTCATCTCAATCCATGGCTTTTAGAAACATTGTACAAGGTCTTTTTTTTTTTCCTTCTCAGTTCGAATTTTAGTTTTTTCTTTATTTTTTTAACGTGTGGTTCAGTTCAGTTCGGTTTTTAATGTGTAAACTGACCGCAATATTATGTCAGTTTCAGGTGTGCTGTGTAACAATTTGGTTTTTGCGTATATCACGAAATGATCACTGTAAGTCTACCGACCATCTGTCCCCAAACAAAGGTGTTACCGTATTCTTGACTGGATTCCTGATGCTTTCCATTTCATCCTGAGACTCACAGTTTCATAACTGGGGGTCTGCACCTCTTAATCCTGTCATCTGTTTCCCCACTGCCCCCCCTCCTCCCGTCTGGTAATCACCCAGTTTTCCCTCTGTGTCTGAGTTTGTGTTTATTTTGTGTTTGTTTCTTTAGATTCCACGTGCAAGTGAATCCATACGGTAACTCTTTCTGTGTTTGACTTCTTCCATTTAGCGCAGTATCCTCTAGGCACGCCCACATTGTTGCAAATAGCAAAATTCCATTTTTATGGCTGAGCAATATTCCATTGTATATACATATCTCACATCTTATCTGTTCATTTCTCTATTGATGGGCACTTAGGTTGCTTCCTTGTCTTGTCTACTGAAAACAGAGCTGCAGTGGACATTGGAGTGCATGCATCATTTCGAATTAGTGGTTTTGTTTTCTTTGGGTAAATGTCCAGAAATGAAACTGCTGGCTCTATGGCAGTTCTATTTTCAAGCTTTTTGGATAATTTTCATAATGTTTTCCATCGCAGCTACACCAGTTTCTGATCCCACCCACAGTGCACAAAGCTTTCCTTTCTCCACATCCTCACTGACACTGGTTATTTGTTGTCATTTTGATGATAGCCATTCTGATAGGTGTGAGGTGGTATCTCATTGTAGTTTCGATTTGCATTTCTCTGATGATTAGTGATACTGAGCATCTATTTATGTGTCTGTTGGCCATCTGTGTATCTTCTTTGAAAAAATGTGTATACATGTCCTCTGCCCATTTTTTAATGGATTATTTGTTTTTTCGGTGTTGACTTGCATGAGTTCTTTGTATATTTTGGATATTATCCTTTAATCAGATATAGTAAATCAGGTATATCACTTTATCATATATATTTTTTGACAACTTCCTTGACTACACAACTTTTCAGTTTGATGTGGTCCAATCTGTTTATTTTTCCATTAGTTTCCCTTGCCTGAACAGACATCATCTTTCAAGATTTGAAATAGCTCAACTGGAATTCCATCACCTCCACTAGCTTTGCTCCTAGTGATGCTCTCTAAGGCCCACTTGACTTCACATTCCAAGATGTCTGGCTCTAGGTCAGTGATCACGTTATCATGACTATCTTGGTCGTAAAGATCTTTTTTGTACAGTTCTTCTGTGTATTCTTGCCACCTCTTCTTAATATCTTCTGCTTCTGTTAGGTCCATACCATTTCTGTCCTTTATCGAGCCCATCTTTGCATGAAATGTTCCCTTGGAATCTCTAATTTTCTTGAAGAGATCTCTTGTTTTTCCTATTCTGTTGTTTTCCTCTATTTCTTTGCATTGATCACTGAGGAAGGCTTTCTTATCTCTCCTTGCTATTCTTTGGAACTCTGCATTCAGATGCTTATATCTTTCCTTTTCTCCTTTGCTCTTCACTTCTCTTCTTTTCACAGCTATTTGTAAGGCCTCCTCAGACAGCCATTTTGCTTTTTTGCATTTCTTTTCCATGGGGATGGTCTTGGTCCCTGTCTCCTGTACAATGTCACGAACTGCACTCAATATGCCAGCAAATTTGGAAAACTCAGCAGTGGCCACAGGACTGGAAAAGGTCAGTCTTCATTCCAATCCCAAAGAAAGGCAATGCCAAAGAATGCTCAAACTACCGCACAATTGCACTCATCTCACACACTAGTAAAGTCATGCTCAAAATTCTCCAAGCCAGGCTTCAGCAATATGTGAACCTTGAACTCCCAGATGTTCAAGCAGGTTTTAGAAAAGGCAGAGGCACCAGAGATCAAATTGCCAACATCTGCTGGATCGTGGAGAAAGCAAGAGAGTTCCAGAAAAACATCTATTTCTGCTTCATTGACTATGCCAAAGCCTTTGACTATGTGGATCTCAATAAGCTGTGGAAAATTCTGAAAGAGATGGGAATATCAGACCACCTGACCTGATCTCTCTATTCTGCTCCATTGATCTGTGTATCTGTTTTTGTGTCAGTACTATACTGTTTTGTTTACTATAGCTTTGTGGTATAGTTTGAAATTGAGGAACTTGATATCTCCAGCTTTGTTCTTCTTTCCCAAGATTATTTTGAATGTTCAGGGTCACTTGTATTTCCATACAAATTTTTCAAATGATTTGTTCTAGTTCTGTGAAAAATGCCATTGGTATTTAGGTAGAGACAGCACTGAATTTGGAGATTGCTTTTGGTAATAGTCATTTCAACAATGCATTAGCATACTGTATAGAAATGCAACATGCTTCTGTATATTAATTTTGTAACTGACAACTTTGCTGAATTCATTTACTTGTTCTAATAATTTTTTAGTGAAGTCTAGGGTTTTCTGTATATAGTATCTTGTTATCTGCAAATAGTGACTGCTTTACTTCTTCCTTCCAATTTGAATTCCTTTTCTTTTTGTCTGATTGCTGCAAATAGAACTTTAGATACTATTTCAAACAAAAGCGAAAAGAGTGGGTATCTTTGTCTTGTTCCTGATTATAGAGAAACTGCTTCCATCTCTTCACCACTGAGGATGATATTAGCTGTAGGTTTCTCACATACAGCCTTTATTATGTTGACGCATATCCCTGTTATACCCATTGTGTTGAAAAGTTTTTATCATAAATGGATGTTGAATTTTGTCAAAAGCTTTTTCTGCATCTATTGAGATGATTACATATTTATCCTACAATTTGTTAATGTGGTATATCACATTGATTGATTTACATGTATTGAACCATCCTTGTATCCCTGGAATAAATTCTATTTTATCATGGTACATGATTGTTTTGATGTATTGTTGAATTCGTTTTGCTAATATTTTGTTGACGATATTTGTGTCTATGTTTATCATGGATATTGGCCTATAATTATCTTTTATTGTAGTGTCTGACTGGTTTTGGTATCAGTGTATGTGGCCTCATACAGTGAGTCTGGAAATGTTCCTTCTTCTTCAATTTTTTTTTAAATAGTTTGGAATATCCTAATGCCTAAAGGATAGGCATTATCTCTTTTAAAATGTGTTTTGAATCCCCCTGTAAAGCCATCTGGTCCTGGAATTTTGCATTGTAATGTGTCTTGATGCAGACTTCTTTGGGTTCATCTTATTAATATTATATTTGTGCTTCCTGAAACTAAATGTCTGTTTCCTTTCCCAAATTGGGGAAGTTTTCAGCTATTGCTTCTTCAAATAAGTTCTCTACCCTTTCTCTCTCTTCTTCTTCTTCTGGAACCCCTGATCCCAGACTGAGAGCCCCTTGGAGTCAGCACTCTGCCCTCCTTCCCATATCCCAGCTCAAAGCCAGACCCATGGTGGGGCTGGAAGTCCACCTGGCACTGTGGTCCTCAACAGCAGAAGCCTGGCTTTGCATCCCGGCTCCACCGCGGGTTAGCTGTCTCCCTGAGCAGCAAAGTAACTTCCCTGGGCCTTATGTCTCTGCTCTGTAAAACGAGGGACCATGATAGTACCCACCTCACAAGACTATTTTGAGGATAAGATGATGGAATCCACAGAAAGCACTTAGAAGTGTTTCCAGTATGTGATAAATATTAGTGATTATTAGTCATGATTATCGCATTAAATCTGGATTGGACCATAGAGGCAACATGGCAGCAAGGAGCGTTAGAACAAAGAAGCCCGAGGAAGCAGTGGAGTTGGGTGAGCAGAGAAGAGGGCAGTCTTCCCTGGGCACCCTGTTGTGATGGCTCAGCCTAGGTGCCATGCATGAAGCTAACTTCCCAAGGCAAGTTCCAGGCAAGTATTCCTCCCAACTCTCTGCCATTCGATGACCTCCTCCAATGCGCATGTCCAGGCACCTCCCCTTTATCCTTCCCCTGCCATCTTCTGCCTCTCTGTAGAGACTTTCTCCATCCTTCCAGGCTCTGGTAGTGGAGGAACTCTCTCATCCCTCATTCACAAGAAAGGACTTAAAGTCCAGCAATTAGGTAAGGCAAAAATAAACCAAGCTATCAATTTCTGTGCTGACTTAGATTAGTCTTGGCTACCTGGAGTTCTAATTCAAGCAGGGATCCGAAGCCACATTGGTACCCATGCATAGGAGAGCTACAGTGAGACAGATTAGTGATGTCTGGCCTGAGACTAGCACGGGAGGATAGCAGTAAGAGTGCCTCATATCTACCAGAACGCCTCATGAAGAGGTGGGAGGTAAACAGTTTTACCACCTACTACAGAGCAAGTGTTTTGATTGTATGTGTTGATCTTGTTTTATCCTCATAACAACCCTAGGAAATATATGTGTTTATTTCCATTGTAAAGATAAAGGAACTGAGGATCTGTGAGGTTACTGAAGAATGCACACAAGCAATTAAGAAATGTTTGCGTTTTAAAGAATTTTAAATGCCTTTACTCAAAAGTATGGGGGTATTTTAGACATCCTTGGCAGCTGGTGGGAAGACATTTTGATGTAGAAAGAGCACTTTCAATGTTCCTTAAATCATAAAGTGTACATTGTTATATATAGTTTTTTATCCACCTTTGCTTAGAATAAGATAACAGGGGAAAAAAGAAGGAAAAAAAAACACAGTAGGATCTTAAAATGCAGATGAATCTCTCTTTAGGAGCAGGCACGCAGTACTGAAGCTTGAATTCATAGCACACAGGTTAAGGGACAGACATCCCCTGAACAAAAGGATCACTACACAGGCCAGGTTGTAGAGGCATCAGAGAAGGACCTATCTTACAGCTCACTTTGCAGTCAAGTCAGGCCAGTGGGAAGGCTCTGGCCTGACACACAGGGGGACAGAGTTCGAGCCTCCTTCCACCAAGAACTCTCTGCATCCAAGTCCCTTCCCATGTCCTGGTGGCTCAGGCGGTAAAGAGTCCGCCTGAAATGTGGGAGACCCAGATTCAATCCCTGGATCAGGAAGATCCCCTGGAGAAGGAAATGGCAACCCACTCCTATATTCTTGCCTGGAGAATCCCATGGACAGAGGAGCCTAGCAGGGTACAGTCCATGGCATCGCAAAGAGTCAGACATGACTGAGAGACTTCACTTTCACTTTTCCATCTCCAGCCTTCTGGATCTCCATCAGAACCATGAAGGGGTTGGATAAGAACTGTGGATCTCAAGAGGGGCAGTTTGGACATTTCCAAAGGTACTTTTGACTGTCATCGAAGATGGAAGGGGCACTGTGGGCATTTGGATGCTAGGCAGCCTATAGCCCTGCCCAATAAACTAGACTACACCTGACTTGATTTGGGGATGTCCCACCTGACACATGGGCTTCCCAGGTGACTTAGTGGTAGAGAATCCCCCTGCCAATGCAGGAGATGTGAGTTCAATCCCTGGGTCGGAAAGATCCCTTGGAGGAGGAATTGGCAACCTGCTCCAGTATTCTTGCCTGGAAACTTCTCTGAACAAGAAGAGCCGGGCTACAGTTCATGGGGCTGCAGAGAGTTGAGCACGATTGAGTGACTGAGCATGAAGGAGGAAACAGAACAGACTCTGTCTTGAAAACAGTACTCCCTCTTGGGCCGGCCTGTGGACTTTGAGCTCTATGCCCAGGATCTATGGAAACGACATACCAACTGGAAATCCAGGCCCCCAGAAGGAAGAGCCCCAGGGCTCTCCATCCCCTGAAAGAATACCCTAATTATCTGTGTAACCGAACAGAATCATACATTCTATTACGCTTATTAGGGTATGACCACAGGCCTATTGATAATTGTCCACTGTTAACTACCTAGGCTTAAGACATATGAATCACGGGTTAACTTTGATTGTATCTTTCTTTTCCTTTGTTCTGGAGAAGGCAATGGCAACCCACTCCAGTACTCTTGCCTGGAAAATCCCATGGACGGGGAGCCTGGTGGGCTGCAGTCCATGGGGTCGTGCAGAGTCGGACATGACTGAGCAACTTCACTTTCACTTTCCTTTGTTCAGACTAGTTTCAGGGAATTTGGAGGGGTGGGTTTGGGCATGTACTCTTAGGGTATATAAGGCTTTCACAAAAACTGGTCGGGGTCCTTGGCTAAGAGGAGACTCTGCCTTGGGCCCGCTGGTGAAATGAACTGCACTCCACGATCTGCGTTGTCCTGCTGGGTGAGTCTGTTTCCTGGAACGCGTGGTTACAAGCATGCAAGCACGCGCAAGCACCGAACAGGTAAGTGCAAGATCCTTTTTGTGCTTATCTGGGCCCAGATCCTAGTCCCATCTCACCAACAGACACCAAGAACTTTTGCATGATTTCACCATACCCTGAATTTTCCAGGAACGCAACTACCACGCAGTGAAGGCGGGATTGCACCTTGCTTTGTTCTGATCTCCACTGAGAAAATGACCGCTCTGGAGGCCAGGCTGTTCCTGTGCTTGAGTGGCCAGGTCCGCGTCTCCACTCCTGCTTCCATCACTCCGTCATCTGGCAGCTATTACTTCTCATCTGGCCATCACCTCTCATCCACATAGCAACATGCATATTATTTTATCACAAATTACTCTGCTTTTTATTTTTCATTTACCTTGTCATACGGGCATTATATAGATTTTAAAAATGAGATGTCTGGGGCTGGGTTATCTAATTTATGAATTCCATTTCAGGATAATAAAGGGCACATCACAAAATATTAGTCTGGAACATTTGAGAACCACTGGGTCACATGACTCTGGGTCCCTCTCAGCTCCTACAAAGTCTGGATATCATGCAAAGTGGAAATATGAACTGATGACGTGTCATATATTCCAGGCACAGAATGAAGTAAATTATCTTATTTTCCACAAATCATCCTCACCTACCGAATGTTCCTGAGCCTTCCCAGAGGGCATGGCAATCTGCAACACGGAATGCATCCTGTCCAATCCCCTGAGTGACAGAATTGCCTGGAATTGGAGTTTGGGCCCATTTTGAATGGTTCAAGAATGCCGTGGTTCCACTAAGTTGGAGCTGAGCACGTGCTGCTTTAAAATTTATAGTGTAATTGATTTCTTTATAAGCTATTCAGGCCTTATTATTTATTAATCCACCGTCAAGGTTAATTTAAACTACTTCTCAATAAGGCGGTTTGACAACACCTTTGTTTACTGGACTGACAGCCTTGGTGAGTAAAGAAGGAGCAGAGCAATTCCTCTCCCCCTAACAGAGTGCTCTGAGAAGGTCCTTCCACCAGGACAGTGCCCCTCCTTCAGTGGGGAGTAAGACCGCCTCCCCCATCCCCGGCTTCCTACTCGGTGGGGACACAGATCTCAAGGCGTTGCCCTCCGTCCTCAAGGACGTGGATACCGAGTGGCCGCGGAGAAGCCTCCACTTCTCCTGGACCGTCCTCTCCTCCCCACCCCCACTGCCGTCACCTGAAGTCACTTCACCGCCATCTCCTCCTCAGCCCATTGCAGCAGCTTCTTAACTGGACCCCTTGCCTCTATACTTGCGTCCTCCCCATTCATCCCGGGTGATCTTTCTGAAACGCCAGTCTTGCCGTGCCACACTCCTGAGTAAAGCCTTTCGAATGTTCCCCAGGGTCAAGTTCAGAGCCTTCCATGTCCCAGTCGCTGCCTCCTCCTCCAGCCTCGCCTCCCGAAATCCCGTTTCTGTCCTCTCACACTTGATGCTCCAACAGTATCACGCAGCATGGTACTGTGCCCTGTAATCCTCCTCATCTTGCTATACCCTGATCATCATGGAAATTAAAGCACTAATGCAGTCTCTGCCGCTCGCTGCCCTGAGCACCTCTCCCAAAAGACTGATCATTTTCTTCTACCTTGATTTGATGTTCTTTAAATCCATGTTCTTTGAGTCAGTACGTAACATATGTGTATCACATGTGGACCATGGGCCAGGTATGGGACTGAGCCCTGAGGACACAACAAAAATCTAAAGAGACCTTGCACCTGTTCTCCCAAAGCTTACAGTTCAGACCAGGAGCTCCTTGAAGGTAGCTGTTCTTAAGTTCTTCCCAGCACAACGTTATAGGAAGCGCAGGAAGACACGTGAGGTAATGTTTGTTGAATTCACGCCACTATACTTAAATATTTTCTTATTTCATTTTAGTAACAACACTACAGAGCTAGCATTTTCAAATCCTCCTTTAACAGTGAAAATTGGAGTTCAAGGAGGTGAAACAGCTAGCCAACATTCACCCAGCTCACTTGTGATGAGTCCAACTTTCAAACTCAAGTCTGACTCATTCAAAGCCTCAATTTCATCTTGACACTCTACTTCCAGTACAGTTCAGACCTATTGAATAGTAATAATTATGCTCCTTGTGTGTTTCCTCAAGTACTTTGCACAGCATCAAGGTAGAACGACTTCTATTTTAACGACAGTGAGCAGCTGAGTCAGTATTACTGGGTGGGTCCATTCTTACACAGTACAATGTAAGACCGTGGAGTCCAAGATCCAGTCTGCCTTGGGTAACACTGCGCCCTTAACACCAGAACACCACCTTCTCTACAGGGTACATGAATGGATGCAAGAAGTTCCCTGAGAGACTCTGACAAGGAAAGTGCAGTTGCCATGGACTGGCACAATGCTTTAACCTTGGATGAGTAGAACACTGCTGTTGCTGCTGCTGCTGCTAAGTCACTCCAGTCGTGTCCGGACTGCTAAGCCCACCAGGCTGCCCTGTCCCTGGGATTCTCCAGGCAAGAACACTGGAGTGGGTTGCCATTTCCTTCTCCAATGTGTGAAAGTGAAAAGTGAAAGTGAAATCGCTCAGTCATGTCCGACCCTTAGCGACCCCATGGACTGCAGCCTACCAGGCTCCTCCATCCATGGGATTTTCTAGGCAAGAGTAGTGGAGTGGCTTGCCATTGCCTTCTCCAGAGTAGAACACTGGTTGGATCCAAATCCATGTTCCTCACTTTCTCAAATTCCCAGAGTATGAATCTGGTCAGATATTTCACAAAAGAAAGGTCTCAGTGTCAACATGATCTCCAAGTCCCAGAAACGTCCCAGGTAACCACATCCTGTGTGCATGCTAAGTCATTTCAGTCGTGTCCGACTCTTTGCAACCCCATGGAAGGTATCCCCCGCCAGGTTCCTCTGTCCATGGGATTCTCCAGGCAAGAATATTGGAATGGGTTGCCATGCCCTCCTCCAGGGGATCTTCCCGACGCAGGGATCGAACCCATGTCTCTTATGTCTCCTGCATTGGCAGGCGGGTTCTTTACCACTGCACCACCTGGGAAGCCCCAACTACATCCTGCTGCTGTTGCTGCTGCTAAGTCGCTTCAGTCGTGTCCTGTGCGACTTCTGTGCTTCTGTGCTTCTGTCACTTCTGTGTGACCCATAGACAGCAACCCAACGGCTCCTCTGTCCCTGGGATTCTCCAGGCAAGAACCCTGGAGTGGGTTGCCATCTCCCTCTCCAATGCATGAAAGTGAAAAATTAAAGTGAAGTCACTCAATCCTGTCCGACTCTCAGCAACCCCATGGACCATAGCCTACTAGGCTCCTCCATCAGTCTATGTAAAGACAGGCCCAGGACCACTTCTACAGACCCTGGATTAATTCAGTCAGAGTGTTGCAGTTTGGTTGGGAGAAACCCCAGGGTGTACAAAACTTTGAGGAGTCCATGCACGATACACAAAGAGAAGAGGATGTTCATTGCTATTCCATTCGCATTTATAAAAAGTAACTGTTGAATATATAAATAAGCCCAGTTTAAAAATAAGAAACACATTTAGGATCATGTGGGCTTGAAATGCGCTGCTCTGTTTCACAGTTCTCTCATCCAGGCCTTGAGGTGGGAGCAAAACATGTAAGTGGAGCAGTTACTTAACCAGCCCTCCCAACACAGGGCCCCGCTTCCCACCGTCTTTTTGAACTCGGGCACAGAAGTTACTGACAATAGGGAGAGGCACAAAAGAGAGGCCGCGAGAAGCGGGGCAGGGTCTTGAGTGCGTTTGCACCGTCTCAGAAAGGGAAAGGTCACACCCTCCATGTGGCCTTGATAAGCCCATTACGTTGAGGAAAGGATGCCAGCCTCGGCGTGCAGGTACAGTATTGAAGAAGCAGGTATGGGCTCTGGCCGACCTGTCTTAGCTCCACCTGCAGGAGGAGGGGTTGTTCCTATGATTGGCAGGAGGAACCTGAAGTTCCAGGCCATGTTTCACCAATGGGCAGAGTGGGGCCCAGCATGTTAAAGGTCTACCCTCTTGTTCAATACTTCGCAGTTATTCACCTGCAGGGCGCCTGTTTCCCATTTAACCTTACTTCTTGCTTCAAGGGATGATGAGCGTGCCAAGGTTTAGGGAGGTACTCAACCCGCAATGATCTCTTCATTGTGGTCTTTTCCTCCGTGTGGCAGCCTGGCCAGATTACTGTCCCAGCCAAGAACTAGGCAGGTGGACCAACTCAGAGCATCCACATTATAGGGGTGAGAGTGTTCATTCTCCTTACGTTTCTCCTTTCTCCTCCAGGGGGAGGAATATTCGGATTTCAGTTTTAGGGAGGCAGACAGTTGCGGAACCTCACTCAAGCCTCCCGTACGAGGCCACCTTGCACATTCTCGACACTGGGAATGGGGAATCACTTTGTTCTGTAGAAAGTCAAACTTGACTTCCTGTTTGTCTGTTGATCTTTGTGCAGTTCCAGAGAAGACGAGGGTAAATTTCAAACCCTTGAAATGATCGAGGCCAGCAGGCTTAGAAAAGTTGCGATAATGCCTGACTTCCTGCCCTCGCGGTTCAGAGGCAACACACTGAGAGCATGAGGGGGAGCTCCATGAAGGTGAGTGAACAGCATGCCTTCCGCTGCCATAAGGACTCAAGGCTCCTTCCTGCTCCCGTTCCGGAGGCCAGGAGGCCTTCGGTGGGTTGACAGGGGAAGTGGCTCCTGTTAAACTCTTCCACTCCAGGTACCTCCTTGACTCAACTTAGGAAGGAGGCAGTGGCTGGGATTTCAGAATATTAGGTGCTATACCCAGATCGAAAACTAGGATAAAGTACAAAAGGCATTTAAACATGACAGAGCCATCCACCGCCTCAGTCCTGACGTCGTCCGCCCTTCAGTCACCCACTTTAAGTTCCTTCTCCTTCACACCCTACCCATTTCAGACACGCTGCTCTTTTTATCTCTGAATTGGGCTGGACTTTCTTTTGCCTTCTGATTTTCAAGGACATCAATTCCCTCTGCCCAGAATGACCCCCCCTCCCCAGCTTCTCCATCACTTGGCAAACTGCCGCTCACCCCTCAAACCTCAGCTTGAACATCCCTTCCTGGGGGAGGCCTTCCTGCAACCCTGCCATAGGTGTGGTCACCCTCCCATCCATTCCCCAAACACCCTACATCTCCCATAAGAACACTTGTATCCCTGACTGTGCTTTTGTAGAGGCTGCTAGATTGACTGCTGGACAGGGAGTGTCTTAGTACAGGAACTCCTCAGCCTAACTTACTGGTGATCACTGCTGATTAAATCAAGAGAGGCTAGAGTATGCTGCAGAAACAGATATCCCCAAAGGTACAGAAGCTTAATGGAAAAATTGGTTATTTCTCATTTATGGTACTTCGGTCTTCACAGAACTCTGCTCATTGCAGTCAGGCTGATGAAATCCCCATCCTGATGTGTACTTCCATGATCACCACCCAGGGAAGATGTGTCTCACTTTGACAATTAAATGTTTCAGCCCAACCGTGTTATATATCACTTGCACTCACAGTTCTTTGACCAGAGCTAGTCATGTGATCCTATGACTACACAAGGGATCCAGAAAGTGTAGACTTCCAAATATTGGTAATCACTTTGGACCCTGATTAACCCTTTATATTCAAGCTTTGCCCAAGGCTGACGACCAAACCTATGCTTAGGAAAGATGGATCCCAGAGTCAGTGTCTACTGGATCAGCCCTGCTCTATATTCCCTCTCTATTATTTAGTGATTGTAAGTTAGAAAAACAAGACTTTATTATTTAGCTGTTCAGTTCAGTTCAGTTCAGTTCAGTCGCTCAGTCATGTGCGACTCTTTGCAACCCCGTGAATCACAGCACACCAGGCCTCCCTGTCCATCACCAACTCCTGGAGCTTGCTCAAACTCATGTCCATCGAGTCGGTGATGCCATCCAGCCATCTCATTCTCTGTTGTCCCCTTCTCCTCCCACCCCAAATCACTCCCAGCATCAGAGTCTTTGCCAGTGAGTCAACTCGTCGCATGAGGTGGCCAAAGTATTGCAGTTTCAGCTTTAGCATCAGTCCTTCCAATGAACACCCAGGATTGATCTCCTCTAGAATGGACTGGTTGGATCTCCTTGCAGTCCAAGGGACTCTCAAGAGTCTTCTCCAGCACCACAGTTCAAAAGCATCGATTCTTTGGCGATCAGCTTTCTTCACAGTCCAGCTCTCACATTCATACATGACCACAGGGAAAACCATAGCCTTGACTAGACAGACCTTGGTTGGCAAAGTAATGTCTCTGCTTTTTAATATGCTATCTAGGTTGGTCATAACTTTCCTTCCAAGGAGTAAGCGTCTTTTAATTTCATGGCTGCAATCAGCATCTGCAGTGATTTTGGAGCCCCAAAAAATAAAGTCTGACACTGTTTCCCCATCTATTTCCCATGAAGTGATGGGACCAGATGCCATGATCTTTGTTTTCTGAATGTTGAGCTTCAAGCCAACCTTTTCACTTTCCTCTTTCACTTTCATCAAGAGGCTTTTTAGTTCCTCTTCACTTTCTGCCATAAAGGTGGTGTCATCTGCATATCTGAGGTTATTGACATTTCTCCCAGCAATCTTGATTCTAGCTTGTGCTTCATCCAGACCAGCGCTCCTCATGATGTACTCTGCATATAAGTTAAATAAGCAGGGTGACAATATACAACCTTGACATACTCCTTTGCCTATAATTATAATAAAATCTCCTGCAAACACCCTTTTGGAATCAGTGACTCCAGGATTACAATAGCATTATTTTTAACAAATATATCTGATTTTAAAAAAATTGCCCCTGGAGCATGATAGGTGTTCACTCTGTATGTGTTAAATGATAATAATAGCCTCTATTTATCAAGTACTTTGTCTGGGCCATTGTGTGTTAATCGTTTTGCTGAAATACAAATCCCTTTTTTCCTCAGAAGGGCATCGGTGTTTCATAATGTCACCTAGCTTTATAAACCTTGTTGACAATGGAGCACCTTCCAGATATTATCATATTTCTCAGCAAAATTATATGGAAGATCTGTTCATTCACGTTAGGATTAGGGGGAAGAGTTAGGGCTAGGCCCATTTTCTCACCTCCAATCTTAACTTCGTCCCACTCCAGGCTTATATCCCACCATCCCCTGAAGACTCTTATCAGAGTCCTCCGTGGCTCATCTCTGTCAAACCAACAGCAAGGGCTCTGGCTGCCTCTTACTCGATCTTCCACAAGACTTCACATGGTTGATTCCCCTGTCCGGGATAAGGTCTTCTCCAGATACGCATCCACCTTACCCTTGCTTTCCTCTCAGCTTCCTGACTACCAGCTCACCCGTTGAGTCTGCTTTGCTGATCCTCTGCTCCACCGGACCTCCCGGCCAGACCTCTTCTCTGCCTCACTGTCTAGAGGGTGTCAACTGCCCCCATGGCTTAAACCACCGTACATATGTATACACACATCCCCAGAGCATCTTTCCCAGCCTGCTGCCCCTCTAGCGTCTCCATTTGAATGTCTAGCAAGTATCGAAAATTTAACATCCTCAAATCAGGACCATTGATTCCTACCCCTTCCCTTCACCGCAAGTCTCCCCCATCTTCTTGAAGAGTAGCAGTCTCTCCTCAGCCCAAACCTGAGACCCAGGAGTCCTCTTAAACTGCTCTGTATTCCTTATACTCCACATTCAGCCCAGTGTTCTTGGCTCTGAAAGTGAAGTGAAAGTGAAAGCTCAGTCATGTCTGACTCTTTGTGACCCCATGGACTGTCACCCTCCTCTGTCCGAGGAATTCTGCAGTCAAGAATACTGGAGTGGGTACCCATTCCCTTCTCTGGGGATCTTCCCAAACTAGGGCTCGAACCCAGGTCTCCAGCATTGCAGCCAGATTCTTTACTGTCTGAGCCACCAGGGAAGCCCGCTGTTGGCTCCACCTCCAACATTATGATACGGTGTGAGTCCAAAACTTGTCATCCCTTCAAACTAGTTTCCAAACCACAACCAGTTCTTACCTGGAAAATTACCACTGCCTCCTGATTTATCTCAGAACTCTTAAACGGACTTCCTATAGCATCCTGAATGAAATCCATGTGTCCTGCTGAGGTCTGCTTGGCGCCAGACCACCTAAACAGCACCTCCTCTGCAACTCCCGTCTTGTTCATCCCATTCCAAGCATTCCAGCCTGCCTCTCCTTCCAACACCAGGCTCTCTCAACCCAGCACTTTGCATGGCTGGCTTCTTCTCACCATCCAGGGATCAAGACAAGTATCGGTTCTGTGAAGGGAACCACTGGCCCACCCCAGGCATTTTGACTCTAGTCAATTGGCCTTAAGCACTAATGAATGCTTGAAACTAGAAATGTGAGGGTTGGTTGTGCTGTCTGATCTCCCTCTTCTGCAATAGCGTCAGCCCCACTGACAGTAGGACTCTTCCAGCTGGTTCACTGATGCACTTGCGGTGCCTTGCACTAGGGTTGGCACGTGATGGACATTCAGTAAATATTTGTAGGCTGATTGTCTTCAGTTTACAGAGAAGTGAGCCTCAGAGATGTCAAAGAGCTAGTCTAAGGTTGAAGAGTGTGCTCAATAGCTCAGTCGTGCCCAACTCTTTGCAACCCCATGGACTGTAGCCCACCAGGTTCTACTGTCCATGGACTTTCTAGGGGAAAATACTGGAGTGGGCTGCCATTTTCTCCTCCAGGGGATCTTCTCAACCTAAGGATCGAACCCACATCTCTTGTGTCTCCCACGTTGGCAGACGGATTCTTTACTGCAAAGCCACCTGGGAAGTCCAAGTCTGATGCTACTCAGCTAAAAAGTAATAGAACCAAGGTTAGGGAAAGTTTTGATTGCTTCTCAAGCCTCTCTTCTTACCACGGTGCTGCCCTCTACTAGAAAGCAGTGACTCGGTGCATTATCTTTGCCTTTCTGCCATGCCTTTCATATTAAAATTCCATTTTCTTCTAAGTGTATCTTTGCAAAGGCCATTAAAAGGTCATCGAGCATCTAATCTCCTTTCTTAACTTTGGAGCTTAAAGAGTCCTCTGGCGCTTTCTCGGCTGTAAAACAAAGATAACGCCTGCCCCGTGAGACTTTAAAGAGATGCCTGATAAAGTGTCTGCACACAGTAGGGACTCAGGGCATGTGAGTTTCCTTTCTCCCAGAGACCATTCACTTAGCCCTACAGAGCAATGGTCCCATGCAAGTTGCCATGGGGTTAAAAAGGTAAGCTGGAAGAGGGTTCTGTTCCCTGGAAACCATGATTCTCATAGGAAACAGAAAGCACCTACTCAAATACTTTCAAACAAGGTAAGAAAGGCAAGGTGCTTGGATATGGGAATCCAGTAGACCTGGGTTCCATTCTTGGTTCCGTCTAATGAGCTGTATGATGTGGAGAAAGACACTCAACCTCTCTGAGGCACATTTTCTTCATCTGTCAAATGCAGTCAACATCAAACTCAGCATTGTTGATAGCAACGAAGCTGATAATGTGTCAGCTACACAGTGTGGGCTCCATAAAGGAAAGCTGACATTTACTGAGGCCTTACTATGTGCCAGGTGTGTTCCAGGTGCTTTGCATTAGTAACTGCCGTCTCACAATCACCCTCTTGTATGAAGCACGTACACTTGTTTCCCCTCATTAGAGGATGCAGAGAGGTGAAGTGACTTGCCCAGGGGCTCACTGCAAGAGAGTGGCCCACAGTGAGGCAAAGCCACGGCCCTAACCTCTGGGCTAGACCGCCTCTCCGATTGACTGCCATGAGGGGGAGCACAGAGGGCCGAGCTCCCCTGCCTGGGGCAGTCAGGTTCCTCACGGCGATGGGGTGTGCAGCCCCCGAGCCCCGAAGCTCCAGCCCCTTCCCTCTCCTCACATCCACTGGAGTCTGGAAGCTTTGACCTCCCCCACTCCAAAAGCTGCCAGGACTGAGGTGTAATGTCTGAAAATTGCCCAGTAAAGTGTGAGAGCAAACCAGGCAGAATGCTAAAAGACCGGAAAACATAAAGTTTAAAACCAGCCTCTGACGATGCAGAAATCAAGGAAGGACTTTTGCTAAAACAACTCCATTTCCAAGCAAACGGAGCTTTAATCTGCCTGGTAATTTAGTGTGTCTGCTCTCCTTCCTCTGAAATTAGAGGGCTCCTTCCTGGGTGTGTCCTGCCTCCTGCCGAGAGGCTGGCACCAGGCCCCCTGTGATGAAGGCACATATCCTCCCTGGAGTGTGGGGTGAGGGGTCAGGAGAGACAGAAGGAAGCCAAGGGCAGTACGGGCGTGTCTGGGCACAAAGCCCCTGGTCCTGCAGTGTCATTCTTAGCCCATTGGCAGGGGCAGGGGGATCTTTCTCCAAAAGCTAAAGGAGACCCTGAGAAGCTGGGCTCCCACCAGTGGGGAAAGGAAGACGTTGGGAGTCTGGGACCACACAGAGAGCTCAGTGGGGGTTTGATTCTTAGAGGTAGGGAGCTTTCATTGGAAGAAATCTTGAGTTACAGTGTGGGAGCAGACTGCAGGGAAAACCTGGGTGCTGGACTCAGAGCGGTATATGTCCAAGCCCCAAACCTGTGGCTTCCTGCCTGTGCGACCTTGGGCAAATCCTCTGGCCTCCCGGATCCCATTCTTCCGTGGGGCAGTGATAAGAATATCTGCCTTGCGGGGTGATGGGGCGAAAACGGCCACGCGATCAACCAGAGACACGGCACGAAGGAGGACCAGCCAGTGCGGGGTCCCCTCCCCCCTTACAGGATCAGCCGGGAGCTAAGACCTGGAGCTGCTCCTTTGTCCCCAGCAAAATGCTTCCATCTGTCTGAACAGACACCCTGACTGGCAGGGCAGAGACAGAAGCCAGATCCCTCCCCAGAACATGTTTACAGGAATGCGAGGCTCGAAACAAAGGGTTCTGAGGTCCCAGAAGCCTGAGGAGCGCTCCTTACTCTGCCTCCCAGTCAGCACGTTAAAGGTTCGGACAAGGCTTGCAGTGGAAAGCCTTGTTCAACTGGATCTCTGTTTGCCCTGGGAAGTTTTTACTCTTTGCAGAACACTAGCAGCACGTTCTCTAGGGACTTCCTCGGTGGGAAGTAAGTAAGATCCCCACGCCTTGGGGCAGCTGAGCCTGAAGCCACAGCTAGGGAAGCCCACGAGCCATAACAAAGAACTAGCAGGGCCAAAATAAAAATAAGTAGATAAATAAAATACACTTCACCAAACCCATTTTCCATGGAAACATATTTTAGGTAATGTTGTCAGATGATATTAAAGGCAAAATTCAGTTTTACGTGGAGGGGGAAATTTAATCTAATTACTATAAATACATTCCAAAGCACTCCCCTCCCCAGAAAAGGGAATGGCAACCCACGCCTGTGTTCTTGCCTGGAGAATTCCTTGGACAGAGGAGCCTAGTGGGCTACAGTCCGTGGGGTTGCAAAGAGTCAGACACGACTGAGTGACCAACACCTCACTTCACGTTCCGAAGTGGAAAACTTATTTCCCCACAACCGACCCTGGGCCTCCTCCTTCTCCATGTTTTGCCCCGGCTTCACGTCTCAGCCTACCGGGCCCTTGTCCATGGAGCCCACCCTGAAGCCCCCATCCTTCTCCTGAGCCGCAGGCACTCTCTCTGCCCCATCTCCGGGCACTGAGCATGCCCCCCGTCTTGCGTTCAGGTGGCACTGTGGGAGTGAATGTGTCTGTGTTCCATCAGAAAGAAACCCTCTGAGAGCAGGGACGTTGTCTCTCTGGGGCTTCCCACGGTGCCCGGAAACTAGTAGGGACTTGCTGATGTCAGCCAAAGGCAGCATAGTCCCCGTGTCTCCCATCAGACTGCGGATTGCAGACGCACACGCTGCTCCAGCTGGAAGGGGACTGGGAGGGAACGCATCTGCCCTGACTCCCAATTCACTGCACCCCGTTCATTTAGCAGGCGAGCCTCTACCCAGCACCTGCTCCGTGTCAGGCGGTAGACGAGATGCGCAGAACTTTCAGATGAATCAAGCACAGTCCTCGCCCTCCTAGCAGGGGAGGCTGATACACGTGCAGACAGCATCCTGGCACAGGAATAGTAGCCTCGGCACAGGGACCAGTATCTGCTGAACGACAGGATGAAGGAGTGTCCAGGTTTGTATAAAGTGTGGTGGAACGTGAGAAGGGCTGATATCTGAGCTGCATCTGGAGGAATGAGGAAAAGTTTCCCCAGGCATGAGGAGAAGGGGTGAAAGGGTCTTGGAGGAAGAAGGAACAGCGTATACAGTGGCACAGAGGTAGGGAAGGATGTGGTAGGACTCACAGAAGGCTCTTTGTGGGTGAAGAAGCAGGGAAGGGAAAAAAGAGACGGCAGAATGTGGACAGGCTGAAGCCAAATTGGTAGAGATAAGCGTTGCCTTACTGAGGAATCTGAGTCTCATCTGCTCGGGTGCCTGCAAGGATGGTTAGTGAGAGGCCCCTGAACATGACCCTCTGTAACGACCCTGTCCGGGATTGTCACAGAGGCAAAGCTGACACAGCCCACCCCTGCTCAAGAATGAAGGGCTTGTTGGCAAAACAGAAACAGGCTCCAGACGTAGAAAAACCACCCTGTGGTTACCAGAGGAGAAGTAGAGGAGAAATAAATTAGGAGTTTGGGATTCACATACACACACTACTAAATATAATATAGATAAGCGACAATGACCTCTTGTATAGCACAGGGAACTATTTTCCACTCCAGTATTCTTGCCTGGAGACTCCCATGGACAGAGGAGCCTGGCAGGCTACAGTCCACAGGGTCGCAAAGAGTCGGACACGACTGAAGTCACTTAGCACAGCACACACACACACACACACGTTCATTTGTTGTATATCTGAAACTAACACAACATTGTAAATCAACTATACTTCGATTAAAAAATATTTTCAAGAACAAAGGTCAGTTCCCTCAGCCACTGAAAGTGTCGGTGGACACCTCCCTCACCCTGCTGTTTTTTTCTGGAAACTGCCCTCTACTGAGGAGAGCTGGCCTTGCCTTTGGTTGTGCTGCCGTCGCGCAGTCTGCACCGACTGACTGCAATGCTGGAGAAGGAAGCCGGTGGCTCTCACTCAGGACAATTCTAAAGGGCCCTCCAGATCCAGAGTGCTGTGTGGCTTGGCTACTGTCCTCAGGACTGCAAGACAGCTCGTCTTCTCCCTCTGCCCACCCGTTTCCTTCCCAAGGGCGTTCCCTCATGAACATCTCCTTGCTTCTATTTCAGGCTCCAGGACCTACCTGCTATCAAAACAATAAATACGTGTTCATCATGAATGAGGGAAGGAGGAGCAATCAAGCCACAGGAGACCTGAGCTCTAACCTGGTTCTTTATCTGCGTCTAGAATCTTGAGAACCTCTCTCTCTCTTCCCTGGACGACAGAAATCCCAGTACGAAAACAAGTGAGTTGTCCTGCAACATCTGCAAAGACCTCTCCAGCTGGTACGCATTGGAAATTAAGATTTATTCATACTATGGTGTAAATGACTGCTGACAGTTGAAAAACTCAACCTCTGTCATAAGAACCACCCGCTAACAAAGATCCACATCCTGAGTTAAAGCTGAGCTAGGAAAAGGAAACTCTCTTGGCAGTATTTTAGCTACAACAAGCCCTGATGGCCAGGCTCTTGTGAGTGACACGGGGAAAGAAGCGAACACTGACTGGGCAATTGACGGACACTTTCCTCAAGACCTTGCAGCCCTCACACCATTACAAGACGGCAACCACTGCATTTTCAGAGAAGGAAACTAAGGCTCAGGGTGCTAGGGGACTTGGTTAAGGTCACCCGCTCAACAAGTGGCAGAGACCGGAGTGGGTTGCCTTCCAGCTGCCTGGATCCTGCCTTCTGCCCAGCCCATCCACCCTTTGGAAAGGGGGATTAATAAAGACCGCCTGCCATCTCCACTCACCAGCCTAGAAAGGTCTCCTGTCTAGTTTGCATCGATTTTCCTGTGTTTGTTTGTTCTTAATGCATTTGCAGAACCCGAGATCCAGGCTGCAAATAAGGCAGATGAAAGAGGGGTCGGGGGACCGAAGGCAGGCTCCTTCAGCGCTTCCTCGTGTTGAAACATTTCCTGCCGGCTCCACTCTCCCGGAGCTTGCCGCCTGACTCCCTCCTTGGTAACGTTCCGGTTTGTCCATGTTCGGACTCTGGCTGGAGGTGGGTCAGGAAGGTGACCACAGAAATGGTAGATGCTGGGATATTCATTTCCAGTCTTCGTGTCTGAAGGCAAGAACAGCTTCACTCACCTTCCTGCCTCTAGTCCTGCACCCCACTCACCAGCACAGCCTGTAAAGTGCTCCCCTGCCACGCCCTCAAGCACAGCCTGAACACTGTCACTAACCTCCTTTTTTTTGTCTTTTGCCTTCGGAAGAAATTCCCCAAGGTGTCTGTGGTTCAGCCACAACCTACATTTCAAATTTCAGACCCCGCCGCCTCACTGACCCTGCGACCCAGGAATGTGGGCCGATTCTATCTGCTGCGAATGTGCAGTGTTTTCCTACTCCACACCTGTCTCCTGCCTGTTTTCTGTTCTCAAGTCCCGAACCAGCCTGCTCTGCAGGTCCTGAGCCAGCCAAAGCATCGTCCCTCAGACAGAGCGCTGAGACTCTTGACTCTATCCTTTTGTGCTGGTGACTTGAACCTTGTCTCAGCTACTCTGCACCCCTTCTCTGCCTACCTCTGCCCCTGCCCCTGATCCCCCAAAAGGCTTGGAGGTCCACAAAGGAAATGACTTTGATGAGTTCATTTCTGCGTCCCTCTGTCCCTAGCAAAGAACCTGGAACACAGTTGCTGCTGCTGCTGCTAAGTCGCTTTGGTCGTGTCCGACTCTGTGTGACCCCATAGACGGCAGCCCACCAGGCTCCGCCGTCCCTGGGATTCTCCAGGCAAGAACACTGGAGTGGGTTGCCATTTCCTTCTCCAATGCATGAACATGAAAAGTGAAAGTGAAGTCGCTCAGTCGTGTCCGACTCTTCGCAACCCCATGGACTGCAGCCTACCAGGCTCCTCCGTCCATGGGATTTTCTAGGCAAGAGTACTGGAGTGGGTTGCCATTGCCTTCTCTGGGAACACAGTAGCAAATTGTTGTGAATGAAGGAAGCCAATTATCCCCTTACACTGGAACAGCCATTATCATGGATGAGTCATTTCTCAGTAGAGCCTCTAAAGACCTCAGGAGGAGAGCTGACCTTTGGGCGGAGATATTCGGACTACACTTGTCCAGGTTTGCTGTCTGGAGGGTTTTATTGCCTAGAATTTCTTTTGTCCCTTCTGGTGATCCCAGCCTCCAGCCCAGACAATTGGTCTCAGACCCTGGGAGGGTGTGTGGGCTGGAGGTTTCTCAGAGATGCTCCGGCAAACCCCAGCGGACTCAGTGAGGCCCCTGCAGACTTTCCTGAAAGGGCCTGGGCAGCTGCACCTCCCAGTCACACCTGACAGGTGCCACGTGCCGCCGCCCAGGACACAAGAGGGGTACCAACGTGAGGTGCTGAGGGTCACAGCAGCCAGGCCCTGCCCTGCAATCTTGGCTTCTTCCTGGCTGACGTCACTTGCGGATGTGCAGGGAGATTTCTTGGCCCATCGGAATAACGGGATCAGGTTTATTCATTCGCAGCCTCCAACCCATCTCATCTGCTGCTCCCGGCCCAGGGTCATCACCCGGGCACCCATCTGGTGGCCCCTTTGAAAGGTCCTTTGACACGTGTCTCTTCCTCAAAGTTGCTTCATTCCTGGCAGTGAGCAAAGAAGCCGGCGCTGGTGGAGAAAGGTCAAATGCCCACACTGTGTTTGTTCACGAGGGCGATATTTCGCCAAACACCAGATGCTTCCTAAATGATAAATAAGAGCAGCAGCTCCCCGCAGGGCTTCAGGGGAGGGAAGTTCTCCACTCTGCATGCAACGCAGGCTCCAGCACAGACTGGGAAGGAAGGGAGAGGGGGCAGAGTGTGATGGACCAGGATACATGCGGACGGTCCAGCGTGCATCCGAGGTGTGGATGCTACACTTGTTCAGAGTCTGTCCTCCATTAACACCTATTCAATAGACGTGTGTGTATGTGTGCGTGCGTGTATGTGTGTGCTCCCGAAAGCCGTGCAGCATGGCCCAAAGGAAAAAGTGAAGCAAGAAGCATCTCAAACTGCTTGTGAGATTAAGGGCCACCTCGCAACATCCTTCCCAGTCACCACGGGCAGTGTGACGTATGTGGCAGAAAGCACCCATCACAGACAGAGCATGCTTGGGGGCCAGAGACAAGTTCCCAGAAAATCTCCGCTCAATTCTCCACACCAGGAGATCACCAACTTACGCACCTACACAAGTGGCCGGTGAGGCCCACATCTGCTTAGGGGCCCCCAGTGTAGAAATGGGGTCTGGGCCTGCTTGGGCAGGGCCGGGAGAAACCGTTTACCTCCCTGTAGATGGCGCTGCACCTGGACTTCCAGCTCCAGCTGTCTCCCTCCGTCAGCGCTCAAAGCCAGTCCCCGCCGCCCACAGCAGGGAACACAGGCCTTGGATTCACGCTATTTTTCTCCCTCTAGCTCTTCCCTCCTACTCAGACACATGCAAAGTCTCTCTCTCACACAAACACATACACATAGTTCTTTCATCTTCCTTCCTCCAAAAAGTTGAAACCATGGAGATATCCAGGGGAGTGATATTGATAGTATCACTTATATCTCAGATGTCCCCAGGTCTCAAGTCCTGATCAGTGGGAATGTGGAGTCACGAAGAAGGAAGCCATTTGCACTGGGAAATCAGGGAGGGCTTCACAGAGGAGGTGGCATCTAGACAGTGGTGTCAAGCTAGTGGGGGGAGTTCTGAGTGATCTGGTGCATTGGTCGTGGGAAGGACAGTGGCAGGAGAAGAAGCTGAGTAATTAGGCAAGGACTAGTCTTAGAAAACCATGAATGCCATGGCAGAGTTTAAAGTGTATCCTGAAGAAGGGTGTTTCTTAAGGAGGGTGTCAGATCCCTGGACAGCACTTCTTACAATACACATCACTCCCTTCCCCACTTCTCTCCACACTCCCCATCACCTCCAATATTTTCTATCCGAGGGGGCCCTGAAGATGTGTATTTTGATCATGTGAGCCATGCAGCTCTGGGATAGGCTGTTTCCCCTCCACCCCTGCAAAACACTCTCACTGACAACGGGGAGCCATAGAAGGTGTTTGAGGCAGGAAGAGGTATGTGTCTTGAGGAGGCATCCTTGGTATCTGCAACAAAGCCTGGACCAAGGAAATCCCCATGCATACTACCGTAGCCTTCTTGCCCACCAGGAGCCAAATGGTGTCTTTGTGCAAATTAGAAAAAGACATTCAACCTTCAGCAACAATTTTCAGAGACGGCATATAATCGACTCCCCAGTGGGTGATCGTGTTAAAGGACCCTCCTGCCAATGCAAGAGACATAAGAGACACAGATTCAATCCCTGGGTCGGGAAGATTGCCTAGATTAGGAAATGACAACCCACTCCAGTATTCTTGTCTGGAGAATCCCATGGGCAGAGGAGCCTGGCGGGCTACAGTCCATAGGGTGGCGAAGAGTCGGACACGGCTGAAGCGACTTGGCGCGCATATTAATCCAAGCAACCATGAGCAGCCTGGCTTTGGCACAGCAGACAGGGAAGCAGATGGCCCCTCCAGGGATGTTAGGTGCCCCTGACATGGCCCTCAGGTAAGGAAGGGGAGGGTAGAGGAGGGAAGCAAGCAAGGGGACAGGCCAGGGTGAGGAAAGTTCTCCACCTGTCTTTACTCTTCCCCATTAACTAAAATTCTCCATCACAGACAATCTCTGCAGCTCCTTTTTCAATGGGTGCCAGGGTGTCAGACTCGTCCCATTGCGAGTTGGGTGCTGCAGCGGCTGTGTGGGTGTGTCCCCTGGACTTGGCCTGGCTCTGCCCCAGGGGAGGTCTGAGATCAGACATCAGAAAACACACCCACAGACACCTCACTCTCTTCCTCCCACCTCACTTGGCACAGGTACACATGCTTGGCAGAGCACCCTTTCTGAGACCCCAACCCCTTCTTCCCTCTAAGAGACTAGTTGGATGCTCTCAAGAGTCCTAAGTGTGGTCAGGTCAGGAGCAGCTTTACACGTATATATGCACAGGTGGGTGTATTGCGGAAGGTTGCCCAGGCATGTCTACAATCCTGTGTGCCAGCTGGGAAGCCCGGATTCTTTGTGACCAGGAACACACCCTCTTCGAGAAGTTAGTCTGTATTTCCAATACAAGTGGTGTTTCCTCAGACGTGCTGCCCTTGCATAGTGCCCAGCCATAAAATCTGCTCAGCGTGGCTCTGATGGTCCAGGGAAAAGACCCGTGTAGCTGGCTTTCTTCCCACAGGACTGCTGGGAGAATCAGATAAGAGATGGAAAAGCACTGTGATCTTAGATTTTATTATTATCTTACTTCTCTAAAAGAAATGTCCCTCCTGGGTCTTTGAATTACTTAGACCATTTCTTTTTCTATTGACTTTGGATTCCCAAGAGAGAATTATATTTTCAACAAGTGGTAGCTGCTGTAGCTTCGTGGAATGATTGACTGACAGATCAGGCAGGCACCCTAGGGATTATCTACTCCCACTGTCGTGCGGGTGGGGAAGCTAAAGACAGGGGCAGGACTCCATCCAGAGACATTCAATGGGAGCCCTTCCCCTGGGCCTGTTTGTGTGGCGCTGTCCAGTGCTGAAATGGAAATACTGTTTCCAGGGACCACAAAAGGGAAGCCCTCAGACCCTCACCACAGGTCTTTCTGCAAGAGCATTTGGAAGCTGAGCAGGACTGTGGGCTCCGTGTCTCTGTCTGAGCTGAATCAGCAGGCTCGAGTCGGCTCAGAGCTTACCAGAAAGGCAGTCAGCAGGCATCCGGACGGTCCCCACACACTGCCTAGGCTGCCGCCCGTATTCAAAAGGCAGTTAGCACTTCACACAGAACTCTTGACAGAAATACACTATTTTGTACAGAGTTCTTGACAGGCTGGCAGGAGAATCTCAAGAGAAACAAAGGGAGATGTATTGGAAAGAAAAGAGAAGGCGGTTGGGATTGAATGAGGAGTGGAAGCGGGAAAAACGGAGACGGTTGTGGGAGAAAGTGTGAGGCCCAACCGGCAAAGAAAATAGAGACACTTTCGATCCATCTTGCTCAACAAACTGCACCTCCAAGATGCCTTTCAAAACGCGGTGATTTCACTCTCCATTTGAAAGGCTCCTCACCACTGCCGACTGATGAAAGTGAGCACAGTTACAGCTCAATTTCCACGGAGGCCGCCTTTTGGTGCCTGACTTTATGATCAGAAGCATCATTGCCAGATACGCTCTGTCCCCAAAGCACAGGGCGTCCTTCTCCCCATACAGGGGCCGTTCTGTTTCCGGCACCTCTCCCAGCATCGAACCCAGGACTAAGAATATAGCATTTCATATATTTTTGAAGGGACTTTATTTAAAAAGAAAATATTCGGATGTCTGATCTGAATGTTCTTTGAGGGGACAAGGAGATGGAATAATTATCTATTTAATTTCACACAATTTTTAAAGCTTACACCCCACTTGCAGTTATTATAAAATACTGGCTCTATTCCCCAACTTGCACACTGCACCCTTGAGCCTAATTCACGCCCCACACTTTGTGCCTCCTGCTCCCTAACCCTTCCCTTGTATCACCGCTGGCGGCCGCTGGTTTGTTCTCTGTGTCTGTCGGTCTCTTTCTTGTTATAGTCCCTGGTTTTTTGTGTTTCAGAGTCTACATGTAAGTGATATTGTACATGATTTGTCTTTCTTTAGCTGACTTATTTCACTTAGCATGATGCCCTCCAAGTCCATCTATTCTTCTGAAAATGTCAAAAATTTTGTTCAATTTTATGCCTGAGCAATACTCCGTGTGTGTGTGCGTGTGTGCGTGTGCATGTGCGTGTGTGCGTGTTTGTGTGTGTGTACATGTGTGTGAGTGTGCACACGTGTGCATTCGTGTTTGTGTGCACGTGTGCGTGTGTGTGCGTGCGTGCATGTGTGTGCGTATGTGTGTGTGCGTGCGTGTGTGTGCGCACGCATGTGCGTGTGTTTGTGCGTGTGTGTACCCCTGTGTGTGTGCATGTGTGTGTGTGCATGTATTTGCATGTGCATGTGTGTGTGCTCGTGTGTGTGTGCACGTGTGCGTGTGTGTGTGTGCGTGCATGTGTGCACGTGTGCGTGTGTGTGTGTGCGTGGGTGTGTGTGCGCATATGCATGTGTGTGTGTGCGCGCATGTGCGTGTGTTTGTGCGTGTGTGTACCCCTGTGTGTGTGCATGTGTGTGTGTGCATGTATTTGCATGTGCATGTGTGTGTGCTCGTGTGTGTGTGCACGTGTGCACACGTGTGCACGCGTGTGTGTCTGTGTGTTACACCACATCGTGTTTATCCATTCATCTGTTAGTTGACTCTCAGTTTGCTTTCATATCTTAGAAATTGTCAGTAATGCTGTCATGAGCATTGGGATGCTTGTATTTTTCTGAATTACTGTTTTGGTTTTTTTGTAGTTTTTTTGGATATATATACCCAGGAGTAGAGTTGCTGGGTCATATGGTATTTCTACTTTAAGTTCTTTGAGAAACCATGAAAGACTTTTTAGCACTGATTGACGTATTTGGCTGCCGGGGTCCTGGTTGCAGCGTGTGGGATTTTTCACTGCGACGCTCAGGCTCTCCAGCTGGAGTGCGCAAACTTGGTGCTCCGAGGAATGTGCATCTTAGTTCCCCGACAAGGGATTGAACTTGCTTCCTCTGCATTGCAAAGTGGATTCTTAATCACTGGGCCACCAGAGAAGTCCTAATCATGAAATATTTAAAATAGAAATTTGTCTGAACTTCTAGGACATGTGAACAAGTGTACATGTTTCTTGATGACTCAGAAGTAACAGCAACCAAACCAAAGACAATAAGAGTAGCGGAAGCCTTCTTGCTCCATAGACCATGAGACCGCCTTCTCTCATTTCCAACTCCTCCAGCAGTTATTTAATAATTCAGCAAATGCTGACTGAACACCTGCTGTGGGTCAAATATCAGACTAGACTTTTGGGGAAGGGGATATAAAAACCAAGTTGTGGCCACTGCCCTCCCTCAAAGGGATCAGGCACTAAGATGCAGTGCAGAGGCCGCAGGCGTGAATGAAGACGCCCCAGAGCCACTGATATCATCGAGGGGTGAGCAGTGTGCCGTCGGAGCCCAGAGTAGATTCAACTCTGCAAAGGGAGGAGTGGGTCACAAAGCAGGTGACTTCGAGAGGTTTCTTCTAAACAGAAGAAATTGCAGAGAGACTTTGAAATGCACAGATGTTTGAGCAGTGATGGAGGTTCCAAGGGGCTTGGTGTAGGTTGGTCAGCAATGAGGAATGGATCTAGGAGTGCCTGGTTTGGTAGTTTGAGCTCTGACCTCAGGCAGTGGGGTGGAGGGGTGGGCAGTGCTGGGTTGTGAACAGAACAGGGCTCTGGTGGGGGGATGGGAAAGGACCCAGTTGGCAGGGACCCCAGGTAAGGCCTGCACGTCAGATGTTGTCTCCTCACTTGGGAAGAGATTCAGAGGAGCTGGGAAGCAAGCCAGATTTGAGAGATGTGTGCAAGGACGAATGATAAGACTTACTGCCCATTTCTCTGGAGAAGGAAGAAAAAGGCATATGGTCAGAAGGACAAGGTTTAAGTGAATGTTCCTGGGAAGCTGCTGCTGCTATCAGCCAAATTTGGAAATAAGATTGAGGGGGACAACAGTTCAGGGGGAACAACAGTGCACCCTCTGCCTCCTTCCCGTGGTTAGAGCCGCTGACACTGACCAGGTATTCCACTATTAATTTTCATTAGCTTCCTTCTGGAAGCATAGACTCTCCCTTGGGGATGAAAACATGTAACTAGATGATGTAATACAAGACAGATTGGGGTACCTTTCAAAACAGAGGTGACTGGAAGGCAGGAAAAAGAAGATAATCCTTGGAGAAATCAGAAAAGGCTTCCTGGAGGAGATCTCATTGGATTTCAACCTTGAAGGATGAATGAGTTCAACCCATAGAAATGGCATTTTAGAAGTAATAGAGGGGAATTGTGAGAGAGAAAGCAAAGGACATTGGAAATGCCAATGTGAATCAATGCTGATTTAGGAGCATGGTGGAAAGTTACTGAAGGACCTGGACTTCTGAAAGTCATGGCTGACAATGGCCAAGACCCTGATGGAGCCCCAGAGGGAGCCTGAACTGGGAAAGGAGAAAATGACTTTCCAAGTTGCCCATCTCATCTCGCAGTTCAGTTCAGTTCAGTCCAGTCACTCAGTTGTGTCTGACTCTTTGGGACCCCATGGATTGCAGCACACCAGGCTTCCCTGTCCATCACCAATTCCTGGAACTTGCTCAAACTCATGTCCATCCAGTCAATGATGCCATCCAACCATCCCATCCTGTGTTGGCCCCTTCTCTTCCTGCCCTCAATCTTTCCCAGCATCAGAGTCTTTTCCAATGAGTCAGTTCTTCACATCAGGTGGCCAAAGTATTGGAGCTTCAGCTTCAGCATCAGTCCTTCCAGTGAATATTCAGGACTGATTTCCTTTAGGATGGACTGGTTCAATCTCCTTGCAGTCCAAGGGACTCTCAAGATTTGTCTTCTCCAACACAAGAACACAGTTCAAAAGCATCAATTCTTCAGTGCTCAGCTTTCTTTATGGTCCAACTCTCACATCCATACATGACTACTGGAAAAACTATAGCTCTAACTAGAAGGACCTTTGTTGGCAAAGTTATGTCTCTGCTTCTTAATATGTTTTCTAGGTTGGTCATAGCTGTTCTTCCAAGGAGCAAGCGTCTTTTAATGTCATGGCTGCTGTCACTGTCTGCAGTGATTTTGGAGCCCAAGATCACTGATCTCTCATGGATTATCAATTCTTAGGCTCCAGACAGGCCTCTTCTGGGAGGAGCTGAAGACAAGCTCTCAGAGCTAATAAGTTTATGTGGAGTACTGTGTAAAACCAGGTTGGATTCATTATTGATGCAAACTTAGGCAAATGAGAGCTGGCTCAGACTTGGCAAGGTTCCCTTCTGCACATTAGCTCGGGCAGCCTCCTGGGGAGAGCCACACGCCTGTCGGTGGCTCCGATCCACCAAGGGGGAAGCACACATGGAGGGTCTCTGAACCCCTGACTTCAGATCTGGGCCCAGAATCTCAGCCGCCTCCCAACACCATCTGGGCACGCAGGCCCAGCGTGACTGGAGAGCTGGCTCCCAGGCCTCCCGTGGATTCCCTGGCTGCCAGGCCGTGTGCAGAAAACAATATCCGTGATCACAGCCTCACAGATTCAATTCTGTCCCTTTTAATTAAATGACTTCAGCCTTGCAAACTGCAGCGGTGGATGCAAGCTCACGCCAGACACGCAGCTGCAGACCCTCGACACCACGCACTTTGGAAGGGGCAGCCAAGACCAGTAGCCCCCACGGGAAGAGTGCAACGTCCGGCGAGGTGAATGGACAAGAGCACCTTCCCAGCCCTCCAGCCTCCCTGGGTGGCTGTGCTGACTTCAGTCATCCCTCCGACAGGCATTTATGGAGGACCTACTGTGTGCCCAGCCCTATGTGAGCATTGAAAACACCGGGGTGAGAGTGATGGCCTTGTGTTAGGGATCTGTCTCTTGGGAGCAGAGAGAAGCAAGGAGATGATGGTCTGCTGCTGTCCTTGCTGTTTTTCTCACAGGAGAGCCCAGCTGGGGTACTGCGCAGACCCGGAAGGCAAAGGGTGTGCGGGCGTGTGGACATTATCCTGAGTGGACAGGGGTGACTGGGATCTGGGAGCGGGTTGAGAAGAAGTGTATTTATCAATCATATGCTGTATCACAGACACCAGGAAAGTTCTGGAAATGCTGCAGGAAAGAAAAGCCTTCACATCTCTGCTCCCCCTCCCCTAAAGCACCTCTGCCCTGCCCCATCCTCCAGGCAAACATCAGGTCTATGAGTTAGTTCTAGAAAGTGCTTTCCCAGACAGAACAGGTGAGGGAATGAAACCTGAAAACTGCATGAATGCAGCATTATTGGATCAATGGCCTTGGCTGTACAATTCCTGGGGCATTTTCCCCATCTGAGAAATGGGCACATGCACCCTATCCTGCACCTCATAAGACTCAAATGTGAAAGGTCAAGGACACAGTAAACACTCAACAGCCATCCTGAGTGAACGAAGCGGTGGAAGTTCTTGGTCAAGTGAAAAGCACTCCACGAGACACGAGGTGAGTACTGTGCTCTGGAGCTGTCAGCTGCCTCGTGTGTCAACTGTCTCGTGTGTCAACTGTCTGCAGAAGTGAACAGGGGTTGGGAATAGCACTTAGGAGGGTTCATTCATTCCCTTATCGGCAAATATTTACGAGCCAGCTGCCCTATTTATGCCCTGTGGTTACAGTGGTGAGCATGGCAAACCTGCCCTCTGCCCCCTTGAACTCCGTGGTCAGTGGAGAGGTGGAAACTAATGAAGCAGCCCCACAAGTGAAGGTGTGATCACCAGGCGTGGCAAGTGTGTCCTGGAAGAGAGGCGCAGGAAGATGCAGGAATGGGAGGCGATGGCAGTGCGGAGGCTTCACACCGAGGTTCTTCATCCGGGCAGCCAGTGAACGGACGGCCGAATGGGCGCCCCGAGCGCTGTCTCCCCTTCCGGGTGCCTTCCACCGCCCCGAGTGCTGTCTCCCCTTCCGGGGTGCGTTCCTCCACCGCCCCGAGCGCTGTCTCCCCTTCCGGGGTGCCTTCCACCGCCCCCGAGCGCTGTCTCCCCTTCCGGGGCGCCTTCCACCGCCCCGAGTGCTGTCTCCCCTTCCGGGGTGCCTTCCACCGCTCTGCGCACGGCTGGGCCCACCTTGTATCCTGGACCTCAGCTTAGCGTCATCTGCTCAGAACAGCCTTCCCTAAGCCTCCCGTGAGGTGCTCTGAACACTGACATTTTATTCTCCTCGGAGCACTCATCACTGTGTGATATGCACGTGTGTATATATACGCTGCCTGAGTCTGCCTGTTGGAAGGTAAGCTGTGTGTGAGCTGGGGTTGTCCCAGTGTCCCCAGCCTGGGAAACAGCCATGATAGGAGCCAGTAAACACGGAATGTATCAGGAAAGGACACATGGCCTGGAAGATTGGTGGGGTTGGGGTGGCGGCGCTGAGATTTCAACCGGATCTGAACCCAGAGCTTTCCAGACCAGGATGTCCTCAGACACCATGATCTGAGAAGGGGCTAGCTTTGACAGAAGTGTGATCTCTGCAAACATGAGCTGCCATGGCCCTCACGGGGATAACAGTAGAGCTGCCTCCAGAGCTGTCATAGACTGTGCTGCGAACAGCTCAGGAAAAGTTGTTAGTAGCGACTGAGGTGGTGCTAGAGGTGGGGGTAGCAGAATTGTGAGAGTCTGGGGGTTTTTTGTTTTATTGACTTACAGGTGATCTACAATCCACAGCAAAGTGATTCAGTTCTTTATAGACATTCTTTTTCAGACTTTTTTACACTATACGTTATTGCAAATTATGGAAGAGTTTCCTGTCCTGCACAGCAGGGCCCTGTTAGTTGTCTATTGTACGTGTAGCCGTGTGTATCTGTCAACCTCCAACTCCTAACTTATCTTTCCCTCCTTTCCCCTTTGGTAACCATATATTTGTTTGCTATGTCTGCACTCTATTTCTGCTTTGTAAATAAATTCATTTGTGTCTTTTTTTTTTTAGATTTCACATATAAGTGATATCATAGAGTGTCTTTCCCTGTCTGGCTTACTTCACTTAATAGGATAATCTCTAGGTCCAAATATTGCAAGAATGTACAGCTACTCTCAAAAATGTGTGGGACTGAAGTTGACTTTGAACATCACCAGTGAATTTTAATCCTACTGAAGACTTCGGACAGCCTCTTCCGTCTTAGATTAGTGAGAGGGTTCCTGTGCCTGGCTCCAGTGTGGTCATCCAGGATTCCCCATGTGCCCCAAATGAAAAAATGTGGTTTGATAAAAATGAACCCAGGGTTAGAGAGCAGGGTGACAGAGATTCAAATTCTGACTCTGTCTTTTACTGTCTGCTAGAATCTAAAGAAGGAACTGACTCGCTGAGGCTTCCGTTCTTCATCTGAGAGAAGAGAACAAGAAAAACTGCTTGGCGGGTTGTCAAGAGGATAAAACAATACTCTATAATATTGTGTGTTACGTAATGGGGTGCCTGTCACGCAGATGGTGGTCCATAAATGTCACTCACTTTCTCTCTGACTTTTGCTCCAAAGGAGAGGTGCTGATGGCCTCCTACAGAGATCCCTTAAGACCTTTCACCTCCTGAACTCATCCCAACTTTGGGTCCACAAACCTTTCTGGGCCTTGGTTTCCTAGCCTCAAATGCTGGAGCAGCCAATTTTTTTCTAACTTAATTATACCCTCGGAGAGAGTGCCTCATGGCACATGTACTAAATTAAAACATTAATTAAAATAAAACATGAGCTCAGCAACAATTAAAGTGGAAGAAGAAGTATATATAAAATAATTCATACACACATATATATTTAAAAAACACCCCAGCCTTGCTCTCAAAGCCCTCAGGATCTAAGAATGGCTTGAAGGCTGACAACCAGGGACTTCTTTCCAAATTGCATAGGATATCCAAGGGGGCCACGGTCTTCCAAACGGTGTACTATTTGAGTTTCTCGTGGTCAGTATTTTAAAATATTAGCACAATTCTGCTTCTACCCACGTCCTCTTTCAACCAAAGGCATCTGGTTAGATGCAGCTGGGCACTGAAAAGGAGAGAAACTCCTTCCTACACCAGACAAGGACTTTTTATAGGCTGCTCCAGGTCAGCCCCTGTGCCAGGCTGTGGGATGCAGGGGTGACAGGCGGCTCCATCCCCGAGGAAGTGAGGAGTGCGGAGGTCAGGCAGACTGATGCGAGTGAGAAGCGGAGGCCAAGGATGCCCGCAGCCTCACTCCGACTCAGCTGGCCCTTCACTGTTTCTAGAAAGCCTGTTGGACCTTCTTTCCTCGATCCTCTGCTTGGGTTGCTTCCTCTGTATCCTCATCTTCTGTCTAAAGAAAGCCTCCTCATGGTCCAGAGCCCCTCCCCCTCAAAACCACCTGTCCTGGGAAGGCCTTGAGTCTGCGTCAGCCAGCTCCCCAAGCCAACTGTGCCCTCCGCCAAGCTTCTTCCGTTTCAACAGACCGCACCGTTCCCCAGGCACCATGCTCGCTGCTCGGAACAGAGAAGCAGACTTGTGGGCACAGAGCAGGAGGGGACGGGAGCGGGGAATGGATTGAGAGGGTGGCACTGACATATATGCACCCCCGCGGGTGAAGTCAGCGGCTGGTGGGCGGCTGGTGGGCAGCTGCTCTACAGCACAGGGAGCTCAGCTCGGTGCTCTGTGCTGACCTGGAGGGTGGGACAGGGGCAGGTGGGAGGCAGACTCAAGAGGGAGGGGACATATGTACACACAGAGCTGATTCACTTCATTGTACAGCAAAAGCTAACACTGCAAAACAAGTATACTCCAACTAAAAAAAAAAACAACTTGGATTCATGTCGATATTTGGCAGGAAACAACAACATTCTGTAAAGCAATTATCCTTCAATTAAAAAATTAATATAAAAATAATTTTAAAAACTCACTGTTCAGGTCTGATACATGTATTTTTATATGGATACGTCACGATAAGGAAATTTCAGGACCAAAAAGGGACTGGAGAGCTGATCTGGTCCACTGCCTTTATACGACACGCGTAAGGCTCAAGGACCCCAGAGAAGGACCAACACGCCCGCAGTGACGCATGAGATGGAGCACAGCCAGGCTTAGACCCCAGACCTCTTGACTGCCAGGCCATGTTCCTTCTGTCCTTGCTACCAAGGTGTCCCCGCCCCCTCACCGGTTATCTCGTTCTTCAGGGTTCTGGGTCACAAAGAGAGGGGTCGATCTGGCTAGCAGGATCTAGAGATCTGAGTGGCCAGTCTGACCATGGCAGCAGGCTGTGGCCATCCCAGGCCTATTTCAGTGGAATATGTTTAGCAAATACCACCTCCTACAGGAAGCCTTCCTGATGAGTCCAGCCCATCCTGAGCTCCCCTCTGTGATGTCTGCCATGCAGTTCAGCAGCTCCTGGAGGGGCTGACAGATCCTATCATTCCTGGGGTCACCGCCTCTGCTGATGCCAAGACAATTAATTCTCCCTGAGTCAAGTTCCTCCACATTTGTGATTAAAGAGAACCTGAGCTAAAACTGGATTCCACTTCTGTTCACTACTTCTCTAACGTATAAAGAAAGACTAGTCAACTTGGAGCCTGGGTCTGGGTCTGAGCCTCTCTCAACTTCACTCTGTCTTCTCCTATTTGACTTTTTTCTCCTCCCATCACCACTGTGACCAGCATCTCATGGCAAAGTTAGGGAACCCTTGGGACAGATTGGCGGAGCAAGACCCAGTACCATTCCCAGAGGTCTCCTCCAAGCTTCCTGCGGTTTCTCGGAGGACATGCTGAGAATCTGCCTGTGAGCACTAAACAAAGGTCCACGTGGAGGCAGGATTCATTTCACATCTTAACCTCAAATAAATGTAGGGAGCTACTCGGGAATCTACCTTTAGGCAGCGGGGCTTCTGGAACCAGATCATTTTGCTTAACTTAGGAATCTTTGGCTCTTCAACATTAGCCAAAATCACAGCCCGGGGTCAACCGGCACATTTCTACCCGCTTAGTAAAGCCCTCTGGTGATAACCTCCACTTGTGTCTCTCTGAGAACAGCCTGAGTTACCCTCAATGACACTGAAGATCAACATAAATTGGTCTGACCATTCCTTATGCCCTCGTGATTCCAAAGATAGTATAGAGCAGTGGAACAGTGTGAGGTTTAGCATCCTAAATTCAAGCCCTTATTCTGTCCCTTTTTAACCGTGGGATTCAAGGCAAATATCATAATACATCTGGGCCTCGGTTTCCTCACCTGTAAAATGGAAATAATGATAGTACCTGCTTCATAAACTTTCATGAAGAGTAAATGAAACAATCTATGTAAAATACTTAGCAAGGTGCCCAGTGTAAAGTAAGTACCCAATAAATAGTAGCTACGATCACTGGATATACTGTCACTATTATCTATATCATTCTAATCATTAGTAATCCAACCAGTCCATCCTAGAGGAGATCAGTCCTGGGTGTTCATTGGAAGGACTGATTTTGAAGCTGAAACGCCAATACTTTGGCCACCTGATGCGACAAGTTGACTCACTGGAAAAGACTCTGATGCTGGGAGGGATTGGGGGCAGGAGGAGAAGGGGACGACAGAGAATGAGATGACTGGATGGCATCACCAACTCAATGGACATGAGTTTGAGTGAACTCAGGGAGTTGGTGATGGACAGGGAGGCCTGGCGTGCTGCGGTTCATGGGGTCGCAAAGAGTCAGACATGACTGAGCGACTGAACCGAACTGAACTGAATCATTAGCAATAGTAGCAGTAGTACTAATTAATTTTTTAAATTGGAGTATGATTCCTTACAGTTCAGTTTGGTTCAGTCGCTCAGTCGTGTCTAACTCTTTGCGACCCCATGAATCACAGCACGCCAGGCCTCCCTGTCCATCACCAACTCCTGGAGCTTGCTCAAACTCATGTCCATCAAGTCGGTGATGCCATCCAGCCATCTCATCCTCTGTTGTCTCCTTCTCCTCCCGCCCCCAATCCCTCCCAGCATCAGAGTCTTTTCCAGTGAGTCAACTCGTCGCATGAGGTGGCCAAAGTATTGCAGTTTCAGCTTTAGCATCAGTCCTTCCAATGAACACCCAGGACTGATCTCCTTTAGGATGGACTGGTTGGATCTCCTTGCAGTCCAAGGGACTCTCGAGAGTCTTCTCCAACACCACAGTTCAAAAGCATCAATTCTTCAGCGCTCAGCTTTCTTCACAGTCCAACTCTCACATCCATACATGACCACTGGAAAAACCATAGCCTTGACTAAACGGACCTTGGTTGGCAAAGTAATGTCTCTGCTTTTTAATATGCTATCTAGGTTGGTCATAACTTTCCTTCCAAGGAGTAAGTGTCTTAATTTCATGGCTGAAATCACCATCTGCAGTGATTTTGGAGCCCCCAAAAATAAAGTCTGACACTGTTTCCACTGTTTGGTACCTCTAATTTTCTTGAAGAGATCTCTAGTCTTTCCCATTCTATTGTTTTCCTCTATTTCTTTTCACTGATCATTGAGGAAGGCTTTCTTATCTCTCCTTGCTATTCTTTGGAACTCTGCATTCAGATGTGTATATCCTTCCTTTTCTCCTTTGCTTTTTGCTTCTCTTCTTTTCACAGCTATTTGTAAGGCCTCCTCAGACAGCTATTTTGCTTTTTTGCATTTCTTTTCCATGGGGATGGTCTTGGTCCCTGTCTGTTGTACAATGTCATGAACCTCTGTCCATAGTTCTTCAGGCACTAGTTCTTCAGGGACCCCACAGAGACTGAGACAGAACTGTGTGAGTGTCTCCTGTGGAGGTGTGGGTCAGCAGTGGACTGCCGCGGGGCAGGGACTCTGGGTGCAGCAGACCTGGGGATGGCATAAGCCCTCTTGGAGGAGGTCACCATTAACCCACCACAGAGCTACCAGAACTTACACAGGACTGGGAAATAGACTCCTGGAGGGGACAACAGAACCTGTGCACCAGGACCCAGGAGAAAGGAGCAGTGACCCCACAGGAGACCGGCCCAGACTTGCCCGGGAGTGTCCAGGAGTCTCCAGTGGAGCCGTGGGGCAGCAGTGGCCTGCTGCAGGGTTGGGGGCCCTAGGTGCAGCAGTGTGTGCTTGGGACCTTTAGAAGGAGGCCGCCATTATCTTCATCACCTCCACCTTAGTTTGGTCCCAGGTAAACAAGAGGGAGGGAACACAGCCCCGCCCATCAACAGAAAATTGGGGCCATGCTCAGTAAATCTTTAATCCAATTTTCTGTTGATGGGCGGGGCTGGGTTCCCTCCTTGTTTATTGACCTGAGGCCAAACTAAGGTGGAGGTGATGAAGATAATGGCGGCCTCCTTCAGAAGGTGCCCCCACCATGCAGGCCAGAGCTGACCCACACCTCCACTGGAGACTCCTGGACACTCACAGGCATGTCTGCGTCAGTCTCCTGTGGGGCCACTGCTCTTTTCTCCTGGGTCCTGGTGCACAGGTTCTGTTGTCCCCTCCAGGAGTCTATTTCCCAGTCCTGCGTAAGCTCTGGCGGCTCTGTGGTGGGTTAATGGCGACCTCCTCCAAGAGGGCTTATGCCATCCCCAGGTCTGCTGCACCCAGAGCCCCTGCCCCCGCGGCAGTCCGCTGCTGACCCCACCTCCACAGAAGACACTCACACAGTTCTGGCTCGGTCTCTGCGGGGTCCCTGGGTCCTGCTGCGCACAAGGTTTCTTTCAGCCCTCCAAGCGCCTCTGGTGGGTATGGGGTTTGATTCTAAATGCAATTTCGCCCCTCCTACCATCTTGTTGGGGCTTCTTCTTTGCCCTTGGACATGGGGTATCGTATCTTTTTTTAGTGGGATCCAACATTCTCCTGCCGACGGTTGTTCAGCAGCGAGTTGTACTTTTGGAGTTCTCCCAGGAGATGAGCACACGTCCTTCTACTCCGCCATCTTGGAGCTGATGGATAATTGCTTTACAACGTTGTGTTGTTTTCTGCTGTACAGTTAAGTGAACCAGCTATGTGTGTACATATGTGCCGTGCTGGGCTTAGTCACTCAGTGTTGCACGACTCTTTGCGACCCCGTGGACTGTAGCCCACACGCTCCTCTGTCTCCAGGGATTCTCCAGGCAAGAATACTGCAGTTGCCATGCCCTCCTCCAGGGGGTCTTCCTGACCCAGGGATCGAACTCGGGTCTCCCACACTGCGGGCGGATTCCTTACTGTTTGAGCCACCAGGGAGGCCCTGTCCCTAACTATTGGACCTCCCTCCCACCCACCCCCACCCCACTCACCTAGGAAACCATAAAGCACAGATTTGAGTTCCCCGTGCTATACAGTAGGTTCCCACTAACTGTCTATTTTATGCATGGAAGTGTATATAGTAATTCCTATTCATTCAGCGTGCATCTAGCTCCTATCAAAAACAGTGTTGTCACCAGAAAGTCCCACCAAAGTCTGAGTGTTCTTTCAATATAATTCTCAGCTGCCCAGGCTCTCCCAGTAGACTCTTTTACTAGAGCTCACCTAAAATCATTAAACATGTACCGTGTGCCAGGCTCTGCGACAAGAACCTACCAAGATACATAAGGCAGCCCCCGCCCGTAGTCTACCATAAAACAGACAAGGACACAACTCAGAGTGGCAGATTCTCATAGGACAGCTACTCATCCTTCATGATGGTATCCACTTCCAACATCACCTCCTTCAGGAAGCCTGCCTGGATTACCCCCAGCATCTTGGAATTCTCTCCTCTGAAGTCTCTAATGTCATATGAGTCAACACCTCCTCAATGAGAATAAATGACTATTTCTACCTTTCCATGCACCTGTCTCTTCTGATCTCCAATGGGTAATACCCCCAGGTTCCATTTCCTTTTCCTTTGTATAACTGTGATGGAAACCGGATCCAACGTCTTCATTCCCTGGCCTCATAATATAAAAGAAAGAATTCTTAACCCAGAGGCTGCCAACTTGCTTTAATTTCACTTTTGAGGACGCGGATGAGACATTTTCCTTTCTGGTGTCATGGGTCCCCATCTACCAAATGGGGCTGCCTCCCTGGACTGTCATGATGACAACACAACAGAAACCCCAGTGTGGCTGAAACTCTTCACAACTCATTTCCAAGGTTTCCTGGTCCTTCTCCCCAGAAATGCCACTGACTGCTCATACATCCCAGCAGAGCCTGGACCCTGGGCAGGCGGGAGAAGTCACATGCAATTAAAATTTCATTACCTTTCCCGGGTAGAGTACAGTACATTTACTAATATAATTACACTGCAATTGTCAAAGTCAATGAACAATGTGCATTTCCGAGGCAGTGTCCTCAATAATTATAGCCTCTTCTTTCCTCCTAATCCACAGGATCACACATCTCACCCACTGGGGTCTTCCTACCACTCAGAAGAATACCCTAACTTTCCTGGAAGAAATCTCAGGGTGGGGATCAAGGGCTGCTTTTATTTTTCCTCTTTGCCTGCTCCAGACATCCTGATGGCAGACAGAGGAGAGAAGACCAAAATACCCCTTTCTTCTCAGAGTTCCAGTCTTATGAAACCCACCTCATCTTGTCCTGGAAAAACCTCAAGGCACATACACGTGAATTTCTGATGCTCCAGCTCAGCACACACACCTCACCTGGGTGAACGCCTTCTCTGAATCCTCTATGCAGGGCTGCTGGCTTTCATGAGACAAATTCCCAAACTTACACCCTTCTTACATTATCTAAGCAAAGCAAGAAGTTGGCCCTGCAGGGAGGCATTTCCCCAGCACGAAAACCCCAACCTAATGCTGTCATTGGAGCAGAGCAATACAAGATCCTTGGTCATGTCATCAGAGCTGTGACACGCAAAGTTCTTTAGACTTTTCCAATCTCCCTTCTGCATTACCACTTCTGAATCTCTCACCAGCTCAGCGCATTGTGTCTTCTTCCCATTTCTCAAGGAAGGAACAGACTTGAAGAGATGAACAGATGGACCCAGGAATATTCAGCTGGAAAGGTATAGGGCCAGGATTCAGACCAAGGCTCCCAGGAAGACTGTTCCCCCGCCCCCCACACACTGTGGGGGGAAAGCGACAGCGCCAAGCCTCCTCCAGCTCTGACTCGTTCCAGCGGAGCCTTCCGTCTCCAGCTCAGCTCTGCAGCCTCCTGCAAGTCGCTCATGCAGCTCCTCCCTGGCTCTCACTCAGGGATCCTTCATAGCCCCCAAAGCAGAATTATAGGCTTGCTGCCATGATTATTTATTTTCTGGCTTCCCCATTAGACCATAAGCGCCATGCTCACACTGATATTGTTCACAGATAAATCCCCAGTACCTAGCAGAGGGCTGGACCCTTGCATCTGTTGTTTAGTCACTAACTTGTGTCCGACTCTTTTGAGACTCCATGAACTGTAGCCCGCCAGGTTCCTCTGTCCATGGGATTTCCCAGGCAAGAACACTGAAATGGGTTGTCATTTCCTTCTCCAGGGAATCTTCCTGACCTAAGGATTGATCCCGTGTCTCCTCACTGCAGGCAGATTCTTTACCACTGAGCCACCAGTGTAACCCTGGACCCAGGTACAAAGGCTTTTAATGAGAATTTATCAAACCACTGAATGAATGAATAAATTAATGACCAAATACAGGGCTCTCAGGAAACATACTTTTTGATCCTCCAATTTCCCCTGTGCAGAATGGCAACTATCATACCCACTCTGCAGGACTGTTGGGAGAATTGGAAAGAAGGTGTATAAAGCACATCGCTCAGAGCCTGACACATAGTAGGGTCTTCATTAACAGAGGCTGTTGTCATTATTACATAATGCAAATCTCCACACACACAGCCTACTACTTCTGCCATCAAGAAAATGAGCTGCTGTGCTGTGTGGCTGACATTTTCATGCAGATGAGGAAAGTTCATTAGCACCTTGGGACTGACGTGTGCATGTTGGGAGCTGAGCTGGTAAATTGCTTTCTCAACACACTGCGTTCACCAATATCAATGTGATCTCAGTCCTGCTCAAACCCCCGATCTTGAGTCCCCAACACTTGCAACCCAGGGATTTTGACTGTGATCAAAGAACGCCACAGTGTTCTTCACAACTCAGTGATCAGCTAGGAGCACTGTCCTCAGAGCCTGGGAGACTGGGCCACAGCTCCCAGTGTGCTTAGAGCCTTTATATAAACCACTCCTCCTGCAGGGGCTCAGTTTGGCCACCCATGAACCGCAGGTGATGACATCCAGCTCATGCAATGAACGTTAATGTTACTCACAGTGACCAGTAGTGGAGGGTTCATTAGGTGTCACAAAGAGTGCTGAGTGCTGATGTCATCAGGTCCTTCCAACAGTTCTTTTCAAATCAGGTGATCATCATCCCCTTTATTCAGATGAGCAAAGGAGATTCAGAGAGGTTAAGAAATAATGCCTGACGTAACCCAGCACAGAGTGACAGAACAAAGGTTCAAACTCAGGATCTTAACCACCAGGCTACCCTGCATCTTGATCAAGATGGGGTGAGATGAACTCGGCCTCAAAAGCACAGATGGCCCTGAAGTTCTGTGATGTTGGTTCAAACTGTGCCACTAACTTAGGTAGATCACATTTGAGACATTGGGTTACTCATCTGTGAAACTGGGGTGTTGAACTAGGCGATATCCGAGGTCATTTTTCATTTAAACCTCCTAGGCTAAGATGCCAGAAGTGTGAGTCCATCGTTGGATGAAGATGACTGACCTGAGTCCCTTAAGCCTCACTTGAAGGTGATGTGATGTGGCACACTGGAGGCAGATGGTCAGACAGGCCTGGGTTAGAAGACCAGCATAGGCTTCTTCCTGGTGGAAAAAGCACCTTGTGTCTCAATTTTCCCATCTGTGAAATGGAGCTAATACATTCAGCCTCACAGAGCACTTGTAAGGATCAGAACCAAAGTCCTCACCCTGGCCTTCCAAGTCCCGTGACCTCTTCCCCCCACCTCTCAGACCTCCTCTCCTAGGCTCCTGTTCATCCACTCTGCTCTGTCCACAGGCTCCTGCCCCAGGGCCTTTACACCTGCTCATCTCTCTTCCTGGTTAACTTTTCTCCAGGTACCAATAAGCTCCCTCCCTCATCTCCTCCAAGTCTTTCCTCAAATGTCACCTTCTCTTAGGGCCTAACCTGACTGCTCCATTTAAAATTGCAGGATGAATTGGGAGAGTAGGAATGGTATATATATATATATATTGGGCTTCCCTGGTAGTTCAGCTGGTAAAGAATCCACCTGCAATGCAGGAGAACCTCGGTTTGATTCCTGGGTTGGGAAGATCTGCTGGAGAAGGGAAAGGCTACCCACTCTAGTATTCTTGGACTTCCTTTGTGGCTCAGCTGGTAAAGAATCTGCCTGCAATGAGGGAGACCTGGGTTCAATCTCTGGGTTGGGAAGATTCCCTGGAGAAGGGAACGGCTACCCATTCCAGTATTCTGGCCTGGAGAATTCCAGAGTCCATGGGGTCACAGTCCATCTATTTTATTTTAATGTATAAAATAGATAACTAATGAGAACCTACTGTATAACACAGGGAACTCTATTCAGTACCGTGTGACCTAAATGGGAAGGAAACCCAAAAAAGAGGGGACATATGTATCTATATAGCTGAGACACTTCACTGATGCAAAAATCAAACAAAAATGGCATAACAATATAAAGCAACTCCACTCCAGCAACAATTTTTAAAATTAAAAACATTTCAAACCACTCTCCTCACTCACGAAACCCGACCCTAATCCTGACTCTGCTGCGCTTTTCTCCGTGAGCCTTATCACCTTCTGACATCCTATATATCGTCTATCTCTTCTCACTAAAAGACTGGCTTCATGAAAGCAGCCCTCTGTTTCCCTGCTGGGTCCCCAATTCCTAGACCAGTTCCTGACACGCATTAGGTGTTTACTAAATACTTCTCAAATAAACACATGGATAGGTATATGTACCCAAGGAATAAATATCTTTTTCCTTTTCTTCTCCTTTAAAATCAGTCTCACCATTAACTGAACACTTGCTGTGAGCCAGGGCCCTGAGTTCCGTGTGCTCCCAAAGGTGACCACCTGTGGTGCCCTTGCCAACACCTGGAGCTTCACTCCTTGATCCCTAATCAGCAGAGATGCCCTCTCTCTGCCCGCCATTTTTCGCATCCCAGGGTCCAGTCTCTCAGATGTGTTCATGGAACCAGTGAATCTTTTAATTAAAACAGTCTGCTGTGATGAATCTGTTATTACAGAGCCTTACCTATGTAAAACATTAATAATACAAATTTCATTTGTTTATGTCAGTGCCAACCATTAATTTTTAATAGCAAAATGTATGAGTTATGAAAGGCATTAATGCAAACCAAATCACCAGCTGAGGATGAAAAGGAAATCTATTTTTTAGGGTAAGCAGTGGCGATGAAATATTATTGTGGCTTCCACGCAAGAACAAGAAAAAAAATATTTCTTCACCCTTCAGCAATAATTAAAAAAAAAAAAAAGACCCAGGTGAAAAAAAACTTTATCATCACCTCAACATTAGTTCTAAATTGGAACAGAGAGCTGTCTCTTTTATCTTACGGGGTCTCTGGTGGCAGTTTCAAAGCAAGAAGTTTATGCAAAATTGTCCTAATTACCCGCCACAGTCACATTTATACTGCTACGGTAAAATATTTATAATAATTTGCGACATTTGCACAGCATGGTAGAGTTTGTGAAGCACTTTGATTTATTATCTTGATTGATCCCGGCAACTCTGCAAGACAGTCAGATGCGCACCCATTTTACAGATGAGCCCTCCGAGGCACAAGAAGGTTCAATGGCAGGACTGGGATCGTAGCCAGTACGTTTAGTGAACAAATAAAGGAAGGTGGGTAAGAAAAGGCAAGAAGGAAGGAAGGGAGGGAGGACGATTGGAGGGAAGGCTGACTAGAGGATGAGAGAGAGAGAGAGGGAGAGGAAGGGAGGATGGAGACAGGAAACCTAATCACGGCTCAGGTGCCTCGCCATCTGCCACCCCTTCCCTTCTGCAGATCCTTCCGACCCTCCTCTGCCCCACTTCTAGGGCCCAGGAAGCTCAAAGCTGAGGACTTCACCTTCAGCTATCCTCCTCCCCACATTTAGCCCCGGGAGCCCCACTCCCAGGAGATCAACAGGTGGGAGGGGAAGGAAGCAGACACTGTTCTCCGGCCACCGCCCCACCCTCCGCCTTTACCACCACCCGCCAGCAACGGCTGGAAAGTGAAAGTGAAAGCCACTCAGTCGTGTCTGGCTCTTGGTGACCCCGTGGACTCTACAGTTCATGGAACTCTCCAGGCCAGAATACTGGAGTGGTAGCCTTTCTCTTCTCCGGGGGATCTTCCCAACCCAGGGATGGAACCCAGGTCTCCCTCATTGCAGGCAGATTCTACACCAACTGAGTCACAAGGGAAGCCCAAGAATACTGGAGCGGGTAGCCTATGCCTTCTCCAGGGGATCCTCCTGACCCAAGAATCAAACTGGGGTCTCCTGCGTTGCAGGCAGGTTCTTTACCGAACTCTCAGGGACCCTCCCACACACAAGTCGAGCTTCCACCAGGCTCCCCTGGGTACGCTTCATCCCTGGAGATGCTAACAGCTCCTCGCATGGTGCTAGCCCTGGGTGCTTCAGCTCCCCACAATTACCCTCTTATCCAGGCTCACACCTTTGTAAGTGGTCCCTTACAAAGTCCCTAAACAGTCTTCAGCTGAACCATCCAGAATTCATCTGGAGTGACTTCTTGTTCCTGCTTGGAACCTGACCTATATAGGCATGAGTTCTCTCACCCCACTATCTGGATGGAATTGGATCCATCAATATGGAAACCGATCAAACAATTTAAAAAGGTCAGCTATCGTTTTCCTGGAGCTTCTCACCTCACTAAAGGGCGTTGCAGGCAGTTAACTCAAAACCAGTGTTGAGTTCACGGCCTCTGCTTTTTGGTCCGGTCACATTCTGATGGTCGCCTGGAACAGCGGGAGGCCAGTACTACCCTCATTGAGAGGGCATTAATGGTATAATGTGAGTCAGAGCCTTCCGGACAAAGAGGATGGTGAGGATACTAGTGTTTGACACTATTCAGTTGTTCGAATGTCTATAAATGCACACGTGTTCCTTCTTAAGAGCATGCATATGTTTGCACATCGACCTGTTAAATAGATATATCATCTCCATCTGGAGGTGAGGAAATTGAGGCTCCGGAACTGTGGCTAGCTTGCTTTCTAAGGCCATTTATTATTATTATTATCAAAATTTGCCTTTTATGGAGTGCTGATTCTTGAGTAACATGTTGAATTATCATCGCATTTAATCCCCTCAACAACCTACAGGATAATTCTACTTATTCCCATTTCGCAGATATGGAAACCGAGGCTTAGGTCAAGGAAGAATGCATCCACTGGAGCCCAGGCTTGCCAAGTCCAAGACGCGTGCCCCAATCTGTGATGCCACAGTCATCCTGATGAGGCAAGGCCACTGGGCTGCCCAGCTTTCTCTCACATGTAGCCTCTGCCACAAAATAGTAAGCACCGATTCATTCTCAGCCACCCCTGGAAGCTCCATCACACTGGGTCTGACCATTCCCCAGGCTCAGGTGGAGGACCACATTCTCTGTTATCTGCCTTCCCCACTCACCTGCTACTTCTCTTCTCGGATGCCTGTGACTCTGTTTAATTTCATTGAAGACTGAAGTCAAAGATAAAATCCTAAAATGATCAAAATAATTATTCCTGGGAAAGAATTAATCCTGTGGCCTTTCAAACCTGATAGATTTTTAAATTTTTAATTTTAAAAGTAAGGCACTGACACTGTTATAATATCAAGTGGCACAGAAGGGAATAAAGTAAAAAGTGAATGCCTCTCTCCTCTCCTCTCCTCTGGCTCCCAAACCCATTTCTCAGAGGTAACCACATATGGAATTTCTGTTTTGGCCCCCACAGAAATGGTAATATGCTGGATGCAAATGGGATTAGGTTAGACAAACTGTTCCACGGCTTGATTTTCTTCCTCCGTCTATGTATCTTAGACAGCCTTCTCTGCCAGTGCTTGGGTGGCATTTATTCATTCATTAATTAGCTATTTATGGAACTCTGCACTGTGCCAGGCACACTGGTGAATGACTCAGTCTTTACCATCATCAGCACCTTCATCTGAGCAGCTGACACATGCTATGCCCTTCACATACACTTTCCTTTGTTATCAGAATGACCCATGACTTGGGTGCTGTTAACACCTGCATTCTCAGAGTAGGAAACAGATGTGTTAAGAACTAACTAAAGTTAGATGTTAACTAACTCACGTAATGTCACCACTTAGTTGCTGGTGGATTCAGGATTTGAATCTAACTCCAGATCTCAGGTTCTTAAGCAAACCCACAGTTCCTATCTGCATTGAGTTCACCATCTCGGGGGCAGAGCTGGGGGACAACATAATAATTCCGTATGCTTGCTAAGTCACGTCAGCGATGCCCAACTCCGTGTGACCCTATGGATCATAGCCCACCAGGCCCCTCTGTCCATGGGGTTCTCCAGGCAGAAATACTGGACTGGGCTGCCATGTCCTCCTCCAGGAGATCTTCCTGACCCAGGGACTGAGCCTGCTTCTCCTGCATTGAAGGCAGATTCTTTACTGCTGAGCCACCAGGGAAGCCCCAATAAATCCAGAGGCAAATTCTACTTAAAGAGAATTAGCAGGCTGCCTAATATTACTTAGAACACTTATGATAATTCATTTAGTGATTTCCCTGTTGATGGACATTGAGGACATTGACATTCATGATTCCAAACAAAATACAGTGAACATCTCAGGCCACCTGGCAGTGGGCAGCTAGATGTGCAAATTAAATTCCTAAAAGTGGAGGTACAGAAGCAAACGGCATGTGCATTTTAAATTTTGATAGATATTTCCAAATCACCCTCCAAAAAGCGATGTCCGTTTGAGAGTCTGCCTGGGAGCATGAGGACCACTTCTGCATTCTCACCAGGACTGGCTATTAGAAACTGCTTTCATCTTTAGTGAAAAACTGAATTTCATTTCTGTTGTTATTTTCATTACTTTTCCTTTGAGTGTACTTCTGTTTATTAGCTGTGGTTACTTCTTGACTTGGACTCATTATCTCGGGGGCAGAGTGTGATCTAATGGAAAGAAACTGAGATCAGAACACGAGAGACTTGGGATGTAGTCTCAGTACCAAGACGTACTAGCTGGGTGGTCGTGAGTGTGGGGCAGATCTCGGGGTTGGGATCCTGGAGCAGGAGAGGACGTGGTCCTGAGGATCCGAGAGGGACTTCCATTCCAGGCTGCCTGGAGGGGCTCAGCAGAGGATTCAGCCACACCACACGAGGCACGTCGGAAGCCTGGAAGATGCATTTGGGATAGGGTGCATTGACGGGGGTCTGTTGGGGTCGCATCTACTCTGAGCTTACAATGCACAAGCTGAACCATTAATCATCAACTGAGATTAGGGAAGCACACTCGCTTCTCGTCCCCGCTCCTCCTACAGTGCCAGAGGGTGCCACACCGGGGAGAGAGCAGGTCTGTGTGAGCGTGCGGACCTCCCCTCCACCCCACCCAGACCTCTGAGATCTCAGCTCTAGACCGTTTAGGGTTTTAAAGCAAGCTTTGAAATCTGAGTTTGGAATTTTTTAAATAAGCAGACCTGAATCTTAATGATAAAAATAAGACTGATAAAGACCAAAAGTAACTGGCAGCCTTGGAATCAACTCGAGCTGTCTTTCCAAGAGCCCTCTGCTCAGCACACGGCGGGGATGCGGCGGGCACAGCTGGTGGCAGTTAAGGGGGGAATATGTAAGCATCTCATATTTATATTCCAACCCGTTAAGACTCTTCATTATTAGTAAATAATGAGAGGATTGACTCAGCTGATCTTTTCCGCTTCTCTAATTCTAAGATTACATGATTTATTCATTCATTCAACACGCATTTGAGAAGCACTTAGGCACCAAGTGCTGTGCTAAACCATGTGTAATTCTCACCATCCTCTAGGAACTTTCCATCAGTGGGGAAGACAGAGGCTCAATGGTAGGGGCGGCACAGAGGTGCGAGAGAGAGCCTTTGGGAGGAAGGCACAAAAGACGTGGAAGGGAGATCACAAAAGGTGGAGAGAGTTTGGGTGAGGAAAAGGGGCGTGCTGGTCAAGAATGGAACTGTATGCAAGTCCCTGTGTCCTTGCCTTCTGAAATGAAGCCTTTCCCTTTAGTCTCCCAAGCTTCTCTGTGCCTCAAAGCGCTGTCTCAGGAGTTCACGATTAGGAAATCTGGTGATACAGAGAGAAAGAAGAGCTGGTAGGCTTTAAAAAAAGTAACAATTTAGACTATAAATCAGCCCCATGATAGAAGCAGGGACCCCCCCCACAACCAGTTCCCTGAAAGATATAGGTAAAGGCCGGACACACATTTGCAGACCCCCACCAGATGGAAACTGCTAACCACAAGAACATAGACCTGAGACCAGTTGAAACCAGAAGGTTGATGATGCTTGAATACTTCACCTTGATGCCAACCAAGCAGAGAATTGTGCATGAGCTGGTCATGCACCCAGCAGTCCCCTCCCTCACACTGCCTTTATTTTTCTAATTAATCTATTTATTTTAATTGGATAACAATTACTTGGCAATATTGTGATGTTTTTTGCCATACATCAACATGAATTGGCCATTGGTGTACCTCACACTGCCTTTAAAACCCCTTCCCTGAACTCCATCAGGGAGTTTGAGTGTTTTGAGCATGAGCTACCCATTCGCCTTGCTTGGAACCCTGCAATAAACACATAATTTTTATCACAACACCCCAATGTCAGTAGACTGGCTTTACTGCACATGTGGGCAAGTGGATTCAAGTTCGGTTTGGTAAGAAGAAGTGAGGAGGGAATATTCCAGGCAGAAAACAGTTGGGATCCAGCAGGGAGATCTGACTGATGTTCAGAGGAACTGCACAGAGAGAGGTTAAAGTGGTGGGAGCAGGTGAGGGAGAAGGTCCCACAGACAGCAGAGTGGGAAGGCAGGCAGAGGAGCTCGACCCGGTCCCCAGCTTAACGAGGAGTCGTCAGAGGTCTGGGGCTAGGCAGCGTCTTGGCTGAATATGTTTAGAAAGATGACTCTGGATCAAGCCTGCTGAGCACGTTGCAGGGGCAGGAGAGAGAATGGAGCCAGACCAAACTGCGCTTCCAACATCTTCTGGTGTCTGGTCCCCCAAGGAAGCAAGATCAGGAAAGCGCCGTTGTATACCTTTGCTCCTGTCCCCACAAGCAACAGCACAATTTTCCCTTCTTTGCAGAGGTGCTATCCCAGCAGAGTGGGGTCCTGCCAAGAGGTCCAGCCTGAAATAGGAAGGATGGTGGGATGAGGTGAGGCAAGAAGTTCATGGGTCTCATAGCTATTAATTCTGCCATGTCGATTTTCTCCCAGAACATAACACACAGTAACACTGAGGAGGCTCCCTACATACACCACAAGCTCTGGATTTGCCGAGCAACAGTGCTGGCAGCTTCCACAAAAAACCATGTCCAGCTCAGCACACAAGAGGCAAGTGCCAACCGTGGAGCTTGTGGCAAAACTCTCTGGAGAAAGGGAAAAGCATCGCCCTTTGGGGGATGCGTTCAACCAGCACCCTCCATAATGAAAAGGAGAGGGGCTACAGTCTTCGTGAAAGCTACTGTTACTAGTTCAGAGAGAGAAATCTGGGAACCACAGAATGTGGTTCTGTTTTTCAAGTTGAAGCAGTCAGATCAGAAACAGCCCACAGGATGGTAAGAATCTGGACATGCTTCTGTGGCATCTTCATCTTGTACCCCCAACACTGTCCTAGGGCAGGAGACTGAGGTCCTGCGCTCTCTGAGATCTCCAGGTGGCTACCTCTCCTGCTTGGCACAGACCCCCACCCTTGCACACTTTCTCTCTTTCTCCTTGGTCCTTTTAAACTCTTTTATTCAATGCCCTCCCATCCCCTAAACAATTCCTATTCACCTTGCGTGCATCAATTCTCAATAATCTTCAGCCACATATGGTTCTTTTGCAGGATATGGTTCTTAGGCCACAAGGGCAGAAGAGAAGAAGTGTGTTCATTTCCCAGGGCTGTTAAAATAAATGATCATAAATTGGGTGATTTTAAATGACAAAAATGTATTTTCTCCCAGCGTTGATATCAATGTATTGACAGGGCCATGTTCTCTCTAAAGATACCAGAGAAGAATCTTTTCTTGTCCCTTCCTAGCTATTGGTGGCTCCTGGCAGTCCTCAGCATCCCTAGGCTTGTAGCTGCATCCCTCAGGATGGCCAGGCTGGTTGGCCTGAGACTGAGTCCTAAGCCGGCAATTGCCATTGCAGAATCTCCAGTAACGTCCACCCCTGTGAAGCTCAGTTCTTCCCCTGTGACTGGGATGCTGCCCCGGGTGACTGTGAGGGTCAAAGGAGATCATGTATTTTTAGGATGGATGTACACACACCTGCCCTATTCCAGAAAGAATTTGCGGCACCTGTGGGATAATGTGACCCCAGCAGGTAGCATATCACCCAGCACGTAAGAAGCCTCCACTCACATGAGCCCTCCTTCCTAAAGAAAACCTCAGCAATTCAGTCTAACTCAATGTGAAGAGAATGTGGCAGCCCAAATGAATTAGTCAAATGTAGATACTTTTAGAGAAAAAGTAGTCTTAACCAATGGATCACCTACCCAGCCAGTTAAAAAAGAGTAACTTTGGAAGCTGGGTAGCAATATGAAGATGTTATGATGCAAGTAAAAAGGCAGTGGAAACAACATTTTAAAGGTGAGGAAGGCAGCGAATACCACCACGTGTACATTACGTTTTACAAAGTACGTTGATCTGACGAGATGACAGACTTTTTCTCTCTCCCTGTCCCTACCAGAATTCTTTCGGTGAGAAAATGCATTTGTTTGGTAAGTTACTTGGGGAGAAACAGGCTAAATGTGCGAACCCACCTGGGTGAAACGGGGAAACTTTCCTTGCGGCTCCAAGGGCGGACGGCCGCGGGGAGGAGTTGAGGAGGCAGGGGGCGGAGAGGAGCGGGCGACCCCCGGCTGGAGGAGCTGGGGGACCTCTCCGTGAGCCCCACGCGTCAGTCAAGCTAACTCCTGCACAGCGCTAGGGCGCGACTTGCTCAAGCACCGAGGAAAGCGGCTGGACTTTGTGCTCAGACAGACGCAAGGAATGATGAAAATCAAGTGGACGAACGGAGGTCGGGAGCAGAGCAAAGTCAGGGAGCAGTGGACACAGAAACTCCCCAAAGCCAGGGGAGGAGCCGGACACTCCTGAGTCGGAGGCTCAGGAGGACCGCGCGGACCCCCGGGTTACATTTGTCTGCGCGCACGAAGACATAAAGAGAACAATGAGGCTGGACAACAGGTCATGGCAGAAAACTGTAGTTGATTTAAGTTAAAAAGTCATGTATGGGCCCTGCAGAAATTTTGAAAAATACAGAAAAGCACAAGGAAGAAACACCACTCAGGATATTTTGCTGTCTGCCATTCAAGCCCTCCCACATGCATGTTTGCTTGCACCCAGACTTCCACACATATAGGCACAGACACACACACACACACACACACACACAGACACACACACATACACACACACAGACATACACAGACACACACACATACACACACACAGACATACACAGACACACACACAGAGACACACACAGACATACACACATACACACACACAGACATACACACATACACACACACAGGCACACATACACACACACAGACATACACACACACACAGAGACACACATAGAAACACAGAGACACACACATATACACACACGCAGGCACACACACACACAAACACACACACAGACACACACACAAACACACACACAGACATACACACACACACGCACACACAGAGACACACACACAGAGACACACACACAGAGACACACACATACACACACAGGCACACATACACACACACACAAACACACACACAGACATGCATGCACACAGACACACACACACAGACACACACACACATGTATTAGGCCACACACATCAGATTTTCTGCCCTCCACTTTTTCTACCTGACCACATAATATGAGCATTTCACTTGGCATTACATTTCTTCCTTGATTTCACTGTTAATGGCTACATAGTATTCCATGCAATGATAGTGCATAATTTAACCACTCTCCTGATTTTGGAATTCATTCTTCTAAATAAAGCCCCAGTAAATGTCCTTACACATAAACTTTTGCAGATATTTATATATAGTTAGAGTTAGGAATCCATTTCTAGAAATATAACTGCTGGGTCAAAGAAATAGATGTATTTGAGGCTCTTGGCACATTTGCCCAAATTGCTTCTACAGATAATGCACCTATTTGATACACCATCAGCCATGTAAGAAAATGTCTGCTTTCTCCACAAGCTCACTTAGCACTGGGGATGGTAATCTTTTTTTTTTCTGCCACTTTGATGGGTGAAAAGGCCGTCTCAGTTTTGCTTTAGTTTTTGCTTCTGAGATCACCGCGAGATTCGTTATTTGCTCTTTGAAGGGTGAAAAGGCCGTCTCAGTTTTGCTTTAGTTTTTCTTCTGTGATCACCGCGAGATTCGTTATTTGCTCTTGTTTGTCAAGTGGTGGACTTCGTGTTTCATTTGTTATTGAATCACACGCACATCCTTTGTCCATTTTCTTATTGGATCTTCTTTTATTTTCTTGTATATTTCTTAATCACTTGTCTGTCATCTATACTGTCAATATATCCTTGGTTTATAGAATTTTTGAAGCATAATGATTTTTTGAAAGATTTTTGGCCACACCATGAAACCTGTGGGATCTTACATCCCTGGCCAGAGACTGAACCCACATCCTTAGCAGTGGAAATGCAGAGCCCTAACCACTAGATCACCAGGGAATTCCTAGAGTAGCTTTATTTTATTTAGTCAAATCCACTAATATTTTCCTTTATTGTATGTTTTTACTGCTTAGGTTTACCCCCCATTCTGAATCAGGTAAATATGTACTCTTTTTTAACCCAAATATGCTTCCTAAAATTTTTCTTATCTTCAGCATACTTGGGATTGAGTAATCTACATGAGGCAGGGATCTGAATCCATGTATTTTATGAATAGTCAATCCCAACATCATTTACTGACTGATCCATTCTTTTCCACTAATGTGAAGGCCCCGTCTGTTGTGGGTGATAGCCCATGAGCCCTTACATAGCCAAGAAGGTCTCTCTGTTGATTATGTTTGACTGGGTATAAAATCTTGAATCATAAATTTTTCTCTCAAAATTGCTGCATCACCTTCTAAAATTCAGTCTGTTTTCTATCCTCTGCAAAATTTTACACAGAATAGTTCTTTGTTTTATGAGGGTTTAGAAGAATTTACCTATCCACCTAAGATTTCACCATTTGAGTGGTAGATCTTTGTGATTTTCCCCCAAGCTCTGCCTTACCAAGAGTTATTGGTGCCCCCTAGATCATTTTTATTTCATTTTATTGTTGTCTTTCCTATACAATTATTCAGTTTATCCAGTTTTTCCAGTTCATTACAAGAAGGTTAATGCAATAGCAGTGTTTTGCTCACATCTCTGTTTCATCAGAGTTTAGATGCTCTTCCTCCTGGTCTATGTCAACCATTTATTTTTGTCCCTTGTAGTTGCTGAGACTGTCAAAGATTGCTTTGTACTTATTTGAAAAAAAATTAAATCCTAGATTTATTCCCCAAGCCGCCGTCTCTTCTCTTTTCTCACTTATTCACGTCTTCACCTAAATGTTTCCTGTTCGTTCCACCTTCCTTGGGCTAACTTTGTGGTCCTCTCCATCACTTCTCAAGCTGAATGCCAGGTCCATGTATCTTTTCCTTTCCTGCCTAAAGAAATCCTTAAGGGCTGTGAACGTTCCTCAGGAGGCGCCGCTGGCGATCTTCCATCAGTGCTGATACGCTGCCTTCTCGCTGTTCATGCGTTTGCCCCAGCCTATAATTACAGTTTGTTTTGATTTGATGATTGTCGACTAAAGAGCAATTGAAATTCTTCCTTATCTCATCCAACATCCTTCTCAGCGCTCCACTTGCCTTCTTTGACTTTCTGATTCTTTTTCCAGCAGACCATGTCTTCTCAAAGTCTGCCAAGGATACAGAATAGTTTCCTGAGGTGTTTGTTGTTGTTGTTTTTCTGGAGTCTAAAGAGATGTGCCTTCATCATAGGTCTCTTCTCTTGATCTGCAATCTAAGATTTTTATTGACTTCTTTTCGTATTGTTCATCTTCAAGAAAATCTAAACTTATAAATATCTAAATATTTTTTTAAATGCAGGGTATTAGAATTGTTCTGGCCGCACTCTCTGTCCTTAGGGGTGATGGTTAAGCCCCCTTTCAGTCTTCATAAGGACAGACTGAAGGAAGCAGTTCACAGCTAAACTGTGTCGAGGTTCCTAGCAGCTAACTCAGGTGATCGAGGATCTATTCCACCTTGATGACGAGTTCTCTTATTAGATAAAGACACAAGGAGAAACCATAAGACAGTGACATGAGTTCATCCCCTCTTTTCTGTCTTCAGCATCTCATTTGTGTGTTTTGAACTCCACGGCTTGGAATATGGCAAAACTAGTACACACACACACACACACACACACACATTTTCTTTTGAAAATCCTGAGTTACTTTCTCTGCTTGAACGCAGTCAATAATCAGGGGTAGGTGGGGAAGTTCATCACTCTGGTTGCCTCCCAACAGAAGGTTCTCTGCCCAACTTTCTGATTTTTACATCTCCAGGGTCTCAGAGACAAGTGCAAGTGTTAGTCACTCAGTTGTGACCAACGCTTTGTGACCCCATGGACTGTAGCCCGCCAGGCTCTTCTGTCCATGGGATTCTCCAGGCAAGAATACCAGAGTGGGTTGCCAGCCATTCTTTCTCCAGGGGAATCTTCCCGACCCAGGGATTGAACCTGAGTCTCCTGCATTGCAGGCAGATTCTTTCCCATCTGAGCCACCAGGAAAGCCCCATTTTTACGTCCCCAGGGTTTTTAGTTTTTTTGCTTATTTGTTTTTTACATCCCCAGGGTCTCAGAGACAAGGAGGATGTGCAAAGTCCCTTCTTATTTTTCTTTAACTGGTCTTAGCTTCACTTAAAAAGCAGCAAGGTGGGTTTCCCTCAGTTCAGCTCCATCTGCTTCAGAGTCAGTGGGAATCTCCCTTTGATTCTATATTACGCCGCTGGTTGTTTGGTCACTCGGTTGTTATGCTGGTTACAGATCTTAGTTTGAGGTGATTCTGTGAGCTTTTATCTCGTCTCTCCATAGGCGGTCAGCAGAGAATTTTAAAAGGCGGTATCAGAGCCTGAGAACCAGATGCCATCTTCATGAGCATTTTCCATGTGTGGCTCTAATTTTACTCGTGCAATAAATCCCGTCTTCCTGCCACTCAATCCAGCCCCAGTATTTCTTGCTGGGATCATTGGGAACGCCACTTCCTGCCTCTGCTCTGTGTTCAGTCCTATCCCTTGTATTTTATCTTCCACCCCAGTCACCAAAACAATCCTCCTAAAGCCAAATCTATTTAGTCACTTCCTCCTGTCCAAAACTCCCACTCAGCCATCCAAACCCTCCCAGAAATACCCATGCCATACAGCCAGTGATACACAGTTCCTCCGGGGTCGTGGGAAGGAGGGGTCTGGGCTTTCTTCTTGGGCCACCAGGTCACACCCAGCCTGGGAAAATGCAGCTGACAAAGGAAGTCGGTTCTCCAACTTCTCCACTTGTCTTCCCCTGAGAAGAGCCATGTTAGGATAAGCTACATAATTTGTGGGGCCAAGGCAAAATGAAAACGCAGGGCCTTTTCCTGAAAAGGCATTAAGAATTTGAAGATGGCAGCAACACAGCGTCAACCCAAGAGTGGGACCCTTCTGAACGGGGGGCTCTGAGTAGGTGGCACAGGGCACCCACCCACGACTCCAGGTCAGGGTGTTGTATTTAGACTAACAGTCAGATGGAGCTGGAAACTCGGTGAAAATGCAAGTGTTCATTGCTCAGTCATGTGCAATTCTTTGCAGCCCCGTGGACTGTAGTCCACCAGGCTCCTCTGTCCATGGAATTCTCTAGGAGAGAATACTGGAGTAGGTAGCCATTCTCTTCTTCAGGGGATCTGCCCGACCCAGGGATCAAATCAGGTCTCTTGCATTGTAGGCAGATTCTTTACCATCTGAGCCACCAGGTAGAGATTGTTAGTCCAACTCTAACCCTTTCACAGTTCACTTGGAGAGTTGGGTCTGAAGCTCAGAGAGTGTCTAAATGTTTGGCCAAAATCCTAGAGCAAGTCAGGGACTGGGTCTCTTGCCTCCAGACTGAAGGATCCCCTGTCCTCTCTCTGCCCGGTGAAGCTATCTGTCACTCACTGAACTGCACAGATGTGGATGGAAGGACTCTGAGCTCTGTATTGATCTCCAAGCAGGGAGGCAGTATGGTTTAGGGAGAAAGTGTCCCAGATCTGGAACAACATTTAGAGCCCTTACCCCACACCAAAAAAAAAAAAAAAGAAACAACCCTGCATACCTGGGACAGGTCAGTTTCTCTCTGGGTTTTAGCTTGCTCCTTTGCAACAGGAAGGCATTGAACCAGTCAGTCTGGAAGGCCCTTCGCAGACCTAAATGATGTGGAAAAAACAAGGCAGAAATCAGTCCCGTGGGAAACCGAGGGTACCTCCCCGCACCCACCCCTCCTCCCCACACCATCAAGAGGTAGCTCTGGGCTGAGCAGTTCTTGGGTGAAATTAAACTCCGCTTTCAACTGAATTTGCCAGTTTTTCAGCCAAAAAATAATAATAATAATAATAAGTATCACAACTACAAGCTGTTCCAAGCCAACCTGCCCTTAAACAGATAATCGGATTTGCATAAATTGAGTGCTGCTGAGGTTTAAATAATTCATCAATGTGGCAGGCTCTTTTTAATAGCCAAACAGAACTGCCAGACTCCGGGAAAGAATCAATGGCAGTCCACGTCCTGAGGATGTGCGCTGCATCTCAGGACCACAGAGCCACGGGTGAGGTTTAGAGACAGGAGCCTCTGCTTCCTAGTTCTTCATGGGTGCAGACAAAGGGCGCGCTTTCCTGTTCCAGGGGACTGACATCTTCAGCAAAGCTTGCTCACAGAACCAGGGCAAAGGAAATACCTGAATCCCTTTGAAAAAACACGAAGGAGCCTGCGAGACCTCAGGTTTCTGCAGACTTGGGGGAATGAGAGGAATAAAGGCACCTGATGAGCTGATGGAAGATAGAACCCAGGAGGTTTAAGCAAAGAAGATCCAAGCGGCGGGAGACAATTTCACTTCCTTCCTATCTCTGAAGGGTTGCTGTGGCCTAAAGAACAGAATGTTTTTGGTAAGGCCCAAGGTCAGGGCAGACAGGAACACCTGGGAAGGCGATGTCAGGCTATCCAAATGTAGTTTCTAGCTGACCTTTGATGGCTCAGGTTGCTTCCTGTGTTAACGTCACCGATCCGAATGGTCACCAGGAACACACCAGTAGCCAGTGGTGTGTTCTGCCTTCAAAGCTGATTTCTTCACTCACAACAAGGATGCGCACATCCCATGGGGGAACCGTGAGGAGCCTCCTCGGATGGCTGTGAGGATGACTTCGGGCAGGTCATCTGGGGAGGGTTCAAAAGAAGGGCAGTTCGTTGGATGGATGCTCAGAAAGTGGGGGTAATCCTCTAACTGGGGACCTAAATGAATCCTATGTGAAAGGAAGGAAGAATAGAGAAAAGCGAAACCTCAAACAGGGGAAGAGGAGCAGTCGCACGTGTCAGCTGAAAGAGAGGGTCGCCAGCCCCAGTGATCCGCACGGTGGCCGCGTTTGTGTCTGTGTGCAGAGGGCATGATGAAGTGGCCTTGTTCTTTGTCTCACCCTGTTAGAGTCGTAGAGTGATCCTGTCTGACTCCAAAGCTCTGTGAGGGTGTTCATGTCCAACGGGAGGACACACAGCCCACTGGGAGTGCCAGGCCAGCCCCAGAGAGCTCCGAGGTCTAAATGTCAGAAGCTGCTTTCCCCACTCTCACAGCCAAACACGAAGATCGATTTGGTTTTTGTTGTTGTTGCTTTTTTAAAACATCAGCATCCTTATTTTTTTAATTGAAGTGTAGTTGATTTACAATGCTGTGCTAATTTCTGCTATCCAGCAAAGTGACTCAGTTACACATACACGTGTGTTCTTCTTTATGTTCTTTTCTGTTAAGGTTTATCCCAGGAGACTGGATAAAACCCGCTGCGCCATACATTAGGGCCTTCTTGCTGATCCATTCTGTCTGTAACAGTTTGCATCTGCTAATCCCAAACTCCCACTCACTCCATCCCTCTTCCTCCCCCTTCCCTCCTTGGCAATCACAAGGCTGTCCTCTACGTCTATGAGTCTGTTTTTGTCTTGTAGATAAATTAATTTGTGTCATATACATGCAAGTGATATCGTATGGTATTTGTCTGTCTCTTTCTGACTTGCTTCACTGAGTGTGATAATACCTAGTTGCGTTTGTGTTCCTGCCGATGACACTTTCATTATTTTTAAGGTTGAATAGTATTCCACTGTGTACACGTATCACATCTATAGGCTGCCTCGGAGGCTCAGAGATGAAGAATCTACCTGTCATGCAGAAGCCACAGGTTTGAGCCCTAGGTTGGAAAGATCCCCTGGAGGAGGGCATGCAACCCACTCCTGTATTCTTGCCCAGAGAATCCCATGGACAGAGGAGCCTGGCAGGCTACTGTCCATAGGGTCCCAAAGAGTTGGACATGACTGAGATGATTTAGCACACATGCACCATGTCTACAAGAAGATCAGTTTTATAGTTTATCTCCCTCCCAGGGATGCTGGCTAACCAGCAATTCACCACCTAACCTGCAACTCACCACCTGCCTCCAACCACACCCAAACCAATCTGTGCCCTATTCAACAAGGGAAGCCTTCCAATCACATGCTCGGGCACCTCAGCAATACCAAATAGCTGCAAAACATTTTAAACACTTACTCCTGCCCATATTCTTATTCCTCTTCCTTCTTGGCGGTAGGGCCAGTAGGTGGGTAGGGCAGCATAAATTCCCTTTTCCCAACAGTTCATGGATCAGCACCAGTCTGTGGACCATAGTTTGCATTACATCATCCTTGGGCTTCAAAATCAAAGCAGTTATTTCAGAGTTACCTAGTTTTCCCCTCTTCTCAAGAATATGCTAAGCCAAAGCTGTGCTTCGCCGAAGTTGACTTAATTAATTTCCCAGACCCAAACAGGCCAAAAGAGACTTATGACCTGGGTAAAGTCATCCACAATGTGATCGTCAAGTCATATCTTTTACCAAAGATGGTGTGCATACTAATTTCCTATGGCTGCCTTCAGAAATAAACGCACACTTGCTGGCTTAGAGCAATACATATTTGTGTTCTTATAGTTCTGGAGGTCAGAAGTCCAAAATTAGTCTCAAGGGCTAACATCAAGGTGCCTGCAAAGCTGGTTTCTTCTGGAGGCTCCAGGGAGAACTTTCCATGCCTCCTTCCTGCTTCTAGTGGTCACAGCCCTCCTTGACTTTTGGCCATGCTGCTCAAGTCCTGCTTTCACCTCTGCATCGCTTTCTCGAGGCTTTGACATCCTTGACCTCCTCCTTTTTTTTTTTAAACTATTAATCAGTCAACCAGTTTTATTTATTTATTTATTTTTTACTTCACAATATTGTAGTGGTTTTGCCATACATTGACATGAATCCGCTCCAGGTGTACATGTGTTCCCATCTTGAACCCCTCTCCCACCTCCCTTCTCCCCTTATCCACCCTCTGGGTCATCCCAGTACACCAGTCCCCGAGGATCAAACTTGGACTGGCGATTTGTTTCACATATGGTAATATACATGTTTCAATGCCATTCTCCCAAATCATCCCACCCTCGCCCTCTCCCACAGAGTCCAAAAGACTGTTCTATACACCTGTGTCTCTTTTGCTGTCTCATATACAGAGTTATCGTTACCATCTTTCTAAATTCCATATATATGTGTTAGTATACTCTATTGATGTTTTTCTTTCTGGCTTACTTCACTCTGTATAATAGGCTCCAGTTTCATCCACCTCATTAGAACTGGTTCAAATGTATTCTTTTTGATGGCTGAGTAATACTCCATTGTGTATATGTACCAAAGCTTTCTTATCCATTCGTCTGCAGATGGACATCTAGGTTGCTTCCATGTCCTGGCTATTATAAACAGTGCTGCGATGAACATTGGAGTACATGTGTCTCTTTCAATTCTGGTTTCCTCGGTGTGTATGCCCAGGAGTGCAATTGCTGGGTCGTATGGCAGTTCTATTTCCAGTTTTTTGAGGAATCTCCACACTGTTCTCCATAGTGGCTGTACTAGTTTGCATTCCCACCAACAGTGTAAGAGGGTTCCCTTTTCTCCACACCCTCTCCAGCATTTATTGCATGTAGACTTTTGGATAGCAGCCATTCTGACTGGCGTGAGATGGTACCTCATTGTGGTTTTGATTTGCATTTCTCTGATTATGAGGGATGTTGAGCATCTTTTCATGTGTTTGTTAGCCATCTGTATGTCTTCTTTGGAGAAATGTCTGTTTGGTTCTTTGGCCCATTTTTTGAACGGGTCATTTTTTTTCTGGGATTGAGCTGCAAGAGTTGCTTATATATTTTTGAGATTAATTCTTTGTCAGTTTCTTCATTTGCTATTATTTTCTCCCTTTCTGAACGCTGTCTTTTCACCTTATTTATAGTTTCCTTTGCTGTGCAGAAGCTTTTAATTTTAATTAGGTCCCATTTGTTTATTTTTGCTTTTATTTCCAATATTCTGGGAGGTGGGTCATGGAGGATCCTGCTATGATTTATGTCAGAGAGTGTTTTGCCTATGTTCTCCTCTAGGAGTTCTATAGTTTCTGGTCTTACGTTTAGATCTTTAATCCATTTTGAGTTTATTTTTGTGTATGGTGTTAGGAAGTGTTCTAGTTTCATTCTTTTACAAGTGGTTGACCAGTTTTCCCAGCACCACTTGTAAAAGAGATTATCTTTTCTCCATTGAATATTCCTGCCTCTTTTGTCAAAGATAAGGTGTCCATAGGTGCATGGATTTATCTCTGGACTTTCTATTTTGTTCCATTGATCTATATTTCTGTCTTTATGCCAGTACCATACTGTCTTGATGACTGTGGCTTTGTAGTATAGCCTGAAGTCCGGCAGGTTGATTCCTCCAGTTCCATTCTTCCTCCTCAAGATTGCTTTGGCTATTCGAGGTTTTTTGTATTTCCATACAAATTGTGAAATTATTTGTTCTAGCTCTGTGAAAAATACCATTGGTAGCTTGATAGGGATTGCATTGAATCTATAGATTACTCTGGGTAGTATACTCATTTTCACAATATTGATCTTCCAATCCACGAATACGGTATAGTTCTCCATCTATTAGTGTCCTCTTTGATTTCTTTCACCAGTGTTTTATAGTTTTATATATATAGGTCTTTTGTTTCTTTAGGTAGATATATCCCTAAGTATTTTATTCTTTTCATTGGAACGGTGAATGGAATTGTTTCCTTAATTTCTCTTTCTATTTTTTCATTATTAGTGTATAGGAATGCAAGGGATTTCTGTGTGTTGATTTTATATCCTACAACTTTACTATGTTCATTGATTAGCTCTATTAATCATCCGCAAACAGTGAGAGTTTTACTTCTTCTTTTCCAATTTGGATTCCTTTTATGTCTTTTTCTGCTCTGATTGCTGTAGCCAAAACTTCCAGAACTATGTTGAATAGTAGTGGTGAGAGTGGGCACCCTTGTCTTGTTCCTGACTTTAGGGGAAACGCTTTCAGTTTTTCACCATTGAGGATAATGTTTGCTATGGGTTTGTCATATATAGCTTTTATTATGTTGAGGAATGTTCCTTCTGTTCCTGCCTTCTGGCGGGTTTTTATCATAAATGGATGATGAATTTTGTCAAAGGTTTTCTCTGCATCTATTGAGATAATCATATGGTTTTTATTTTTCAGTTTGTTAATGTGGTGTATTACGTTGACTGATTTGCGGATATTGAAGAATCCTTGCATTCCAGGGATAAAGCCCACTTGGTCATGATGTATGATCTTTTTAATGTGTTGTTGGATTCTGATTGCTAGAATTTTGTTAAGGATTTTTGCATCTATGTTTATCAGTGATATTGGCCTGTAGTGTTCTTTTTTGTGTGGCATCTTTGTCAGGGTTTGGTATTAGGGTGATACTGGCCTCATAGAATGAGTTTGGAAGTTTACCTTCCTCTGCAATTTTCTGGAAGAGTTTGAGTAGGATAGGTGTTAGCTCTTCTCTAAATTTTTGGTAGAATTCAGCTGTGAAGCTCTCTGGACCTGGGCTTTTGTTTGCTGGAAGATTTCTGATTACAGTTTCAATTTCCGTGCTTGTGATGGGTCTGTTAAGATTTTCTATTTCTTCCTAGTTCAGTTTTGGAAAGTTGTACTTTTCTAAGAATTAGTCCATTTCTTCCAAGTTGTCCATTTTATTGCCATATAATTGCTGATAGTATTCTCTAATGATCCTTTGTATTTCTGTGTTGTCTGTTGTGATCTCTCCATTTTCATTTCTAATTTTATTGATTTGGTTTTTCTCCCTTTGTTTCTTGATGAGTCTGGCTAGTGGTTTGTCAATTTTATTTACCTTCTCAAAGAACCAGCTTTTGGCTTTGTTGATTTTTGCTATGGTCTCTTTTGTTTCTTTTGCATTTATTTCTGCTCTAGTTTTTAAGATTTCTTTCCTTCTACTAACCCTGGGGTTCATTTCTTCCTTTTCTAGTTGCTTTAGGTGTAGAGTTAGGTTGTTTAGTTGACTTTTTTCTTGTATCTTGAGGTATGCCTGTATTGCTATGAACCTTCCCCTTAGCACTGCTTTTACAGTGTCCCAGAGGTTTTGGGTTGTTGTATTTTCATTTTCATTCATTTCTATGCATATTTTGATTTCTTTTCTGATTTCTTCTATGATTTGTTGGTTATTCAGTAGCGTGTTGTTCAGCCTCCTTATGTTGGAATTTTTAATAGTTTTTCTCCAGTAATTGAGATCTAATCTTACTGCATTGTGGTCAGAAAAGATGCTTGGAATGATTTCAATTTTTTTGAATTTACCAAGGCTAGATTTATGGCCCAGGATGTGATCTATCCTGGAGAAGGTTCCATGTGTGCTTGAGAAAAAGGTGAAATTCATTGTTTTGGGGTGAAATGTCCTATAGATATCAATTAGGTCTAACTGGTCTATTGTATCATTTAAAGATTGTGTTTCCTTGTTAATTTTCTGTTTAGTTAATCTATCCATAGGTATGAGTGGGGTATTAAAGTCTCCCACTATTATTGTGTTATTGTTAATTTCCCCTTTCATACTTGTTAGCATTTGTCTTACATATTGTGGTGCTCCTATGTTGGGGGCATAAATATTTATAATTGTTATATCTTCTTCTTGGATTGATCCTTTGATCATTATGTAGTGTCCTTCCTTGTCTCTTTTCACAGCCTTTGTTTTAAAGTCTATTTTGTCTGATATGATTATTGCTACTCCTGCTTTCTTTTGGTCTCTATTTGCATGGAATATCTTTTTCCAGCCCTTTACTTTCAATCTGTATGCGTCCCTCGTTTCGAGGTGGGTCTCTTGTAGACAACATATATGGGGGTCTTGTTTTTGTATCCAATGAGCCAGACTTTGTTTTTTGGTTGGGGCATTCAACCCATTTACATTTAAGGTAATTATTGATAAGTATGATCCTGTTGCCATTTACTTTATTGTTTTGGGTTCGAGTTTATACACCCTTTCTGTGTTTCCTGTCTAGAGAAGGTCCTTTAGCATTTGTTGGAGGGCTGGTTTGATGATGCTGAATTTTCTCAGCTTTTGTCTGTAAAGCTTTTGATTTCTCCCTCATATTTGAATGAGATCCTTGCTGGGTACAGTAATCTGGGCTGTAGGTTATTTTCTTTCATCACTTAACATATGTCTTGCCATTCCCTCCTTGCCTGAAGAGTTTCTGTTGAAAGATCAGCTGTTATCCTTATGGGAATCCCCTTGTGTGTTATTTGCTGCTTTTCCCTTGCTGCTTTTAATATTTGTTCTTTGTGTTTGATCTTTGTTAATTTGATTAATATGTGTCTTGGGGTATTTCGGGTTGGGTTTATCTTGTTTGGGACTCTCTGGGATTCTTGCACTTGGGTGATTATTTCCTTCCCCATTTTAGGGAAGTTTTCAACTATTGTCTCCTCAAGTATTTTCTCATGATCTTTCTTTTTGTCTTCTTCTTCTGGGACTCCTATGATTCGAATGTTGGGGCATTTAACATTATCCCAGAGGTCTCTAATATTGTCCTCATTTCTTTTAATTCGTTTTTCTTTTTCCCTCTCTGTTTCATTTGTTTCCACCATTCTATATTCTAACTCACTTATCCTGTCTTCTGCCTCTGTTATTCTACTGTTTGTTCCCTCCAGAGTGTTTCTGATCTCATCTATTGCACTATTCATTGTATATTGACTCTTTTTATTTCTTCTAGATCCTTGTTAAACCTTTCTTGCTCTTAAAAGCTGAAGAATTGATGCTTTTGAATTATGGTGCTGGAGAAGACGCTTGCGAGCCTGTTGGACAGCAAGGATATCAAGCTGGTCAATCCTAAAGGAAATCAGTCCTGAATATTCATTGGAAGGACTGATGTCAAAGCTGAAGCTCCAATACTTTAGCCACCTGATGTGAAGAGCCACCTCAATGAAAAAGATTCTGTTGCTGGGAAAGATTGAAGGTGGGAGGAGAAGGAGGAGGATAAGATGGTTAGATAGTATCACCGACTCAATGGACACGAATCTGAATAAACTCCGGGAGACAGTGAAGGACAGGAAAGCCTGGAAGGCTGCAGTCCATTGGGTCACAAAGAGTCAGACACAACTTAGTCACTGAACAGCAACAACAACCAGATAATGTCCCCAACTCAGAATCTTTACCATTGATTCCATCTACAGACTCTCTTTCACTCTATAAGGTGAGATTCATAGGTCCTGGGGGTTAGGACACAGAGGTGTTTGGGCATAATTCAGCCTACCACAGTAGGAAAAGTACATTTTCTTTGAATTCATCTCCCTCCGCCCCATCAGGACTGACCAAATTTTAAAAAGAACTGGTTTCAGCCCCTCCTCAGTTCAGTTCAGTCGCTCAGTCAAGTCTGACTCTTTGGGACCCCATGGACTGCAGCACGTCAGACTTCCTGTCTTTCACCATCTCCTGGAGTTTGCTCAAACTCATGTCCATTGAGTCCATGATACCATCCAACCATCTCATCCTCTGTCATCCCCTTCTCCTCCTGTCTTAAATCTTTCCCAGCATCAGGGTCTTTTCCAATGAGTCAGTTCTTCACATCAGGTGGCCAAAGTACTGGAGCTTCAGCTTCACGATCAGCCCTTCCAATGAATATTCAGGACTGATTTCCTTTAGGAAGGGCTGGTTTGATTTCCTTGCTGTCCATGGGATTCTCAAGAGTCTTCTCCAACGCCACAGTTCAAAAGCATCAATTCTTCAGTGCTCAGCTTTCTTTATAGTCCAACTCTCACATCCATACATGACTACTGGAAAAACCATAGCTTTGACTAGATGGACCTTTGTAGGCAAAGTAATGTCTGTCCCTTCATAAGCTTGTGTTCAAAGTCCAACTCAGACACGTCGTTGTTATGTAAGCAGTGGCAAGTCACTTCATCTTCTGTGAGACTCAACTAGTCCATCTGTAAGATGGGGTCAGCATCCTACCCCCCAGGATTGCTGCAAGGATGACTATGAACATGTATTTAAAGGGCAGGGCAGCCAGGAGGGGCCCATGGCACATTATCTTGCTCTTTTCTGGATGTTATGCTCTACCTTCCTTATCTGTCCAGAAGGATCATGGGTGACCTGGGTTTTTCTTTTTTCACTTACACTAAGGGATCCACATTATCATGACTTCACACACATCTCTCCTTTGCTTATCTTTTATCTCCATGAAATCTCCCCCTGCACAATTCCCCTGGACAATGCCCATGGCAGCAAAGGCATCTTTCCAGGCTTGGACCAAACAAAGCAGAGACCATGGGCGGTACCCAGGAGGATGGCCGCAGGAAGATGCTCAGTCAGACCTGCCTCCTCCCTATCTGCTTTGAGACCAGACATGAAAGGCCTTTTGAGAGAGATTCAGGGAATTGTCATTAGAGCCTTTCTTCTCTTGATAATGGTCCTGCCGGAACCAGAAGATTAAAAAAAAAAAATGTTGATGTGCTATTTATTATAATATGTGGGCTGAAGGGTATATGTAACTATGAAAATCATCCTGTGGCCAAAACTGCTCCTGCAATTGTGCCAGTTTTAATATTGTGTACTATCTAAAGTTTTCCTATGGGTGGTCTCAAAGAAAAATCATAGAATTTTATCATTTTAGGGAAACCCAGACCCATCTAATCCTTCTTCCAAAAAATAGCCAATATAGAATGAGTCTGCTGCTGCTGCTGCTAGGTCACTTCAGTCATGTCCAACTCTGTGCGACCCTATGGACAGCAGCCCACCAGGCTCCTCTATCCTTGGAATTCTCTAGGCAAGAATACTGGAGTGGGTTGCCATTTCCTTCTCCTAGAATGAGTCCGCTTGTACATTTTTAATGACTGTATGCTCACTACCTTTTTCCTCTGAAGTTCTTTCTTTATGTCCCTGAGGGTGATAAATAAGAACACCCCTCACTCCTCCAATTCTGAATCAATTATGAAACAGATTAGTCAGATGGGGGTAATTTATCAGCTTCATTGTTCATAAAAAGGGACGTGAAAGTAGTGACAGTGAAAGTCGCTAGGTCGTGTCTGATTCTTTGCGACCCCATGGACTATATACAGTCCGTGAAATTCTCCAGGCCAGAATACTGGAGTGGGTAGACTTTCCCTTCTCCAGGGGATAAAGAGGGATGGGAGTAGGCAAACTTGACATGAGACCAGAAAGGCCTTTCTATGCCTTCCTCAATCCTAAGGTCAGCCTAAAGTGAAAGTCATATCTGCAGAGCAGCCTCCCAGAAACTTAGGGGACCCTGGCTGCCTCAACACCCCACCTGGGCCCAGAGGGTATGAGAATGCCACCCTGGGCTTCTCTGTGAGCGAATGGCATGTGGCCCTTTGCTCTACACAACAGGCAAACAGAGCTATAGACCCTCACCATCTCTCCATCTCTTCCTAGGGCTTGGAGCCAATAAGAGCCCAATGCCTGGTGTCAACTTTGTCCTTCAGACTTCTGCGAGTCCCTGTTCTGTGAGCCAGCAGTAACCTGGGGAGGGAGAGCGTAGTTCTACCCTGTGTGATTGTTTGAATCAATCCATTTGGTTGCTTTCCTTGATGGAGGCAAAATCTGTTTCCATTCCAGTCCACCCAATCCACATCTGCACTGCATTGCTCTACAGGACAAGAGGGCAAGGATGATCCTGATGGCCATGGGCTCCATCCGTGGTCCAGTTCAAACCATGACTCTGCTACTGACTCAGCTTGTTTCTTTGGGCAAATTCGCCTACTTTTCTGAGTCTCCATTTCCTCATGCATGAAGTGGGGGTGATGGTGGTCCCTCCTTCATAGAGGGCTGTGGCCATTCACTGAGATTACCCATGGGAAGCATGTGACCTGAAATGAAATGTGGGGATCATTTCATAGTCACTGCTGGTGTTACTGCCACATGGAGTAACATAAACATCCCATAAAGAAGATACAAAAGAGAACTCAGCCCACTGGGGGTCAGCGGGATGGCTCCTGGTGGCCACTTTGGGGGATGCAAGAGGAAGGTAAGACCCAAACTCCACCCTTTCCTGCAACTTGTTGAGAGAGGGATGGGGAAGAGAACCTTGGTGAGAAGTGACTCTTGTGGGACACGCTCATTTGTCACCTAACATTCTCTCACGCCCTGCCCTGGCTCTGCCCTGTGCCAGGCAGTGAGCCCACGGAAGGGAGTCAGATGCTGCTCTGATCCTTACAGAGCTCAGAGATCTAGCAGAGTCTGCAGCCTGAAGCTGCAAACTAGACTCCCTAAGGAGGAAGATCACTTCCACATGGTAACCTTGAGACTATTTCCTGGGAATCTGAACAAAGCTTTAAAAGATGGCTAAAACTTCATGGGTAGTATATCAGCTATTTATGTCACAATTAATGCTGTGTAACAAGCAATCCCCAAACTTAGCAGCTGCAAACAAGCAATAGCCATGGACTTTTGATCACGAGTCTGTGCTAACCAGGTGGTTCTGTTGACCTCAGTTAGCACTTTCATATAGCTCAGTGTCAGAGCATGGCCTCAACTGGGACAACTGGGATAACGTGGTTCTTCACCACATGCTTCTTATCCTACAGTGGGATTGTCTGGGGATGGTCTCTAGACCATCACAGAGGAAGAGAAGAGAAGCAAGGCACAATGTGCAAGCTTTTTCTAAAACTGGCTTGCATTGTCAGCACTGACATCAGAAGTTGGCCGTCAGAAGTCACATAGATGAGGGTGGCCCCGGAAGGGGGGATCCTGCAGAATTACAGAGCGCAGGGAAAGGATGAGAACAGAGGCCCTTAAGGCAATCACTCTGCATGGGAGTAGAGAGAAGAAGCAGAGAGAAAGCTAAGTGGGTCATGCAGATAGGGGAAGGAACTCTTCCTGTTCCAGCTCAGCCAGAGGATGCCTCCATTACCACGAGAGCAGCTGTTTCCTGAGCATCCAGACTGTGCTAGGCACAGGGTCATGTGTACAACACTATTATCTCATCTCAAGGCAGGTAGTCCCATTTTACAGACGCAAAATCAAGACTTGGATATGGAAAAGCCAGGATGCAAACTCTGGTCTGTCAGACACAAAACCCCATGTAACTTTCCACTACCTTCCGGAATCAATGAGGATATTAAAGATGGGACCCAGCTGGTCAAGACCCAGAAGTCTACCCTTGACGCCACCTTCCTATGAGCCCTCACTGTTCCAGAGGTCGCCTTCCTCACCACCGAGGCCTCCCTGCACTTGCTGCCTTCACTTAGACATCCCTATTTGAGCTTAATGAGGTTTGCACCAAGCTCACGCATCCCCTTCAACTTAATGGGCTCTAAAGAGAAAATAGAGCTCTTTCTCTCCAGGTGTGTATTTCCTTCCCACATTGTCCCCATTGCACTCTGAGGCTCATTTCCACATCCCATCTGGCTAATGGGCACAGGTGAGATTGATCAGAGCACGTACGCCATCCCCCGGCCTCCTCCCCACCCCCTGCCCCCACCGCATCCATAGCATGCCCAGATGTTCCTCCTCCCCAGCAAGAAGATGGGAAAGGGAGAGAAAATTTACAGACCAGCCAGCCTTGTCCCCAGTCTAGCAAACCCATCCCTCACAGCTGACCTAGACATCTTTGCAAAGGACAGGAAGCAGGTGATATTTCTTGAGGTCCTACTATGTGCTGAGCACCGCACAGGTACCCCCATCCCATTCACTGAGTGAATGGACAGAGTCCAGATTCTGGAGCCAGTTCATCCATGCAGATTACTTGTAGGAGATGCCTCTGCTCCTGTTTTCACACCAGAAGGTGGGGATAAACAAGACACACACAAAGATCATTGTTAAGAGTCAATGAGCTAATACTCGTCAAGTGCTGAGAACAGTTCCTGGCTCCTGATAAAATGTATTAGTTGCTCAGTCATGTCCGACTCTTTGCAGCCCTATGAACTGTAGCCCGTCAGGCTCCTCTGTCCATAGGATTCTCCAGGCAAGAATACTGAAGTGGGTAGCCATTTCCTCCTCCAGAGGATCTTCCTGACCCAGGGATTGACCCTGGGTCTCCTGCATTGCAGGCAGATTCTTTACCAGCTGAGCCACCAGGGAAGCCCAGGCTCACGGTACATGTTTGCCACTATGATTCTAATGATTATTTCTATTCCCCTCACCATTCTGTGAAACAGGCACTTGTCTCCTTTAGGGCTAAGAAAATAGATTTGTGGGGGACTTCCCTAGTGGTTTTGTGGTTAAGACTCTGCACTTCCAATGCAAGGGATGTGGGTTCAATCCCTGGTGCCATATGCCATTTGGTGAGTCCAAAACAAAAATAAAAAAGAGTAGATTTGTGGGGATAAAGCAATTTGCCCCAGATATCACTGAACTCTGCAAATTGTAAGTAATAATAAGGTTGGAGAAGGAAATGGCAACCCACTCCAGTGTTCTTGCCTGGAGAATCCCAGGGACAGGGGAGCCTGGTGGGCTTACGTCTATGGGGTCACACAGAGTCAGACATGACTGAAGTGAATTAGCAGCAGCAATAAGGTTGAAACCCATGCCAGCAAAGTCTCTTCCCTGCCTGTCACACCTCCCCCGCCCCCACCACAAACTGCATGCTCAGTCGTGTTGGAGTCTTTGTGATCCCATGGACTGCAGCCTGCCAGGCTCCTCTGTACATGGAATTTTTCAGGCAAGAATACTAGAATGAGTTGCCATTTCCTACTCGAGGGGATCTTCCTGGCCCAGGGATCAAACTCACATCTCTTGCATTGCAGATTGCAGATTCTTTACTAACTGTGTTACCTGGGAACCTAGGTGAACATTAAAAAAAAAAAATTAGTCTTTTAAGGCAACAGATCTGACTCTCTGCAAGGCAAAGGCAAAAGGACCTCCCAGGAAGTGGAGGGTGGATGGTAACAGCCTCCCCACTCTCTCCTTTCTCTCTGTCTCCAGGGCAGCCACTCAATGCCTGATCCCACCTGTCTTCAGCCCAGCTAGGATGAGCAAAATACAGTCCTCATCCAGGATCCCGTCATCTGCAGAGGTGTAGGTCTCAAAGGAGACCGGGTGGATAAGGGCCCCTTTGAGTAGGCTTTAAAAGATGGGGGAAATTCACCAAGGGCAGAGAGGAAGTCCCAGAGCAGCAAAGGAGCAGGAGCCGAGAGCTTCCAGCTTATCCCCCGATGGGGCCCAGGATCTGGTTAGTGAGGGGGATAAAACGATTAGGACTGTGGAAATGGCAGACGACTTTGAAGGGCCTTGAGTGTCAAGAAAAGGCATTTGGGCTTCATCCCGAGCTCGGCGGGGAGCCACTGGGCTCTTTAAGCAGATATAGTGACGTGATCAGAGTTGGAATTTGGAACGCTCCGTCCCTGGAGATTGACTTGAGGAGGCAGATATTAAGAGGAAAATTAAGTCTGGCAGGCCTAGGTCAGGGGATGAACAGGGTGCTACACACACGTTCCCCATGGAGCTCCCTAGTCAGAGTAGGAGTCTGCCAACCACCCACCGCCTGTGACCCAAATGCCCCCTGCTGCCTGTTTTTGTAAATAACAGGTTTAAAATACAGGCACCTCCACCCTCTGAGCGTTTATGTATTCTCCATCATGACTCTCACTAGAATAGCAGAGCCAAACGGTTGCCACAAAGATGGGCCCATAAATCCTAAAATAGTCACCCTCTGACCCTTTTACAGAAAAAGTCTGTCCATATCTGTGTTAGAAGGAATGACTCTCACCCCCATTTCATGTACGAGAAAACTGAGGCTCTGAGAGATGAGGTGCTTGCCCAAGGTCACAGAGCTTGTGAAGGAAGCAGGGAGATGGACAAGGACAGCTGTGATGGTCATTAACGGAGAACCAGGAAGGCAGCCCCCGGAGGTGCAGCCCCAAATCCACAGCTGCCATCAGCCAAGGGGACTCGGGCGCCTCTTTGTCAGCCAGAGCCCTTACCCTGGTCCCCCAACCGGCGTCAAATGACTAATTTAAAACCTAATGCTTCCACCATGTCCGCCCTGGCTGCCCCTTCTTCGGCTTATCACATCCTATTCAAATCCAAAATAAATTATTTCAGCTCTGCAGCCTTTGGATAAAGAAAAAAAATGAAATTAAAAAATAAGAAAGGAAGAAGGCAAAGCTTTGAAGGGACAGCCTGCCGGCCTCCTTCAGCCGTGGCTCCAGGCCTTTTTTTTTTTCCTCAACTTGCACTGATAACCTTCAGGGGAGGCTCAGCCTGGGAGGCCGAGAGGACAGAGCCACACCTCTGTCCAGACCCCGGCCCTTCCACAGGCAGCAGGACGGAGGTGCAAAGGTTCTAGGTGCCAGAAGGCCCTACCTGTCCCATCAGCTTGACCAAGCGCTGTTCCCTTCCGTAGACCAGAACTCCGTGTTTTAAGAGAATAAGATTGCTGGGGGTGCTTCCCTGGTGGCTCGATGGTAAAGAATCCATGTGCCAGTGCAAGAGACACAGGTTCAATCCCCAAGCCAGGGCAAGCCCACATGGTGCGGAGCAATGGAGCCTGTGCACAGCAGCTATTGAGCCTGTGCTCTGGAGCCCAGCAGCCACAACCACTGGAGCCCGTGTGCCCCGGAGCCTGGCTCAGCAATGAGAGAAGCCGCTGCAGGGAGAAGCCCGAGCGCCATGACCAGAGGGCTGCGCACCACAGCGGCAGAAAAAGCCCACACGGCCACAAAAACCCAGCTCAGCCAAAGATGAATAAATAAAATCATCTTTAAAATTTTCAAAATATTGCTGGGGAGAGGAGTGTGAATACCAATTGGTAATCATTAGCTTATTATTTAAGCACTTTTAACTCACCTGCCATATACATGCCAAGTGCTGAGCTAAGCAGCTTGCTTACAGAGATGAACACCCAAGAGGAACCCTGCTTGTGTGCCCATTCTCAGCAAATCGTCAAATCCACTGCATTTTGCAGTTTACAAAGTACTTTCTTGTTCCCTCATGGCTCAGTGGGGGAGACATGCAGGTGACATGGGAGACGCAGGTTCTATCCCTGGGTCAGGAAGATCCCCTGGAGGAGGAAAATGGCAACCCACTCTAGTACTCTTGCCCGGGAATCCCATGGACAGAGGAGCCTGGTGGGCCGCAGTCCATAGGGTTGCAAAGAGTAGGTAATTGAAAGAAGAGAGACCCAGGCCCCAGGGGAAGGGGGCTAAAGAGAGAAGCCATGGGTGGGGCAGACGCCTGCTTAACTGAGTATCTCCACTGTCTTTAAAGGGAGACATGCCCTTCCCCACCCTAGGCAGCTTGGGGATCTCTCTTCTGCCTTCCCTCGTTCCAGAGAGGTGACTGTCTGCAGAGAAAGCTGGCAACAAGGATCAGCAAAGTGCCGCAGGTCTCCTGAGCATCGTAGAGGGACTCTGAGCAAGGCAGCTGCTGGGCATCCTTGAAAGGGTGTTTGTCAAAGAAGATCACAGGGCAGAGGGCTCGCTCCAGTAGCACTCCTGTGCATGTGGATGTCTTCTCTGCACCAGCTCCTGCCCTCTGAGATCAGACGGCGCAGCCACGGTGGGGAGGATGTCCAAGATACACCCAGGGGCTTTTCTCATCACAGCCCATGCAAGACGGTGTACAGACGGGAACCAAGAGTCCAAGCAGTGATAGCAGACGGTCCAGCAGCTGAATAAAGAGCTAAGAGGTCAAGGGTCCTAGCTCCAAGCCTTGCCTTCCCCATGCCTCAGGTTCCCCAAACTGCTCCCCGTGCAAACTAACTACCAGTAAATAGTGACTTTCGCATCATTTGATTTCCTGATTCCCTCAAAATCACCCTGAAAGCCCTGGGAAGAATCCACCCTCTGCTTTAATTCTTCTGAGGGTAAACACCCCCCACCTCGGAATGGCCTCTCCCACAGCCCCCATCCAAGCTGGATAATCAGTGACTCCTCTTCGTGTCTGAGGCCTCTCTCTGGGGTGAATCCCAGCTGCCTCTGTGGTGTAAGCAGAGGAAGAGAAAGAAGGCATCTTGGAGTGTGACCACCCAGGTTGAATCCCATTCTGCCACCCTGAGTGTCAGACCTGGAGGAAGTTCATGGAACTTTCAGAAGCTGAGTCATCATGGATGCAGCACAGGCTTACTGGAAGGAGTGAAAACCATAGGTTTGTCTGGGTTTGTGGGTCGTTTGTTTGTTTGGGGGGATGCATGCATGCTAAGTACACTTCAGTCATTTCCAACCCTTTATGACCCTACGGACTGTAGCCCACCAGGCTTCTTACTCCATGGGATGCTCCAGGCAAGAGGACTGCAGTGGGTTGCCATGCCCTCCTCCTGTCAGGATCTTCCTGACCTGGGGATAGAGCCTGCATCTCTTACATCTCCGGCATTGGCAGGCATGTTCTTTACCATTCGTGCCACCTGGGTAGCCCTGACAAATTGGCACTTGCCATGGGCACAGGCCATCTCCCTCACAAGGATCAAAGTCTGAGCCGCTCTAGCCGCTGACCTTGCACACCTTCTGAAAGGAGTTCAGGGTGGGAATCAGGAATGAGACACTCCGTGCTCTGGGAAAAAACTGGCACAACAGGTCTTCAGCTAGTTACATATTTTCAGGAGTAGGTTTCATGAGCCCAATGCCTGAATCACCTCGTATCTAGAAAAGCACTAAAATCCTTCATGGTGATGCTGCTGCTCCTTGTGACTAGCAGAAACCGCCTGCAGAAATATGTGCTTGCTTGCACGTACTCACCCTTCACCAGAATCACATATATATTGACCTTCCCCGCACCCTTGGGAGCAGTTTCTCAGAGCTATCTGAAATGCTCTCTCCCAGGCTATATAGCCCCTGCTTTGCCCCAAATAAAACTTAACTCACAGCGCTCACAATGTGCTTTCTTTTTCAGCTGACAGAGAGCTTGCTTGCTCATCAAGCGTCAGGCAGATGCTGAAGGCCGACACGTGTTCGTTTGTCTGATCTCGCCTGCACCTCCAGAGGAGGAATCCTCTCTCCTTGTTTGATGCTGAGGCCCCGTAGGAAGCAGCGACTTGCCCTGGGTCACTTAGGCACAGAGCCACAGAGCCGAGCTCGGGAAACAGACAGGCGCTCGGGCACTCTACCCCCAGCCTTCCCGTACCAACATGCTGTCTTCACACCAGCCCAGAAGGTTCGGCTTATAATCCCCGCCTTGCAGACAAGGACTCTGAAGCTCAGGAAGGTTTAAGGGCTTGCTCTGGGACTTCCCTGGTGGCTCAGACGGTAAAGCGTCTGTCTACAATGCGGGAGACCTGGGTTCGAGCCCTGGGTTGGGAAGATCCCCTGGAGAAGGCAATAGCAACCCACTCCAGTACTATTGCCTGGAAAATCCCATGGACAGAGGAGCCTGGTGGGCTACAGTCCATGGGGTCGCACAGAGTCGGACACGACTGAGCGACTTCACTTTCACTTTCTGGGCCACACAGCTCAGTTCCTAAGAGGGCGGGCTGGAGGCAGTGCTGGTGTGGCTGACCCCCACGCCAGGGACCTCGCTGTGACCTTCATCCGTCTCTCCTTGTCATGCTCCGTTATTTGAAAAGGAAGGAAAGGGGAAAAAAAAAAGCTGCACTGAATGTTTAGCAGAGACGAAGCTGGTGGAAGACATGCAGCTGGTATTACAGATGGATCCAGGCTTTCAGCCCACCCTGCCCCTCCCACACTCCAGCCTCCCCAGCCACCTCTGGGCCACCCCCAACCCCCAACAGCTTGTCAGGAAAGGTGTCTCTGTACTGGGGTGACTTGCTAATGGGCTGATTATGCTGACGGTGTGACCAACGAGGGATGGAGGAAGCACCTTGGATTAACCTCCAAGCCTTTCCAAGAGGTTTCACCTTAGGCCAGAGAAGGGCAGGCCCTCTGGGAGGGAGGAGGCATCTTTGCAACCTCCTCCCCAGCCCCTCGCCCTTCACAATGGGGACTATCATCTGAGGCAAGCATCCTGGTAGAGGGAAAGGGCCTGAGCTTGGGTTCAGAAAGACCCAGCTTCCATTCCAGTCCCAACACTTGATTAGCTGTGTGACCTTGGGTGAGTTGCTTGCCTTCCCTGAGCCTTGGTTTCCTCCTCTGTAACACAGGAATAAATGATGGTACCTATGGGGTAAGGTCCTTTACAAGACACAAGAGGTACGAGAAAAGCAGCCTTGGGGAGAAACAATTGAGGCTGGTTTCATACATCCTGAGGCAAGGGGTTATTAGCGATTAAAAGAAAAAGCTGATAAACTCACCTCGAAGAAGAGTGACACAGGAGGAGGAGGTGATGGATCTCCTTGGCCGCCCTTTCTGACCATCAAGACTTTGGCCTCTGACTGCGCCCCACACAGACGAGAGTTTCCCGGGGCGATGCAGGTAAGGGGGCAGAGTGCTCAGGCAGCGGGAAGCTGTGTGCTGGGCAGACACAGGCTTTTCTGGACCTTTGCTCTGAGCCAGGTGTCCTGTGGCCAGCCTCCTGCTCACCCTGCAGCAGCCCCAGGAGGTGCGTTTCAGCATCTCCATTTCACAGAGGAAGCAAGCAGCACTCAGAAAATGGGAGTGCCCAGTGGACTCTCACTTCACTCCGTCCTAAAGCCAGGATCCCAGGCCATGTCCACCTGGCCACAAAGCCTGAGCCTCCTCCACTCCGCCCACAGCCTGCCGGGCCACCCAGCCAGCCTGCGGCCTCCAGCATCCCAGGCCCAGGACTTTAGGAACCTCTGTCAGGCCTGGAAAGGCGTGGGGGGTGATCAGGGTGGAGCTGAGGCCAAAGGGCCGGCAGGGAAAGGGGAAGGGGCCTGGCTCCCTCTCCCGGAGGGAAGGAAGGGGACACCCAGGAGACAACAACCAGTGATGCCTCTGAGCCTCCCTCTCTTCTCAGACTTGGGACCCATGAGGACCTCACCAGGGTTAACTGAGATGGTCCAGGGCGCTCTGCACACAGCCTGGCACGTGGAGGCACTTAGCAAACTCCAGGGACCCCGGGCGGGCCTGCCCCACAGAGGCTGGGTCAGAGCGTGTGTGTCTTAGTGTCTTCCGTGGGGGGAGTGTGTTGTACCCAGGAGCCTCATATATGGCCATGGGATGTGGCTGCCTGGACACGTGTTGAGGCGAGTGTGCTGTCATTCCTCAGGATGCCTTCAAGGGGAACAGGAAATGGACGATGGGGCCGGAGGGAGAAGAGGGAAAATGGGAGTGTGACCGCAGAAAAAGGAAAGGGGACACCGACAAGTGCAGGTTCTCTCTCTGTGCGTGTGCCTTTCCCTCCCGCTTCCTTCTCCCCTCCCCATCTCCCTCTCTCTCCCTCTTTTTCTATCAGCTCTCCTCCCTGTGTCTCTCTCTTACACACACACACAGCCTTCCCTCCTGCAGGCACAGCTCTTATGGACACCCCTTTGGCCTCTCCAAATATCCACTCTTCCTCCCGCCCCTGCACACACACAGGACTCCAGACCCCGTCAGACCCACACGTCACCCAGTCACCTGTCCATGCGGCCCGTCTCTGCATCTGCATCCCCGCTCTGGGAGCACCAGGCGACATTCACGGCTCCCACAGCCGTAGGAGAGCTCAATGCATGTACACACGGCCCAGGACATACCCCACGCCGCGCCAACGTGCAGGCAGACCCACATCTCCCCACACTGGAACGGCCCTCTCCCTGTCCTTCTCTCCCAGCGCCCACAAGGGAGCGCCTCCCGGGTCGGGGACTGTGCTGGGCGCCGGGAGGACTGCAGTGGTGGAGCTCACAGTCTCCACGTATGACAACCAGGAACCCTTCTTCCCAGCCCCTTCTGTTTTCCCCCCAGGAGAGGGAGTGCAACTAGTGTAACTCCCGCTCTCTCTATCACTTGACTTCCTCTGCCCAGGGCCCTTGGGGAGAATTTTATCTGATTTGTGAACAAGGAAGAGGGACTGAGCATGCTCAGTTCAGCTCAGCCCACGTTCTTGGGGACAAGCTTGAACTCCCAGGATACAGTTCTTCTCTCTAATCCCTGCCCCAAATCTTGCCTGGGAGGACTGCCACTTTGGGAGGCATGTCCCCCACCCAGCTAGCACTCCCCAGCGGGATGGGGGAGCCGTCTTAAACCTAAGTTTCCATGAACAGAGCCTGTTGGGCCTCACACTAAGCCATGAGCTGCCTCAGAGACTCCAGTGACCTACTCATCCACCCCTCTGACCAATTTCCATCCACCCACCACCTTATTGTACATCTCCCCATCCTCACCCAAGACCTATTTTGATGTACAATCTACTCTATTAACCCCCTGCTGTAGATACACACACTCACCCTTCCTGCAAGCACCCAGGCCCACACACATCTCTCTTCACATCCTCTCATCCCCATTCCTGCGCCCCTCCACAAGCCCCTTCCCCTCTCACTCCACCTAAGATCTCTCAGCAAGCCATCCATCCCTCTGCTGACACAGGCAAAAGCAGGTCATGTCACAAAGCAGTTCTGCCCAACCCGCCAGATTTTTCCACTCAGCTCACAGATAGATAACTAACAGGACCATCTTCCCCGCTAATCGGGAAAAGAAATCTGGTGGGCTCAATTGCTGCCGATATGCATTTAAATGGCTGCATCTAGGAGGAAAATCTAAATGAGAGCTGATGGGAGGCTGGGACACTGGGGGAAATCTCGCTGTAATAAGTGTGTGAAGCGAAGCAAATCAACAGAAAGCTCTACACTCGCTTGGGGAGAGAGAGGCGGCTCTACTGTAACACGTGTGCTCGGAAACTTATTGGAATCTTCGCACTTTTAATATAATGGCATTAGTGTCACGGTTCCTTATGTATAAACTTCACCCGCCACACATAACGATCAGAGAGCTGTTTCCCAGTGCGTGTGAGACTTGGGTGTGGGTGCAGGGAGAGGGCATGTGTTTAATGATCTCCTATTGAATCCTGGCAACAGAGTGCAGCCCTGAAGTGCAGAGAAAGCCTTCATTTGAAGGCAGCACAGACCTAGTTCAAAGCTAGGCTCAGTCACTTACAAGCTAGGTGACCTTGAGCAGATTACATAACTCTGGGAACAGCCATCTCTTTGTCCGTAGCATAGACATAATGATGTCTATCTCTCAGAGTTGAATGAAGGATTCCATAAGTTACATAAAAGACCTTGGCAAATAATAGGCACTTACTTCATGTCATTAATAGCTTTGGGTTTGAATCCTGCCTCCCATACTGACTGAGTGATATGGACTGAGTGACCTTGAGCAAGTTACCTCTCTTGGTTTCCTCTTTGTTGGGGATAGTAATAGTCCTTATCCCAATGAATGCATGCAAAGTGCTTGGAGCAGTGCCTGCAGCTTCCTACCTGCTCATTTCAGGTGAGTTTCACCGGGAGCAGCATCTCCAGAATAAGCCATTATAGAGCATCTTTCTGTGGTGCCTGAGGGACAGAAGAAAAGGGAATATTGCCCAGACTACAATTCTTGGAGCTGCCCTAAAAATCATATTTCTGACACACGAATGAAAAAGAATGGAATTAGTTAACCAAGAGAAGAAGAGACTCGGGTGACTTGCTTGCTGGGCACAAGTTGCTTATGGTCATCATGGGACAAAGGAAGTTGGATTGCTCTGTGTGGCCAGAGAGGTTGGAACTAGGATGAAAATGGGGACAAAGAGGCTACCAAAGCAGAACCTCATGGGGCCTCGGGGGGTGGAGGGAGACAGGCCTTCTCTCATATCCTCTGTTTAGCTCCTCTTGAAGTACCTAGATAATGTAGTAGTGCGGCGAAGAGGAGCCACCCCACATCCAAGGAGCAGTGGCTGCGCAGTCACAGGAGGGCCAAGAGGAGCTACTCCACGTTCAAGGTTAGGAGGGGCGGCCGTGAAGGAGCAGCGGCTGCGCTTTGCTGGAGCAGTCGTGAAGAGATACCCCACAACCAAGGTAAGAGAAACCCAAATAAGATGGTAGGTATTGCGAGAGGGCATCAGAGGGCAGACACACTGAAACCACAATCACAGAAAACTAGCCAATCTGATCACACGGACTACAGCCTTGTCTAACTCAATGAAACTAAGCCATACCGTGTGGGGCCACCCAAGATGGATGGGTCATGGTGGAGAGGTCTGAGAGAATGTGGTTCACTGGAGAAGGGAATGCAAACCACTTCAGTATACTTGCCTTGAGAACCCCATGAACAGTATGAAAAGGCAAAATGATAGGATATTGAATGAGGAATTCCCCAGGTCGGTAGGTGCCCAGTATGCTACTGGAGATCAGCGGAGAAATAACTCCAGAAAGAGGGATGGAGCCAAAGCAAAAATAATACCCAGTTTTTGATGTGACTGGTGATAGAAGCAAGGTCTGATGCTGTAAAGAGCAATATTGCATAGGAACCTGGAATGCCAGGTCTATGAATCAAGGCAAATTGGAAGCAGTCAAACAGGAGATGGCAAGAGTGAACGTAGACATTCTAGGAATCAGCAAACTAAGATGGACTGGAATGGGTGAATTTAAATCAGGTGACCATTATATCTACTACTGTGGGCAGGAATCCCTTAGATGAAATGGAGTAGCCATCAAGGTCAACAAAAGAGTCCGAAATGCAGTACTTGGATGCAATCTCAAAGATGACAGAATGATCTCTGTTTGTTTCAAGGCAAACCATTCAATATCACTGTAATCCAAGCCTATGTCCCAACCAGTAATGCTGAAGAAGCCGAAGTTGAACGGTTCTACGAAGACTTACAAGACCTTTTAGAACTAACACCCAAAAAAGATGTCCTTTTCATTATAGGGGACTGGAATGCAAAAGTAGGAAGTCAAGAAACACCTGGAGTAACTGGCAAATTCGGCCTTGGAGCACGGAATGAAGCAGGGCAAAGGCTAATAGAGTTTTGTCAAGAGAATGCACTGGTCATAGAAAACACCCTCTTCCAACAACACAAGAGAAGACTCTACACATGGACATCACCAGATGGTCAACACCGAAATCAGATTGATTATATTCTTTGCAGCCAAAGATGGGGAAGCTCTATACAGTTAACAAAAACAAGACCAGGAGCTGACTGTGGCTCAGATCATGAACTCCTTATTGCCAAATTCAGACTTAAATTGAAGAAAGTAGGGAAAAGCACTAGACCATTCAGATATGACCTAAATCAAATCCCTTATGATAATACAGTGGAAGTGAGGAATAGATTTAAGGGACTAGATCTGATAGACAGAGTGCCTGATGAACTCTGGACGGAGGTTCGTGACCTTGTATAGGAGACAGGGACCAAGACCATCCCCATGGAAAAGAAATGCAAAAAAGGAAAATGGCTGTCTGAGGAGGCCTTACAAATAGCTGTGAAAAGAAGAGAAGCGAAAAGCAAAGGAGAAAAGGAAAGATATAAGCATCTGAATGCAGAGTTCCAAAGAAGAGCAAGGAGAAATAAGAAAGACTTCCTCAGCAATCAATGCAAGGAAGTAGAGGAAAACAACAGAATGGGAAGGACTAGAGATCTCTTCAAGAAAATTAGAGATACCAAGGGAACATTTCATGCAAAGATGGACTCGATAAAGGACAAAAGTGGTATGGACTTAACAGAAGCAGAAGATATTTAAAAGAGGTGGCAAGAATACACAGAGGAACTGTACAAAAAAGATCTCCATGACCCAGATAATCACGATGGTGTGATCACTCAGCTAGGGCCAGATATCCTGGAATATGAAGTCAAGTGGGCTTTAGAAAGTATCACCATGAACAAAGCTAGTGGAGGTGATGGAATTCCAGTTGAGCTAATGCAAATCCTGAAAGATGATGTTTTGAAAGTGCTGCACTCAAGATGCCAGCAAATTTGGAAAACTCAGCAGTGGCCACAGGACTGGAAAAGGTCAGTTTTCATTCCAATCCAAAGAAAGGCAATGCTAAAAATTGCTCAAACTACCGCACAGTTGCACTCATCTCACACGCTACTAAAGTCGTGCTCAAAATTCTCTAATCCAGGCTTCAGCAATATGTGACCCATGAACTTCCAGATGTTCAAGCTGGTTTTAGAGAAGGCAAAGGAAACAGAGATCAAATTGCCAACATCTGCTGGATCATGGAAAAAGCAAGAGAGTTCCAGAAAAACATATGTTTCTGCTTTACTGACTATGCCAAAGCCTTTGACTGTGTGGATCACAATAAACTGTGGAAAATTCTGAAAGAGATGGGAATACCAGACCCTCTGACCTGCCTCTTGAGAAACCTGTATGCAGGTCAGGAAGCAACAGAACTGGACATGGAACAACAGACTGGTTCCAAATAGGAAAAGGAGTACGTCTAACCTCAGATATGCAGATGACACCACCCTTATGGCAGAAAGTGAAGAGGAACTCAAAAGCCTCTTGATTAAAGTGAAAGAGGAGAATGAAAAAGTTGGCTTGAAGCTCAACATTCTGAAAACTAAGATCATGGCATGTGGTCCCATCACTTCATGGGAAATAGATGGGGAAACAGTGGAAACAGTGTCAGACTTTATTTTGGGGGCTCTAAAATCACTGCAGATGGTGATTGCAGCCATGAAATTAAAAGATGCTTATTCCTTGGAAGAAAAGCTATGACCAACCTAGATAAAATATTAAAAAGCAGAGACATTGTTTTGCCAAAAAGGTCTGTCTAGTCAGGGTTTTTCCCGTGGTCATGTATGGATGTGAGAGTTGGACTGTGAAGAAAGCTGATCACCGAAGAATTGATGCTTTTGAACTGTGGTGCTGGAGAAGACTCTTGAGAGTCCCTTGGACTGCAAGGAGATCCAACCAGTCCATCCTAAAGGAAATCAGTCCTGGGTGTCCATTGGAAGGACTGATGCTAAAGCTGAAACTCCAATACTTTGGCCACCTCATGCGAAGAGTTGACTCATTGAAAAAGACCCTGATGCTGGGAGGGATTGAGGGCGGGAGGAGAAGGGGACAACAGAGGATGAGATGGCTGGATGGCATCACCGACTCGATGGACATGAGTTTGGGTGAACTCCAGGAGTTGGTGATGGACAAGGAGGCCTGGCGTGCTGCTATTCATGGGGTCACAAAGAGTCGGACATGACTGAGCAACTGAACTGAACTGAATATAATACTTTGGCCATCTGATGCAAAGAACTGACTCATTTGAAAAGACCCTGATGCTGGGACATACTGAAGGTGGGTGGCGAAGGGGACAACAGAGGATGAGATGGCTGGATGGCATCACCGACTCAATGGACATGAGTCTGAGCAAACTCCGGAAGTTGGTGATGGACAGGGAGGGCTGGCGTGCTGCAGTCCATGGAGTCGCAAAGAGTCGGACACAACTGAGCAACTGAACTGAACTGAACTGTAAGAAGTAATTAGGTAAAGCCTTGACAGTTGAATGGAGAAAATGGGTCCCCCTGATTTGACGGGAAACTGTGACCAACATCCCAACATTCTGCCATAACTATGGTTCCCATCTTGACATGCCTGTATGGAAAGGGCTTAGAAAGTGCTTCTTGTCTGGTTTCAAAGTGCAGCCACACAGGATCTGTAGCTTTTCATTAAAGAAGGCTCATCGGAACAGCCACTTCATTATATTTGATTTTCTCTACTATTAGAAATTAACGTCACTTCTTCCTCCAGGCATGGGATGAGCTCAGGATCAATGCCCCCTGGTCTTGGACTGGACTCAGGACACCCAGTATATTTGGACATGGTGAGGACCATGAAGTTATCTTGGGAAAGTGTCTGGGCAGAGAGGGAACAGCAAGTGCAAAGGCCGAGAGGAAGGGACCACAAATCTTTTCTTTTCTCCTGGAGCAGCAGGTGATGAGATCAGAGGGCAAGCAAGACACCAGATCGAGAAGGGTCTTGGAGGCCATCAGCAGGACCGCAGATTTTATCTGAGTCTGTTGGGAAACCGTGGTCAGGATTCAAGGTGAAGGAGATCGTGCTGGTTGCTGTGTGGAGAACATCTTATAGAAGAGTAAGGGTAGGGTGCAAGTGGAGAGGCCAGGTTTGTGATGATCCAGGTGGCATGTGACTTTGACTAGGGTGGCAGAATGAGGTAGTGAAACGTGATCAGACTCACATTCTATTTTAAAATAGAGCCGGAGGAGGTAAGCTTAACCCTGAGGCTTGTGGCCCAAGCAACTTGGAGAATGAAGAGATTCACTGCAGTGGGGAGCATTCAGAGAGGAGGAGAACAAGTGTGAGCGTGTGGAGGAAACCAGAGACAGGTGGGTCTCTGGGTCACTGCTGGGCCAGCGAGAACGCTCTGTGACAGCGCTGCTGCAAGGACTGAGTAAGAACAAGTGGATCTGGTGAGAAAAAGGAGCACAATATGCCATTTGAGCAACACAGATGGACGTAGAGATTACCATACTAAGCGAAGTGAGTCAGACAGAGAAAGACAAATACTGTATCAATTATATGTGAAATCTGAAAAAAAAAAAATTACACAAGTGAACTTATTTACAAACCAGAAATAGACTCACAGACATAGAAAACAAACTTACGGTTACCAAAGGGAATAGCCAGAGTGGTGGAGATAAATTAGGAGGTTGGGATTAACATAAACAGATTACTATATATAAAGTAGATAATTGAAAAGTACCTACTATATGACACAGGGAACTATATTTGATATCTTGCATTAACCTATAATAGAAATGAATCTGAAAAAGATCCTTTTATATAAAACTAAATATATATATATATATATATATATATATATATATATATATATATATACACACACATATATGTGACTTCCCTGGTAGCTCAGCTAGTAAAGAACCTGTCTGCAATGCAGAAGACTCTGGTTTGATTACTGGGTTGGGAAGATCCCCTGGAGAAGGGATAGGCTACCCACTCCAGTATTCACAGGCTTTCTTGGTGGTTCAGATAATAAAGAATCCACCTGCAATGTGGGAGACCCCAGTTCAATCCCTAGGTTGGGAAGATCCCCTGAAGAAGGCATAGGCTACCCACTCCAGTATTCATGGGCTTTCCTGATGGCTCAGACAATAAGCAATCCACCTGCAATGAGGGAGACCTAGATCCAATCCCTGGGTTGGGAAGATCCCCTGAAAGAGGGCATTGCAGCCCACTCCAATATTCTTACCTAGAAAATCCCCATGGACAGAGAAGCCTGGTGGGCTATAGTCCATGGGGTCAAAAATAGTTGGACATGACTGAGTGACTCAGCACAGCACAGCATATATTATATATATATATATATATATATAACTGAATATACAGTTATATACATATTCTATACATGTTAGTCCCTCAGTCATGTCCTACTCTTTGAAGCCCATGGACTGTAGCCTGCCAGGCTCCTCTGTCCATGGAATTCTCCAGGTTAGAATACTGGAGTGGGTAGCTATTCCCTTCTCCAGGGGATCTTCCAGACCTAGGGATCGAACCTGGGTCTTTTGCACTGCAGGCAGATTCTTTACCACCTGAGCCACCAGAGGAGCCCTATAACTGAATATATGCATATATATCTGAATCACTTTGCTGTACACCTGAAGGCAAACATTGTAATTGAACTATACTTCAATTAAAAAAAAAAGCAATACGTGGATTTGCAGTGACTTTCTGGCTATTTGCTTGGGTTGTTTGCTGAAAGCAGTTCAATGCAATTCCTCCTCCATATAAGCCTCCGTCCTTCAGTGGAAGTTCCGTCCTTCAGTGGAAGTTCCTCTGTATGCCCGGCCACAGCCAGACACATGTTTTCATTGACCGGGACAACCAAGAAGAGCCATCCTCTCTCTGCGTGATGGGATGACTTCTTCCAAAGATGAAGGACCAAAAGCAAATTCAAGAACAAGAATTTGGGAGAGACAAGAGATCTAAGTCAGAGATAGTGATAAAAAGGTATGGCCCTGCGGTATCTGGAGAAGTATCAAGATATTGGGGCTTCTGCAAAGTATGGAATAAGGATTTGAGCCAAATGGATCCACTCTCAGGGGCCAAGAAATTCCAATCATCATCTGTGCTAAGAATATGCCTATGAAAGACTACAGAGAATGAAACACACCCAGACCCTCAAGGGGCGGTTGGACAATTAGGATAGTCTTTTTCCTTTCTCATTTTCCTCTAAAGTTTCTAAATGGTCAACAGTGAAGATATTTGTAATAATAAACTATTAGAAGTGAAAATCATAGGATGCCACACGTGTGTGCATTTCTGCCCGTAGGGACTAAATGCATGACAAGAGGACAGCGTCCTCCCCTTCGTGGACAGCGCGTCCCTGCTGACAAGGGTTACACTGGATGGTGACACCCAGAGTTGGGCTCACTGTCAGCACAGCACCTGCGTAGCGTTGACACTCTCTGGGTCTTACGTAGCTCACTATCCAAAGCTTGTGCAGCTGATGTTAGAGACCTAAGCCCAGGATGGCTAGAGATCTCCCGTGTTACATTCTATAGGATTCCTGCTCAAGGTGCAAGCTGCCAGGGCCTTTTCTGAGTCTGAGTCTGTCTCCCACAACATTCACTGACCTTCCATTATTTTGTCGCTGGAAAACTGAGAAATGCACATAGTCCACACCTCGTTTTCTTCCTTGGGTTGTAACTTCTAACACATAGCACGTTTCATGGGGGCAGGCTGCATTTAAAGAGCTTGGCGAGTATGAGCTCATTTGGTGCTCACAACGTGTATGAGACGGGTGCTCTCAGCATCCTCATCTGACAGATGAAAGCAACAAGGCGTAGTTCACTATCTCCTCCAGGATCCCACCAAATAAAGTGACAGAGGCAGGGCTTGGCCTCGGCCTGGCAACACCACACTGTCCAGCCGCTCAGGTATGCTGGAAGACCTTCTCAGGGCCAGAGAAACCAGTGCCTCCCAGGGGTGCCCCGGTTAAACGCCCAGCCCAGCTGTAGATGCCATGCTGGCTTTCCCGCTGGGGGGTCTTGGGCAAGTAACCTCCCCACTCTGGTCTACAGTTTCCTCATCTGTAAAAGGAGACCGAACAGAATACCTGCTTTATGGGGCTGTTCTGTTCTCGTGCTCAGTCGGGTTGACTCTTTGCAACCCTTTGAACTGTAGCCCTCCAGGCTCCTCTCTTCAGGGGATTTTCCAGGCAAAAATACTGGAGTGGGATGCCATTTCCTCCTCCATCATGGGGCTGCTGGGAGGATGAAATTTGTTAATGAAAGGTAGACACTTAGCAGAATGCCTGGCACTTAAGAAGAGCTCAGTTCAGGTTAGCTATTATTGTTGCTGCTCTTACGGTAGGGTACAATGAGATACAAAGGAAGGAGTGCTTAGTTCTTTCCAACAGGTCTTGAGGGGAGCTAAAACCTGAGTGTTGAAGGAAGGGGAGGTATTGGCTGTAAGTAAGCAATGAGGAAAGAAGCTCAGGCTTTGGAGAAGCCAAGGCCTAGAGGCAAAAGAGCAGAAACAGCCGTGCATCTTCACTCCCCACGGACATTTCACCAGAGTCCACATCTGACCTATACAAACCAACCTAATCTGTGGCCTCTGGGGTGGAAAGGCAACTGAAGCCTTTTTTTGGTTTTAGTTCTGTTTAGCACTGAAAAAACGCAAACTTCTGCTTCAAAGAGAAAAGGCGTTTGAAAGGCTTATGAAAGAGCTTATGAGCCTTCTTATACATCAAACATGCCTTACAAAGCAACATTCTGATGAGTTAAGTGCAAATGAATCAGAAACACAAGGATTAAATTTCCCTTGAAATACACATAGGTTTCAAGATTAAGGGGAAATTGCCTGGCAAAACGTGTTTTGGGTTAAACACTGCAAAGTCGTTCAAGTTGGCTCCTGTCTGCCACTTCCCCTCTCTTACCAGTGTAAATAACAAAAATAATAATAATAGTATCAACACCACCTGATAATACTTTTAGCTCACTCGGAGCCTATGGGAAGATTTTAGGTAGGTACGTAGATGTTAACATGTCATGTTCGACATCAAAACCCATGCTGGGAACTTGGCTGGCACGGCAGAGACTGGCAGCTGTCTATTAGATCAGCCTCTGCTTGCCTCCTTGCTACTAGCTGGCTCCCAGGCTGTGTCTCAGCCAATGGAACATGGGCCAAAGCAGAGTGTGTCCCTTCTAGGCCTGGCCCAAAAAAGGCCCCATGCAGTCTCTGTTCCCTTTCTTTCTCCAGCTGCCAGCTGGACACTGATGCCCAAGGTGACCTTGGAGGTCACATGTGGAAGATGGCAGAATCCCTGTCAATCCCATAGCCAAAGGACTTTATGTGAACACAGTCTAAAACCTCTGTTGGGACTTCCCTGGTGGTCCAATGGTTGAGAGTCTGCCTGCTAGTGCAGGGGACACGGGTTCGATCCCTGGTCCAGGGAGATTCACACGCCACAGGGCAACTAAGCCAGAGCACCACAGCTGCTGAGCCCCTGCCCTAGAGCTCATGCTCGGCAGCGAAAGAAGCTACCACGACGAGAACCCAGCACACCTCAGTGACAAGTAGCTCCTGTTTGCCACAACCAGAGAAAGCCCGTGGGCAGCCAAAAATAGATAAATAGAATTTAAAAAAGAAAACCTCTATTGCGTGACACCATCGAACTTCAGGACCTCACAGTACAAGAGCAAGTCACTTGAACGAAGACAGAGATCAAAGGCCTTTTGGTAGAAGAAGAAAGAATTTGGATCCCAAACCAGGACATGTGAGTTCTAATCGCTGCTTCAACTGTGCTGTGTGGGGTTCTCCGTTTCCCTGCTGGCCTCAGTCTTGCTACTGGTGAAAGGAGATTTGACCAGGTTGTGTGAAGCTTAGCTGAAATGGGTACGATTAAATGATCCTAAATAGCTAAATTCAAATTGAATGCTATTCTAGTTAGAAAGGTTTTTTCAACACCTATTATTTTCCAGGCATTGGGTTGCAGAGATAAATAAGTCCCTGCATTTAGAGTGTAAGCTTGAACATGCCTGTTCATGATATAAAATAGCAGAAAGTAAAGGCATAGATAATGAATGAAACCCGGAGTACAACCAGCTATGCCTGGGGAAGAGGGAAAATATAAATGAAGCCACTAGGAGACAACGACATTTGAACTAGGCTTGAAGGACAGACGGCAGACAAGGCAGGAGTCCTGTTCAGATTGACCCAGGGCCTTCATCACTGGAAGGGCTCTTATTTCACAGCTGGAGAAACCAAGGTCCAAAGGAGTTAATTAGACACATAAGACACATAGCTGATTAGTAGCACACTTGGGGGTCACTAACAAGTTTCCTGGAATCTCAGTCTTGGTCAAGATTTTTTTTTTTAGTAAAATTCTCTAGAATAACAACTTTGAGATTCAAAGGTCTGGATCAGGGCTGCCCCAAATGATCCCTCTGGCTCTGCTAGTCCACACCACCCAATGGCCATCCATTGACAAAACCATCCTCATCACTCTGCCAACTTTTCTCAAACTCACAATCTCCCCATCCTTGGTACTTTACAATAAAAGTAATTTTATATTTAAACCATTGAACCCATCATTCCACTCTGGCTATGATCCAACAGCTTGTTTCCCCACTTTCAGGTCTTATGACACCCACCGTGATACCAACAGTGACCTCACTGAGTCATTAATACAAAGAGTAGGCAGGACAAACCCAAACAGAGCCTAGAACCTGCCTCTAGGGGCTTTCCAACAGGTGAGCGTGCTTGACCCCATATCAAGGAGTATCCCACCAAGGTGACAGGGTGAGAGAAAATGGCTGAGTCCATTCTGGCTGCCATACAAGCTGCCACAGAACAGATGGCTTTTAAACAAAAGAAATATATTCCTCGGGGTGCTAGAGGCTGGAAGTCTAAGATCAAGGTGCCAGCATGGTCAGGTGAGGACTCTCTTCCAGGTCAAAGAATTCTGATTGCATTCTCATGCTGTAGAAAGAGCTGGGAGTTATCTGGGGTCCCTTTTGAAAGGGCAGTAATCCCATACATGAAGGTGGAGCCCTAATCACCCCCTAATACCACAACACTGGGCATTAGAACTGTAGTACATTCAGAAAACTAAGATCATGGCATCCGCTCTCATCACTTCACGGCAAATAGTTGGGGAAACAGTGTCAGACTTTATTTTTCTGGGCTCCAATATCACTGCAAATGGTGATTGCAGCCATGAAATTAAAAGACGGTTACTCCTTGGAAGAAAAGTTATGACCAACCTAGACAGCATATTAAAAAACAGAGACATTACTTTGTCAACAAAGGTCCATCTAGTCAAGGCTGTGGTTTTTCCAGTCACCATGTATGGATGTGAGAGTTGGACTATAAAGAAAACTGAACACTGAAGAATTTATGCTTTTGAATCATGGTGTTGGAGAAGACTCTTGAGAGTCCCTTGGACTGCAAAGAGATCCAACCAGTCCATCCTAAAGGAGATCAGTCCTGAGAGTTCATTGGATGGACTGATGCTGAAGCTGAAACTCCAGTACTTTGGCCACCTGATGTGAAGAGCTGACTCATTTGAAAAGACCCTGATGCTGGGAAAGATTGAGGGCAGGAGGAGAAGGCGATGACAGAGGCTGATATGGTTGGATGGCATCATCAACTCAATGGACATGAGTTTGGGTAAACTCTGGGAGTTGGTGATGGACAGGGAGGCCTAGCATGCTTCGGTTCATGGGGGGTCACAAAGAGTCGGACACAGCTGAGCGACTGAACTGAACATGAATTTTAGGGGGATGCAAACATTCAGACCATAGCAAGAGATGTATTTATTTTCTAAGGCTGATGTGACAAATTGCCTCAAACTTAGTTGCTTAAGCAACACAAATTTATTTGTCCTACAATTCTGTAAGTTGTAGTCCAACAATGGATTGAAATCAAGATATTGGCAGGGGTATATTCCTTTCTCGGCCTTCGCAAGTGGCACTAATGGTAAAGAACCAACCTGCCAATGCCAGGAGATGTAAGAGATGCGGATTCTATCCCTGGGTTGGGAAAAGGAGGAGGGCATGGCAATTCATTCCAGTATTCTTGCCTGGAGAATCCAACAGACAGAGGAGCCTGACCAACTACAGTCCATGGGGTCTCACAGAGTTGAACATGAATAAAGCAACTTAGCATGCACACATATTCTTTTCTGGAGATTCTAGGGAGGAATCTATTTCATTGCTTCTAGAGGACAGCAGATTCCATCATTGTATCCTGAATGCCTCAGTTCAGTTCAGTTCAGTCGTGTCCGACTCTCCGCGACCCCATGAATCGCAGCACGCCAGGCCTCCCTGTCCATCACCAACTCCCAGAGTTCACTCAAATTCATGTCCATTGAGTCGGTGATACCATCCAGCTATCTCATTCTCTGTCGTCCCCTTCTCCTCCCACCCCCAATCCCTCCCAGCATCAGAGTCTTTTCCAGTGAATCAACTTTTAGCATGAGGTGGCCAAAGTATTGGAGTTTCAGCTTTAGCATCAGTCCTTCCAATGAACACCCAGGACTGATCTCCTTTAGAATGGACTGGTTGGATCTCCTTGCAGTCCAAGGGACTCTCAAGAGTCTTCTCCAGCACCACAGTTCAAAAGCATCAGTTCTTCGGTGCTCAGCTTTCTTCACAGTCCAACTCTTACATCCATACATGACCACGGGAAAAACCATAGCCTTGACTAGACAGACCTTGGTTGGCAAAGTAATGTCTCTGCTTTTTAATATACTATCTGGGTTGGCCATAACTTTCCTTCCAAGGAACAGCACTTAGGGCCAAGTAGCAACTTCTCCCAAGCTTCTAGAGAAACATGCATTCCTTGGCTTCTGGCTCTTTCCAATGATATCAAGGTCAACAATGTCAAGAGGAGACGCCCTCACAATGCATCGCTCTGATCTCCTCTGCCGTCTCCCTTTCCAATTTGGAGGATCTTTGTGATTACTGGATAATTCAGGATAATCATCCTAAAGTCAGCTGATTAGCATCCACAATTTTATCTGCTACCTTAATTCCACTTTGCAGTATAATCTATTAATAACGTAGTCACAAGTTATAGAAATTAGGTCACGGACATCGACACATTATTCTACAAGAGGGAGGGTATCTACTCATTCTTTCATGCTTTACTAAGTGCCTATTGTGCCATTCCCTGTTCTGGGATCTGAGGATACAGTCGCTAGACAGACTCTTTCTGTGGCTTTGGAGAGCACCGGTGGGGTGAAAAGGATGCTGAAAGGGCGTCAGGTGGAGAGATGGGGTCGCACAGGGCAAGTGCGGGGCTCAGTTTTGTGTGCGTGCTCAGTTGCTCACATGTCCAACTCTCTGCAACCTCATGGACTGGAACCCACCAGGCCCCTCTGTCCACAGGATTTCCCGAGCAACAGTACTGGAGTGGGTTACTATTTCTTCCTCCGGGGGATCTTCCTGACCCAGGGATCAAACCCGCAGCTACTGCATTGGCAGGTGGATTTTTTACTGCTGAGCCACCGGGGATTCCAGGTCTAAGGATTAGCAAAATGGCAAACAGAAAGCATCTGCATGTTATTGCCTTGCTTCATACCTTAAACCCAGGTTAAGAGTCAAGAAAAAGCCCCCAAACAGGCTAGTTTCTCTATCGGAAACTAACAATAAAAAAGAAACAGGTTTTATTTTGAATGAACCTGCCTTGGCTCTGAATGATCACTGCTTTCTTTTGTAGTCTGACTTCATCATCACTTCATTTGGACCTTGTTAGGGTGGAAGTCTGCCATACGCCAAAGGCTGTTCCAGCTAGCGAGGACACAAGGATGGGAGAAGACAATGGTAGAGGCTGGGGGGGGTGAAGACAGGCGTGCAGCCTGCCACAACAGAGTGTGATAGGCAGTGTCTCCACTCACCCATCGGGGTCATGGGGAGCAGGACAGGATGGGCCAGAGGCGCGTGGCAGACATTCCAACATACGGACAAGAAACCACACCCGGGGTCCCTGGGTCACCAAGGGTCAGCAAGAGAGTCTGCTTGGAAATGTTAGAGGGTCCACACTAAAGACAGTCTGAGCCAAGTGCAGAGACCTGGTTCTAAGGATCAAACTAGCTGTGGAGGCAGGTCGAGGGGAGTCAGGAGGTCAGTGCGACTGGGATTCTTGGACCCTGTCTCTAGAAGGCGCTTCTGCACAATAATGTGCTTATGTTGTTGGCGGTGGTGTTGTTTAGTTGCTAAGTTGTGTCCAACTCTTCTGTGACCCTATGGACTGTTGCCAGGCAGGCTCCTCTGTCCATGGGATTTCCCAGGCGAGAATCCTGGAGTGGGTTGCCATTTCCTTCTCCAGGGGATCTTCCCAATGCAGGGATAGAACTAGGAGCTCCTGCATTGCAGGCGGATTCTCTACTACTGAGCCATCTGGGACACTTATGATGAGGTTCAACTAAGAAAGGTCTTCTTTGACTTCAACTGGTGTGCACACTGCTGCCAGGTGTGGGGGTTGATGCTGACCCAGCATCAAGGGAGTCCTTTGGCTTCTGATAAACATTTCCTGGATCAAATTAGTCTCCCTCTCTTGGGTCTTATTCAATCCGACACTGGTTTATCAGCCATGATGGTTATTCCAAGGGGGCAGTGATGCATCAGAAAATCAGAAGCTTCTGCCATCAAAGCCACCATTGCCCAGATGGCCCATCCCACTTCTTCATATCATTATTTTCTAATTCAAAATCCGGGGTGTATGTAAACACTTGGGTAATGGGCCTATGACCTTGCTACAAGGGAGGCTTGGAAAGCGATCATCCAGCAAGCCCAGCATCTGTCACAGCCTTCCATCTCTGCTCATAAAGCAAACTCCCAAAACAGAGAAAAGGGAGGCCAAAATCCATGGTTAACATAGCTGGAAATGCCTTCGGCAGCAAGTTACAGAATATCCAATGTTTTTGGGTGATTTCACAATGAGAAAAAATGTATTGTTTCATACAACATGATATCCATAGGCAGGGGACTCTAGGGCTTGTCCAGAGGACCAGCTACAACTTGGTCAAGAACATGGACTCTATCCAACTTTCTGCTTCAAAGCCTTGTCCCTGCATGATGGTAAGATGGCCTCCACGTGCAAGGCAAAGAGTCACCTGCTGCTACTGCTGCTGCTAAGTCACTTCAGTCGTGTCCGACTCTATGTGACCCCATAGATGGAAGCCCACCAGGCTCCCCCATCCCTGGGATTCTCCAGGCAAGAACACTGGAGTGGGTTGCCATTTCCTTCTCCAATGTGTGAAAGTGAAAAGTGAAAGTGAAGTCGCTCAGTTGTGTCCGACCCTTAGTGACCCCACGGACTGCAGCCTACCAGGCTCCTCCATCCATGGGATTTTCTAGGCAATAGTACTGGAGTGGCTTGCCATTGCCTTCTCTGAAAGAGTCACCTAGGATTAGGTTATATACTCCGGTTGGTTGGGTAATTGCTCCACGTCTCCTTCCTGTGTTTACAACCTTTGCCATAAGCGTCTGTATCTTTCTTTTGGGAAGATTTATTTATTCATTTTTGGCGGCTCTGGGTCTTTATTGCTGCGTGCAGGCTTTCTCTAGTTGCAGCAAACGGGGGCATCTCCTGGTTGTACTGCATGGGCTTCTCACTGCAGTCACTTTTGCCATGGAGCATGGGGTCTAGGCCATGTGGGGATGAGTAGCTGTAGATCCTGGGCTCAGGAGTTGTGGCACATTGGCTTAGCTGCTCCACAGCATGTAGGATTTTCCTGAACTAGGAGTGGAACCCTCGTCCCTTGCATTGGAAGGTGGATTTTGAACCCCTCGAGCCCCAGGAAAGCCCTGTATTTTTCTTGACCTAAGAGGCAGAATCTATCTCCCCATTCCTTGGATCCAAGCTGGATCTGTAATTTACTTTGGCCAATTGAATGTGGCTGATGTGATGACACGCTAGTTCTAAGAAGACCATGTGTATCTGCAGGTCTTAACCCTCTGCAGTTGATACGAGAGCATGTCCGTCAGCCCAGTCATCCCAGCTGCCAGCCAGCGGACACGTGAGTAGGCCTAGTGAAGGCCAAAAGAAACCCACAGCTTAGCTCAGACTAAATCGACTCTCCCAGCCTCATGAGCTAAATCAATGCTAATCATTTTAAGCCACTGAATTTGGGGGAAGTTTGTTACACAGCACTGTTGTGGCAAGAGATAACTGATATGCACCTCCGTGCTGTATAGGAGGCTAGGAAAACAGTTCATGGTATCTTCAGCCTCAGTAAGGAGAAGGAATAATGGCTACTGGGTAGGCATCCACCAATGTCTGCGACAGAGGCCAGGAGGAATGACAAATATCCAAAAGGCTAGGGAAAGGTGAAGACAATGCTAAATTCTTCGGTGAAATCCTTCAAAAGGGATTGGCCGGTGGGTGAAGGGTTAAGCAGGGAATGGTCAAAGTAGCCAAGTCCTTATGCAGCCAAGATTTACCAGGTCTTTCTGCCTGAGTTGTAATGTTAAATACATCAGCGGCTGTATTATCAGCAAGACAATTGCAAAATCATAAGATGATTCGCTGTAATACAGAATTCATGAACCTCTGGAAATAGTCTGTATTAAGGCACTTCTCCCAGGTCACTTCAGCAGAGTTTGGACATTCACATTCTAACACATGTTTCATCTCTGAGCTCAGTTCCTACACCCAGCAATCCCCTAAGAGACTCACACAACTCACTCCAGGCACAGTCGACAGCAAGAACTAACTCTCATCCTCGGCCAAGTCTCCCACATTCCCCTAACACATGCTTCCCTTTCTATTCCCAACTAACCTCCATGATCTCTTGGAACACTTACCTCTGCCACTGGAAGTTGATAGCGACCCTAGTCTTAAACGACGCTGAGGGCTGGGAAGTTGTCCTTTGTCCAAGGTCACAAGCAAGCTGAGGAGAAAGCTCTTAATATGTCTGCCTAGCAGCTCTACCAGGACCTACCTATCTACTTAATTTAGGTCTCTGTACAAATGTGACCTCCTTAAGGAGAACTTCTTGAATCACCCTTTCTAAATCACCGCCTTTGTCTCTTTCCTTACTCTGTTTTAGTTTGGTTAGTAACTCTCACTGCTACCTGACATAAGATATTTTTCTATTAATTTTTAGTAGGTCTCCTCAGTAAGAAGGCAAGTTCTCTAAAGTCAAAAACTTTGCTTCTCTTACAGAGAAGCTCCTCTTACAGTGCCTATGACAGTGACTGACATATAGTAGGTGGTTAGTAAACATTTGTGAAGAAAGGCAGGAAGGCAGGGAAGCAGGGAGGGAGGGAGATGATAATCAGGTTGACCTTCCCTTCCACACCCCTGGAAGCACAGAGCCCTCCAGAGTCCTTCTAACTCTGACATCTTGCATCAGTAGAATTTGCTCTATTAACGGAATATCTCCCTTCTGGCCATGCCCTACGTTTATCTCACACCACCCAGACCCAATGAGAAACTCAAATCCATCCACAATTGTCACCAAAAACATTTCACGCACCCAGAGCATTCTTGGACATAATCAGCTTTACTGGTCACTTGGGGTAAGGGTCTAGAGAAGGGATTTATATCATATGAATGCAAATAGCTCCATAGCAAGCATTAGACATCATGGTTTCTAATATGTCTTCAGCTCCCACCACCATCAAGGAATTTTCACCAGCATCTCCCAGGCCCCCGCCCCTCTCGCCACCTTAAGCTCCCCTGCCTCCCCCCCATCCCCTTCCCTTCTCTCCCTTCCTCCCTTCCCTCTCTCCTCTCCTTCCTTAGTGGGCCTCTCTTTACAAAGCTCTACCTCTTACGGCTGCTATGCCCCAAGAAGGTATTTTCATAAACAAAGACAACATCTTCCCAAAAAGAAATTCAGGTTCTGACTTTTAAGAACCTGCTACACTGGGAAGATTAGAGGAGGAAAGAGAGCTGAGAGGATAAACACGAAGCAAGTAGGAGAGAACTACCCTTCCTGGAACACCTTCTACGTTCATTGCCTTACACTTCGCAGACACAGTTCGACACAGACACTATTATCTCCATTACAGAAATGGGATAATTGGGACTCACGGAGGATGGAACCTACCTAAAGTTACGCGTAAGTCACCTGCGGAAGAGAATTCAAACTCAGGTCCAAGTCACCGCAATGGAACTGCCTGTGTCACCCATTATGTGGGTGAGAAGTTACGTTTGTGAAACAATTTCATGATTTCATGATGAGATCAGAAGGGAAGAGAAGAGTCTCCCAGTCTCCCTTCTAAACTTTTGCTCCATTTTAGATTTCCCACAAATACCTCAGCACGAGCCTGCACAAAGCTGTCCTCGCCCTGCCCGCTCCTCTGCCGACTTCAGCCGACAGAATTAAGCCGGTGGTGTCTCCTCGGCGCCTCCTGTTCCTCCGCCCCTCATATCTAATCTCCCTAGCGTGCTCGGTCGCTCAGTCGTGTCCTCGTCTTTGCAACCCCGTGGACCGTAGCCCACCAGGATCCTCTGTCCGTGGGATTTCCCAGGCGAGAGTACTGGAGTGGGTTGCCATTTCTTTCTCCAGAGGATCTTCCTGACCCAGGAATCGAACCTGAGTCTCTTGTGTCTCCCGCATTGGCAGGCAGATTCTTTACCATTCGTGCTGCCTAGGGAACATCACTCAGCCCAGCAATGAGTGCTTTCACCCACTTCCTCTGCCCCAGGCCTGGCCAGCATATACCATCTCTCCTCTGGACAAGGGCATCCATCATCCCCAACTCATCCTTTTCTGCCTCCAATCTACCCTCAACACAAACAGCTGCCAGCAAGATCTTTCTAAAACGTGTGTCTGATGGTGTTCCTGCCTTGCCTACAAACCCTCCATGCCTCTCCAATGCCACAGGAAAAGGCATCTGGTCCATCTGGTCCATCTGGTCCACAAAGGCCTTCAAGTTACAGCCCTCTAAATGTTCCCACGTCATGTCAACTCCGTGGACTGCAGCCCACCAGGCTCCTCTGTCCCTGGAATTTCCCAGGCAAGAGTACTAGGGTAGGTTGTCATTTCCTTCTCCATGGGACCTTCCCCACCCAGGGATTGAACCTCTTCTGCATTAGCAGGTGGATTCTTTACCACTGAGCTACCAGGAAAGCTTGGATAACAAGCCAACTCCTCACCAAAAGAAGCGCACCTTGATACGATCCTCCCAACTTAAACCCTTCCCAAAGTCACTCTCCTCATTCCATTATCCATTTATTCCTTCAGCTAATATTGACTGAACACATATTGTGTCCAAAATCCCTCTGAGTTGGGAAACAGTCTCAGAGAGAGAAAGAGACTTGCCCAAGGTCACTGACCCAGTAGGGGGCAGAGCCCAGACACAGTATAAAATGATTCATTTTATTTGAACTCCTTGGGTTTCTGGAAGCAGCTGGCTGTGGGGTGAAGATCCCATGTGAAACTGGCCAGTGGATCTGAAGGGAGACATACACTTTAAAATAATAAACAAGAAACCATTTATAAGGAAAGAAAAACTGAAGGGCAGAAAGTAATGAATCACTATTGCAAGTCGGCACAAAAAGAAAAATTAGTTCATAAAAATGCAGTTGGATAAATAATAGGTTATTTCATCATGTAAATATAACCCCAAAATAACTTTATTGAAATGAAAACATCTATTGCAGCCTGAACTATTCATCACGCTAACGTATATCTAGAATCCTAACAAATTTATGAAAATGTTATATTCTGTAATCTTCCTGATCCCATGCAAATAAATAGCTGTGCTTCGACAGTCTCGTTACGAAATGATTAATCACAGCTGCCAAAAGCAGCCAAGAAGCTAATTTTGATTTCTCACATTGTGGGTGGCATTTGGGGGAGTCTCCAAGGACTGTGATCTCTGAGTATTAAACCTTCTGGAATAAAGATCTTATTCTTCTGCTTTCCCTGACCTGGGCCAACCTGGGGAAGAAGTATAGTTATCACTTTTAAGCTGAGTACAGCTTTTTCCAGCTGAAGAAATTCAAGAGCTTTACATTGGACAAAAGAAGTGAGGAGAGGAAGGAAGGAAGCTAATATTCATTCTTGTTATATCCTCACAACACTCCCAAGAGATGACTTTATGATTGACTACAGATAAGGAAATTGAGACCCAAATTTTCCCCAATCACTTAGTGATTGGCTTAGCAGGAAGATGACCTACTACTTGTCCAGCCCAAGACTTCCTAGTTTGAGCATTGAAAGTCCCATGACCTAGAAACTCCCTCCATGTTGGCAAACTGGGTCCGCTCGTCACCATACCCAGTGACTCCACTGTGAGTTTGAAAGTGAAAGTGTTAGTCACTCAGTCCAACTCACTGCGACCTCATGGACTGTAGACCCCCAGGCAACTCTGTCCAGGCAAGAGTACTAGAGTGGGTTGCCACTTCCTTTTCCGAGGGATGCTCCCCATCCGGGGATCAAACCTGAGTCTCCTGCATTGCAGGCCTTTCCCATCTGAGCCAGTAGGGAAGCCCTCCGCTGGGGGCTCGCCTGATTCCACAGCTCTGGCCTCCCTGCACCAGTGCGCCATCATCTCCCCCGAGAAATCTCAAAGGCCACACTACAGTGGCAAGGATCCTGTGGGCTCAGAGAAAAGACAGGGCTGGAATCCCGTCTGGCCTCTAATTCTAGCTCTTGGGAGCACTGTTAAATCCCAGAGTTTCTGTTTCTTCGGCTGTCAGAGGAGGGAGAGTGGAGGTCAGACTAAACTGCCTGGCTGCCTTCCTCCAGCGCCAACATTGCCATGTGCGGCTGGGTTCTCCTGCCCTCTCCTCCCTGCCCCAAATAGTCCATTCTGGAGCTAAAGAAGTAGCGGCAGTAAAACCTCTTCCATCTCTGTTTAAAAGCCTGTTCAATTACCTTTATAATTAGAAAAAAAAAAATTTTTAACTTTTACTTTAGAAACTCTGTTCCATTTTTTAAAGAGTTTATTTTGGAAGAGAAGCTAGTTCCTGTAGAGACAGAAAAAAAAGTTTCTGGCTGAAACTATGAATTTTGTAACTGTAAGCTCTTTCAAAGGCAAGAAGGCAGACTGTGAAAGGATGGTTGCTAGGGAGACCATTGTATTTAAATTATCAGCTCACAATAGACCCAGCAAAGAAACTGATTGGATGTGAGAGGGTAAAATTTTTTTCTTCAAACTGGGGGAAAACTGAGGGTCTGGCTAGAAGTTCAGCCTTCCTGAGGTGTAGAGAGACTGGGATTATACTGGGTCTTTTGTTTGTTTATTTAATTGGAGATGCTAAGAATTGAAGAAAAGACGCTTGCTTTACGTTCTCTGTAATATCATCTCCGTAAGTTAGCTAAAACAGAGAGAAATGGATCCACAGAGAAGGGAAATTTGTTTTACTCCTAAGAAACTAATGGTTCAAAGAGAAGCTTTTCTAACAATCCTGAAGCTAGCACATATGAGAAAATAGTAATAGTAGAAACACTCATAAAATGTTCTACCTAAGGGAGTATTTCAAGCAGCTCCCTACATGAGCGTGTTGAAGCCTCACACTAACCCAGTACTATTATTATTTTTCACTTTACGGACAAGGAAACAAAAGGATTCAACAAGGTCTCATCACAGTACAAGGCACCACTGGGGTTTAAACCCAGGGACCAGAATCCGGGCAGCCGCCCCGCGCCATCATGCCGCATCTCCAAGGTGTTGAGCCCACATTGGCATAAGAACTCTACTGCCTAAGGACAAGCTCTTGAAAAAGCGTCCTCAGTTAAAGGTGGCCAATGGAGACAGAAAAATGTGCATGACTGAAGTCTGGAGAGAAAAACAGGTCATGTTTAAGGACTTGTGATCAAATGAACACATTTTATCTAGATGTGATTCCAGTCTCTCGGCAATCGTGTGGGAAAGGAATAACACTTTTTTTCTGGCTTCGTTGCGAAGCAGAGTAGCCCCTGTGCTCAGGCCTTCTCTAGTTGCTTTGAGCGGGTGCTGCTCTTCACTGTGGAGCGTGAGCTTTGGGGTGTGTGGGCTCGGTAGTCACGGCACACAGGCTTAGCTGCTTGTGGCATGTGGGATCTTCCAGACCAGGGACTGAACTTGTGTCCCCTGCCCTGGCAGGCAGAGTCTCAATCTCTGGGCCAAGGAAAGTCCAAACAATATCATTTGTATCTACTGCTTGAGTTAGGGGTCGTTTGAGAGCAAAGGAAAGGACTCTCTCTCTGAAATAAACCAAGCGAGAATGTTTCCACAGGCTCAGAGTAGCCGGGCAGGAATGTGCCTGCCTAGAAACTAAAGGTTCCCAAAGATGCCCTGCTTCTGCTTCTCCCCGGGCCCTCTCTCAACCAGCCTCCTCCGCCTCCCGTTACCCGGTATGGCTGTGGCCTCGGTCTGATGAGAAGGCCTCCACTGCTCATGCTAGTGCTCTTTGTTCAAATCATAGGCCAGCCGACTGGTGGACCGACGACCGCAGCCATAGCCCAGATGCCTATGAGGTTTTGAGTAGGGGTGGGGGAACCGAGGGAAAGAGGCCTGTCTCTGCCCTTTAGTGGACTGTTACTCAATGCCTATGCTCAGCTGTGTCACTGCCTGCTTCTGCCCCTGTAATAGTAGTGAGTTAAGCCAAGATAGCAGCAACAAAGACCTTGGATTTCATTTGTATTAATATATTTTTCATCAATTATTTCACATCAGTTTAAATCCTTACTGGCAATAAACAAAACAAAACAAAAAAGCACAAAAATAAAAGGAAGATATCGATTACCCTCAACCATCAATAAAAATCAAGCGAGTCAATAGACTCACCAAGAAATAGAAAACTGGATCTATTATGTAAAGCTATTATGTAAAGTGTGAGAAATAATGAACAGAGGAACCCACTACTTAGGACTGCAAGATACGGGAGACAATTTAAATGTCCCTAAGAGGAGCATGGGGCTTCCCAGTTGGCACCAGTGGTTAAGAGCCCGCCTGCCAATGCAGGAGATGCAGGTTTGATCTCTGGGTGGGGAAGATCCCCTGGAGGAGGGCATGGCAACCCACTTCAGTATTCCTGCCTGGAGAACCCCATGGACAGATGAGCCATGTAGGCTACAATCCGTAAGCTCACAGAGAGTCAGACACAACTGAAGGGACTTAGCATGCAAGCGACAAGCTCAAGCAAGAAGAGAATGGTTAGGGAAACTAAGATAATCCATAGGATACAATGGCACCCAAATATTAAAAGAATGCAGTGGATCCAAAGATACGAAAACTACAAAAAGATACCAAAAACTATAAGTACACAATGGTTTCTTTTGGAGAAAAGGGTTTATGAAAATCTGTTGCTTAAACAGAGAGTTTCTGTAGAGTGCTTCTGGAAACTGTGTCAGGGACAGGAAGAAGGCAGCTTATTTTTCACCGCTTCAATTATTTTCTTTAATGTTTATTGGACTATAGTTGATTTACAATGTTGTGTTAGTTTCAGGCATACAGCAAAGTGAATCAGTTATGCATAGACATACATCCACTCTTCTCTAGAGTGGTTTCCCATAGAGGTCATCACAGAGGATTGAGCAGAGCTCCCTGTGCTGTACAACAGGTCCTTATTAGCTGTTTTATACATTAAGGGAAAGGAAGTGAAAGTGTTAATAACTCAGTCGTGTCTGACTCTTTGTGACTCCATGGACTGTAGCCCATAAGACTCCTCTGTCCATGGAATTCTCCAGACATACCACAGTGGGTAGCCATTCCCTTCTCCAGGGGATCGTCTCAACCTGGGGATTGAATCTGGGTCTCCTGCATTGCAGGCAGATTCTTTACTGTCTGAGCCACCAGGGAAGCTTAGCAATAAAGAATCTGCCTGCCAATGCAGGAGACGCAGGAGATGTTGGTTTGATCCCTGGGTCAAGAAGATCCCCTGGAGGAGAGCACGGCAACCCTCTCTAGGACTTTTGCCCGGGGAATCCCATGGACAATGTAGCCTGGAGGGCTACAGTCCATGGGGTGGCAAAGAGTCAGACATGACTGACGCAGCTAAGCACACACCTTATATATAGTATGTGTATTTGTCAATCCCGATTTTGCAATTTATCCCTCCCCCTACACATTTGTTTTCTACACCTGTGGCTCGACCGCTGATATGTAAATAAGTTCATCTGTGCCCTTTTCTTTAAGATTCCACATCTAAGCAACATCGTATGATATTTGTCTGGGTCTGACTTGCTTCACACAGTGTACAGTCTCTAGGGTTCAATTATTTTTATCATTAACAGGGATTATCTCTTAAAATGACTTTTTCTTGATATACGATAGGTTCATAGGTGGACAGATAGGTATTCGTGTGCATACACACACACACACACATCCGTATGAATTTATGCACGTGCTCAGATGGATACGCAGACACAGACAAAGGCGCGTGTGCGCCGAGTCGCTTAGGCCGTGGCCGACTCTTTGCAACCCCGTGGGGTGCAGCCCGCCAGGCTCCTCTGTCCATGGGGTTCTCCAGGCAAGAACACTGGAGTAGGTTGCTGTGCCCTCTTCCAGGGGGTACCTCCCACCCAGGATTGAATCTCTTACCGTCTCCTGCATTCATAGGCAGGTTCTTCAGTGCTAGCGCCACCTGGGAAACCCAGACGTGGACGCAGATGTAGACAAAAGTCCCAGGTGCTCCGGGAGTGCTCCTTTCCTTTGTAGATCCCTCAGGAAGACGGAGCATCTCGAGGATCCCACCCCCTCACCTCCAGGCTTCTGCTCAGACCCTCAGTCTGGATGTGAGAATCTCCTTGTGGTTCACAGGAAGCGTCCGCATCTGTTTGGTCGTCCTAACCCTTCAAGAGGAGAAACTTGGTTATCGTCCCCCCCATTTTGCAGGTGAGGGAGCACAAGGATCCTGACGCAGCCCCAAGCGCAGAAAGTCTAAGGCTCCCATGCTGCTTCCACAGATCCAGTCCACCTGTTGCACAGGATCTCATTTTACTCACCCCGGGAGGCTCAGCCACCACCTACCGTTCGTTGTTTAATTGCTCAGTCGGGTCCGACTCTTTCGCAACTCCACCGACGGTAGCCCGCCAGGCTCCTCTACTCGTGGGATTTTCCAGGCAAGAACAGCCACCACCTACCTCCTCCTTAAAGCCTTCTCAGATCCCTCCTCTGCCCTCTCACAGCCCCCAGGCCCATGCCTGTGCTTTGGGGCCCTTTTTCCGGCGTTTAACTAGATGGGTGTCAATTGCGGTGACCCACTCTTCTGATCTGCCCTCCCTTCCCACATGCCCCCAAAATGGGAGCCCCTCAGGCGATCACTTCTTGGCGCCCTCCTTACCTCATGCCCAGCACCACGCCTGGCATCTAGCAAACACTCAGTAAATGTTTGTCAAATAAATGATTCAGGGAATGATCATTCCAGAGCCTGGTGGCTTCATATGATTTGAGTTATTGCTTTTTTTCCCGCTATCTAGAAAAAAAAGCTCCCAGACGACCCCTCGGCAGTGTTCAGATATTGTAAATAATTGATCATAAAGATGAAACACACAAGCTGGACGGGGACCAGGGAACCTGTCAATATCAAGGGAATAAATCTCCATCTCAGCGGCCTGGTGCCTGAGCCGGCTTCCCAAGGCCATTAAACTATCACTGCGGCTCAGGCATTAGTTGGAATAAAGTGTTTGTGTTTGTTTGTTATCATTTCTTAGTAAAACTAATTAAGGAACTAATTGATTGTTTTGTTGTTCTACTAATTAACTCCATATGGTGCCCATTTCCATGGAGATAGACGATGAGTTATGGGAAGGACTCTGATTTAACGTGTTGTTTCTGGGTTTGGGGACAATTCTTTAGAATTAAGGATCCTTTCCAATCTCATTTCCCTTCATTGCCGCAGCCGTGTTTTTGGCCTCGCCGGCTCCTGGAGGATGGGGAGACGGGGCCTGCCAAGACCAGCCAGGGAAGCCCTAGGGAAAATGAACAGCTTCAAGGCTGGAGCAGGTAGCAGAAAAAGCTTAGACAACAATCACTACTGCTGGTATTTCAGAAGCGTCCACTTCTAGCACCTACCACGTACCTGACGCTATGCTGACCACTGTACATACGTTGCACCAAACCCTATCAACTAGAAATGTCTACTTTGGTCCCATTTTGCAGAAAAAAGAAACTGAGTCTCAGAGATATTTGTACAAGGTTATCCAGCTATTTCATTTGTTCATTCAGTCATTCAAAAATATTTATTCAGCACCTTCTATGGATATTCCAGCCTCTGACAATAGCTCTGAATCAGATTCAACCGTTCCCTTCATGGAATTTATTTTCTAGAAGGGGACATAATAAATAAGAAAAAAATATTATTTTAGATGATGGCAAAGGCAATAAAGAAAATAAGCCCAGGTGGTAAGGAAGAGAGAGAGTGGGGTGCTATTTGCAACCTGTTGGTTAGGAAAGACTTCTGTGACAGCTGACAGCTGAACTCGACTGTTTAAATCCCGCTTTTGCCGCTTAATAGCTAGGTGACTTTGGAAAAAAGACTTAGCCTCTCTCTGAGCCCTAGTTTTTACATCTCTACAATGGAGAAAATAAAGGCCACTTCCCAATGAGGTTGTCAAGACTTTTTTAAGAAAGTATATGTAAAATGCCCCATATGATATCTATCGGGAATGGTCCTTCAGTAAACATATGTGATGAGAGAGGGTTCATGTAAGATGCAGTTTAAGATGCATGCAAGATGCAATCGAAATTCCATTATCCCTCCACTTTGAGGCTTCGTGAAAAGGAAACTGTGCCAAAGTATTCCAGTGAAGACTCGAGTAACAGCTGTAATACAGAAAAGTAGGCCCTGATTACCTCCAAGGCAGGACTCGTGTGTCAAAGGTGAGTTCGAGAAGGATGCTGAGGCCAGGAACAGGGGAAAGGCTTCCATTCCATCCATCCAGGCCCAAACAGCTCCCAACAGGCTACAAGGAAAGAGGAATCCCTCTGCCCCACCCACGGGCACAGCTGCAAAGTGAGCTGGAGGCTGGCTGGGCTTTGGCTTTCGGACAGGTCCTTCCTCTCCCAGGTCATGGTCTCAGAGGGAGCCATGTGGAAGATCATGGCCATGGTCTACAAAGATCATGGTCTACGAAGTGACCACAGGCAGGGCCTCGTAAGAGGAAGAGGGAGCAGGGCCAAGAGCGGTCTTGAGTGGGGAGAAGTCCCTCTATCCCGGGGCCCAAACTGAATTGAGTACTAAGAGTAGACATGCTCTCCTTTTTTCTCTAAAATTAAAGTGTGCGATGTGTAATACGCCAGGCAAAAGGAAGGAACATGTTAACTGAACTGCATGCCCACAAACAGCGCTGAGATCAACAGAGGTGACTGTCCTGCTCCCTTTGACCTTGACTCAGCCAGCCACACCCAGGGTACTGCATCCAGGTCTGGATGCCAAGGCTCCCAGAAGACATCAATACCTCCTTTATATTGAGGAGCCCATTTTATATTAAAGAAATCAAAGTTCAGTGAGATCAAGCGGCCCTCCGAGGTTCACCCTGCTGGACGAGGCAGAGCCAGAATTGGAACCCAGATCTCCCTGACGGCAACGCTTGGACTCTTGGAGGCTCTAGACACTCATGGTGGTAGTTGGGGACAGGCTGGTGTTCGGCAGACATGTGGGGACCCAAGCTTTACTCCAGTTTCCCTAGAAACCAATTTAGGGACATCAGACATCAATAGGGCAGAAGATATTTATGACACTCCTGTAAGCCAGGCGCTGCCCTTAAGTCTGAGGAGGCAGTATTGTAAACAACACAGATAGGATCCCTGCCCTTGATATACTTAGCTTCTATGAAGTGGCAGTTGTTCAATCACTAAGTCGTGTCCAACTCTCTGGGACCCCATGGACTGTAGCACACCAGACTTCCCTGTCCTTCACTGTCTCCCTGAGTTCACTCAAACTCATGTCCATTAAGCTGGTGATGCCATCCAACTACCGCATCCTCTGTCGTCCCCTTCTCCTCCTGCCCTGAACCTTTCCCAGCATCAGGGTCTTTTCCAATGAGTCGGCTCTTCACATCAGGTGGCCAAAGTATTGGAGCATCAGTTCACCCAGTGAATATTCAGGGTTGATTTCCTTTAGGATTGACTGGTTGGATCTCCTTGCAGTCCAAGGGACTCTCTGGAGTCTTCTCCAATACCACAGCTCAAAAGCATCAGTTCTTTGGTGCTCAGCCTTCTTTATGGTCCAACTCTCACATCCATACTTGACTACTGGAAAAGCCATAGCATTGATCATATGACCCTTTGTCAGCCAAGTGATGTCTCTGCTTTTTAATACACTGCCAAGGTGAGTGAGGAGGAACAGACAGTGAGGTGGGGGGGGGTGAAGGAAGGGAGGAAGGAAAGGCAGGAAGAGGGGAACCAAGGAGGAAGAGGAGGGAAGGGAAAGGTCAGACACTGATCCACGGTATAAAGAAGCGTCAGGACTTCCCTGTCACTTCAGCAGTTGAGGCTTCACCTTCCAGTGCAGGGGTTGGAAGTTCAATCCCTGCTTGGGAAGCTAAGTTCCCACATGCTTCTTGGCCAAAATCTGAATCGTAAACCAGAAGCAATAACAAATTCAGTAAAAATTTTTAAATGGTCCACATCCAAAAAAACAAAAATTCTTTAAAGTTAAATAAAAGACAGTGTCAGTTTACATAACAAAGAGTTCCTGTGAGGCTAGTTCAGTCAGGGTGCTGGCAAAGGGCCCTCCAAAAAGTGCTATCTGAATTGAAATTTGAAAGAAGAGGTGACAGCCAGGCAGAGGATACAGGCAACACAAAGGTTTTCAAACAGGAATGGAGTCACTGGACACACTCATGGACTCAAGTAGACACTTGAATGTAACAGTTCAAATCTCACTTGAACATAAAGGTCCAAAGCTCAAGCTTAAAACATAAAATCTGATATAGAATCGGATATAAAATCAAGAGTCTTTCAGCACATAATTGGCAGCATTGATGAGATCATCTAGGGAACAGGTGCAGGTAGAGAAGAGAAGCTGAGGACAAGGTTGGGGTCCTCCAGCCGAGAAAGACGAGTGAGACAGGGAGGCAGGCTGACAGCAGAAACGGGTACAAGCGAAGAGGGTGTTCCAAGGGCTCAGGGCGTGCCCAGGTTCATTTCTGCAGAGCACTCAGCACAGTGACCCCTGGAGTTGGCGTTTGCTTCCGTGAGCCATCGTCATCTGTGACCTTGATAGGAGCAGGTCCAGAGGAAGGAGATGGGCGATAGCCTGACTGGAGCAGACGGAGGAGGAAATGGGGATGAGGGAGCGTCCAGTACCAACAACCCTTTCCAAGAGCTTTGTTTATAGGGAGCAGAGAAATGAGGCAGAAAACTGAGGGTGCTATAAAGGCATGCCTGTCTGCACACAGGGGCACCCCAGGACGGAGGAGCTGGGGATAAAGAGACAGGAAGGGTCTGGCGGGGTCCTTTGAGGGCTCAGGAAGGGGTGGGACCCCAGGCTTACCTGAAGGGGTTCACCTTCGATGGAACAGCAGGCAAATCTGGACAGGTTCCTGGCCCCAGGAGGACTTGGTCCGTAGCTGAGAGACCCTGGTGCCACCAGGTCAGAGGGGCTGCATCTTCTCTATTTGTGTCCTGCCCTGGAGAGCCTCTGTGATGGACTCACCAAGTGCACAGCACTTGCTTTGACCCTGTGGCAGGGAGGAGCTAGCCTCTTCTAAGCACCTTCTCTGAGCCAAGCCCAGGTCTAGGGTTTGACTTATGCTACTTCTAATTTTCTCAGCAACACGGAGATGTTTGCAAGTCTATTTTAGAGATGACAGGAGATCTGACTTCAGTCTTTGCTATCCACTCTAGTAAATCAGCCCCTTCCTTATCCCCGTGGGCCTCAGATTTTTTTTCTATAAAACAATAAGTTGAGGGCAGAATGTTCTAGAAGGTCCTAAGGGGATTTCTTAAAGGAAATCAGTCCTGAATATTCATTGGAAGGACTGATGCTGAAGCTGAAGTTCCAATACTTTGGCCACATGATTCAAAGAGCTGATTCATTTGAAAAGACCCTGATGTTGGGAAAGATTGAGGGCAGGAGGAGAAGGGGACGACAGAGGGTGAGATGGTTGGATGGCATCACCTACTCAATGGACATGAGTTTGAGTGAGCTACAGGAGATGGTGAAGGACAGGGAGGCCTGGCGCGCTGCAGTCCATGGGGTCGCAGAGAGTCAGACACGACTGAGCGACAGACGAGCAAGTGGACTTGCTGTCTGCACCTGCTGTCTCCTGCGCCACTTCAGCTTTCAGCAGTTGCTGAGACTTTCTGAGAATGAGAAGGAAATAGTTCTCACGTCTGTCTTCCACTCCCCAGTTCTCAGGTCAGTCTCCAGCTCACATCAAATTCAGCTGCTTGCCCAAGTTTTCCTGAATCCCCTCCTTACCTTCTCCCCTCCAGCTCCTGTCTCTAACCTTTCCAACTGTTTATTTCCTCAGATGTTGTCTTAAGCTCTGGGATAACCTTGGCAGGAAAGCAATCAGCTTCAGCCTTCGACAAGGCATTCAGACAGACAGGCAAACTGGGGTATTAGGCTGTCAATTTCTGGGCCCTTCCAAATGTTAGAACAATTTTGGTGAATTACAAGCAATAGAAAATCACTTTGAGTGTTCATTAGGCACAAGGCAGAAGCAATGACGAAAGTTTGGAAGCAGAGGAAGAGGCAGGCTTTCCTAGAACCTAAAGCCCACCTTCCAGCATCTTCCAGGGATGGCTCCCTTAACCTTAACTCTTCTGAAGAAAGTCTGTGGAGCCTCCCGGGTTTGGAGAAGGAATAGGATTCCTCCAGGCCCTGCGCATTTTTAGGGCACCCACTCTGTGTCTTCCCTGCCAATGTGGGAGACGAAAGAGACACGGGTTCAATCCTTGGGTCAGGAAGAGCCCCTGAAAGAGGAAAGCACAGCCCACTCCAGTACTTTTGCCTGGAGAATCGCGTAGACAGAGGAGCCTGGCAGGCTGCAGTCCATAGTGGCGCAAACCGTCGGACACGACAAGCGATTACTGTCTGTGTCAGGTCCCAGGGATGAGCAAGACACAGTCTACAGTTGCTGAGGCCAGTGAGAGAGATGGACACAGAAAAAATGCAACAGAGAACAGACTGTGGGGGAAGGAGAGAGACTGACTCAACCGGCGGTTGGGGACAAGGGCAGCACGCGATCAGGGTCTTAAAGAGTGAGTACATTAAAATGCGCTCTAACTCCACCATTAACAAAAACTAATAATAACAACGGCTCACACATATAGTGCTTACATAATGCTATTATGTTCAAGCCTTGTAACCAAGTGCATTGCACAAGTATTAAATTATCTAATAATTCACAATAACCCTGAGGGAGATACTGTGATTGTCCTCATTTCTTAGATGAGGAACTTGAGGTAGAGAGAGGTTAAGTGATAACCTAAATAACTGCATCTAGTAAGCATCCGAGTAGATGACACTACCCTTTTGGCAGAAAGTGAAGAGGAACTCAAAGGCCTCTTGATGAAAGTGAAAGAGGAGAGTGAAAAGGTTGGCTTGAAGCTCAACATTCAGAAAACAAAGATCATGGCATCTGGTCCCATCACTTCATGGCAAATAGATGGAAAAACAGAGGAAACAGTGTCAGACTTTATTTTGGGGGGCTCCAAAATCACTGCAGATGCTGATTACAGCCATGAAATTAAAAGAAGCTTACTCCTTGGAAGGAAAGTTATGACCAACCTAGACAGCATATTAAAAAGCAGAGACATTACTTTGCCAGCAAAGGTCCGTCTAGTCAAGGCTATGGTTTTTCCCGTGGTCATGTATGGATGTGAGAGTTGGACTGTGAAGAAGGCTGATCGCCGAAGAATCGATGCTTTTGAACTGTGGTGCTGGAGAAGACTCTTGAGAGTCCCTTGGACTGCAAGGAGATCCAACCAGTCCATTCTAAGGGAGATCGATCCTGGGTGTTCATTGGAAGGACTGATGCTAAAGCTGAAACTGCAATACTTTGGCCACCTCATGCGACGAGTTGACTCAGTGGAAAAGACTCTGATGCTGGGAGGTATTGGGGGCGGGAGGAGAAGGGGACAACCGAGAATGAGATGGCTGGATGGCATCACCGACTCTGTGGACATGAGTTTGAGTGAACTCCGGGAGTTGGTGATGGACAGGGAGGCCTGGTGTGCTGTGATTCATGGGGTCGTGGAGAGTCGGACACGACTGAGCGACTGAACTGAACTGAAGCATCCGAGTGGGGATGCAAAACAGTCCATAGATGAGCTGGTTCTCACAGCATGTTTAGGGAAAATGAGAGACGACTGAGAAACAAGGTCGAAGTTCACTTCTGGGCCCACCCGTCTTTACTCAGGAGACTGCTCGGGTGACTGAGAGAATCCCTTAGACTTTCTGAGCTGTGGTTCCTTAGAGGCGTTAGCAAGGTCCCAGGTGCCTAGAAGCATCATCTAGAACTAGTGGCAGGTAGAAAGTGGAAGTGAAGTAGCTCAGTCGTGTCCGACTCTTTGTGACCCCATGGACGGTAGCCCACCAGGCTCCCCCATCCATGCGATTTTCCAGGCAAGAGTACTGGAGTGGGGTGCCATTTCCTTCTCCAGCGGGGGCAGGTAGAAGTCAGCGCCAGAAAACCAGGTCTGCACTCCCCGCCTCGCTAACAGCGCTCACCGAGTCCCTGCTGCGGACCCAGCACCAGGCTAAGTGTTGGGGGAGAAAGATGAATGGCACCCAGTGCTGCTCTTACGGGAAACGCAGCCGGTGCGGTCGGGAGTGCTTGTACGTATTGATCTCCGTGCTTGCTCCCAGACTCTGAGGCCCCCAAATTCTTTCAACTGGAGCCTGAGGGTCTCCCAACTGCCCAGGCGGCACACGTGAGTACAGACCATCCCCTGTGGAATGTAAAGCAACGTTGCCAAGGGCAAAAGGGTCAGATGTGCGCTCGCGCAGCCAGGTTTTCAGACGGCGACAGCCACATAAAGGCAGAGCATGGGGACAGGGAGCGCGGGGACCGCACAGGGTGGTGGAGAAACAGGCCTCGAATCTAAGGTAGCAACCAACGCGGCGGCACCTGCGGGAGCCCCGTTGGCCAGGGGTCAGTCCCAACAGCCACTGGTCACCGAGCTCACAGTGCCATTGGCCTGTGCCCTGCAGACTCTGCCTCTGATTGGTCCATCTCCCGAAAACCACCCATGGTCCCAGGCCTTTCACATTTACAAGGTCCCCAGAGCAGAGAATGGAAGCCTTGGGAGTCTCACGGATGATCAGGAACTGAAAGAAAAGTATCAACTTTGGATGAAGGTGGGACTCAAAGGAGCCAGCTTGAACTTGTCTCCTTTCACTGTTAGGAGAGAGAGTCAGAGAAATGAAGGCATGGAATGTGGGGTGATGATGGAAATTCATCAGCATTCCAGGTGACAGAGAATGGAGCCAGTACTACCATGGGGCCAGGAAAATGTTCATCGATGAGGAGAATGCAACTAAGTCTATCCTCACCAGCAAGTCTTAGGGTGGAGAGGGACAGTCACGAAGCCCAGCAGTAGCAAGACCTAGGCTTCAACGGGAATAGAAGACAGGACCCCGGAACTTCCCTGGTGCTGCAGTGGTTAAGAATCTGCTTTTCAATGCAAGGGACGCAGGTTCACCACCTGGTCAAGGAGCTAACATCCCCACGTGCCTTGGAGCAAAAAAGCCCCATGTTGCGAGTAGAGTCAGTCTGTGAGCTGCAATGAAAGATCCCACACGCTGCAACTAAGACCCAAAACAGCCAAATATAAATAAATATTTTTAAAAAAGAAAGCAGGACCCCTTCCGATGTGGGCCACAATGGAAGTGGAGGGAGTGGAGCTCAATCCTGGAGCATGAAGCTGGGTCCGCTATAGACTCATGTCAAGGACAGTCTAGCCCTTGTGGCAGGATGAAGTCATAGGTGGGGCTCAAGTGGCCCCAGTTTGGGACTAAGACAAGGCCCGCCAGGTGGGCAGCACTTGATGTATAAAGATGGATGTAAAATTTTTGCACTTTGAAAACAAAGTCAACTGCCTAAGTCCAAGATGGAAGAAATACAGGGGAAGAGAAATTTATATGAAAAAGATTTACAAGTTAGAGATAACTGCAAGTTCTATAGCCTCAAGCTCTCTATGTTAAACCTAGATTTGTTAGAGTTGTCCAGAAGGTACGACAGTCAGATATACAGTTAGGACTTCACAGAGGCATCTTTTTAAGCTGAAGAAAGAATAAGAAGCTGAAAGTGAATGTGTCTGGTCTATGAGTCACCCAAAGTTCCGTCGCTCAGCCGCGTCCGACTCTGCGACCCCGTGGACTGTGGGCCACCAGGCTCCTCCGTCCATGGGATTCTCCAGGCAAGAGTACTGGAGTGGGTTGCCATTGTCTTCTCCAGAGGATCTTCCCGACCCTGGGATTGAACCTGGGTCTCCCACATTGGAGGCAGACGCTTTACTTTACCATCTGAGCCACCAGGGAAGTCCTGAAGTCACCCAAACATGGGTTCAAATTTGCACTGGGGCATCGTAGTTGCTGTGGAAACTTGAATGAGCTATTTTGTTTCCCTAAGCCTTAGTCTCCTCAACTGGAAAAGTCATTCGGAAGATCAGAGAAAATATATAAAGCAACTGATAGACTGTCCGGCCTAAAGTAGATGGCTCAAAATACAGTAGCCTTTAATGATGGGGAAGGTGATGAGGGTGGTGATGATGGAAGTGCTTCGTGGAGGCGGTGGCGGAGGTGATGCTGACGACAATGATGGAGGTGGCGGTGACAACGGTGAGGATGGTGGTCATGGTGGAGGTGGAGGCAACGTTGACAATGACGTGGTGACACCACTGGTGCTGTTGGTGACAGTGGTATCGTGGAGCTGGTGTTGGGGGACGTTGACAATGACAATGTTGGTGACAATGATGGTGGTGGTGGCAGATATGACAAAAGGATGATAACGTTCTCCTTTGACTAAGCGAGGATGGGATGATACCTCCTCACCACACCCATAGATCTTGGACACACCTAAAACCTTGAGAGATGGAGCATAACCAGGCAGATAGCAAAAGAAACGTTACAGCCGTGAGCCTCTGGGGGAAAAGTATTTATTTCATAGCCAGTTGAAGCCGGCACTGGAGGTGGACAATAACAGTACCCTCGTTTGCTGGGCCCGCACTACGGGCAGCCAGGTACTAGGTGCTTCCGTGTTCATCACTCCCTCTCCCCTGACAGCACTCTATGAAAGAGGTCGGCTGTGCTCCTAACCGGGGAGGCCTGTGCTTAGGCCCTGAAGGGAAGGGGTCAGAAGGCTGGAGAGTGAAAACAAAGAGCACAGTGGGGCGAGAAGAACAGAGTAAATGATCCAGTTTCTATCAGGAGAGGTGCCTGCACACAGAAAGTGCTCGGTAAACTCGGAGGCCGTGTCATCCCTGTCATCATAAAGGACTGAAAATCAAGGTTACGCTCAGATGCGAGAGGGGCTCCTGAAGGAGGGGAAGAGCTCCCTGTCACAGGAGGCACGTGAGCAGTGGGCATCAGACGGTTTAGGTGGCTGCAGAAGGGCTGACTGAAGCATTGGATTGGGGCAAAGCTTGGATCAAGAAGGTTGGGAAATCACTGCAACGGCGGCACCCTACAAGCCGGTGAACTGAGAGGAAAGAGGCTCAGCGTCATGAAGAAGACACCTGAGGTGCCCCGAAAGCCTTCCGTGTAGGTTACGCCAGGTCTACCTGGCCTCTAGCAGTTACCATCTGCCCGAGCCAGCAGTTGGTTCTGCCAGAGGCACCCAGGCCAACCCCGGGCATAAATGCCCCAGAAAGGCAGCCTTTTTCTCTATGCCTTAATCCCTTTCGAACTTGTCTGGCCTCCTTTGTTCTCCCACTTAATGACTCCATTCTCCCCCCGCCCCCCTTCGACAGGCACCGAGGATCAGCCCCCACGGCAGGGAACCCTGTAATTGGCAGCCACATTGCCAACACTCAGCTGTGCGGTGGACAGGCATTTAGTGGTGTTTGCTCTGTGTAGGGGGAGCAACGGGGGCTTCTTTAAAACCAAATAGCTCCTGTCTCTTGTTCAACACGATTTGAAGGTGATAAATTGGGCCTGATTTTTTTTCTGTCATTTTTCCCCCCCTGCCAGTTCTTCTGACAAGTGGCCACTGCCGAGATGGCCGGAGGAGGCAGAATGGCTTTCACCAGCAGCTCCTCCTTCCCCAGACCTTCCTCCACTCCTCCCTCCCTTCACACCGCCTGCCCCATCCACGTGGCCAAGCTCAGGGCAAGGCCCGGTGGACCCAGGGCCATGACTCTGACATCCAGGCATCCAGGCTGCTGAGCTCCACAAAGGGAGATCTGGAAAGAAGGGGTCAGGTGCATCTGTTCCCTGGAGCACGGCTATGGGGCCTGAGGCGTGGGCCCAGAAACTCAGGCTCTGGAACTTCTCTGCCCCATGCCCTCACTCTCTTCTCACAAAATGCATTCACGCCACAAGCATTTTTTGAGCACCAGCTATGCGCCAGGGCACCATATGAAAGACAGCAGTGAACAAGACCAATAAAAACTCCTTGCCCCACTAGGTGAGGGGAGGCACGGGCAACAAGCAATATTTATAATAAATCAGGGAAGTATAAATACATGTAGAGGGGGGTGAGTGATACGAAAAACAAAACCCTAAGCAGTGGAGGAAAAGGATGATGGAGTCTGTGGGTGGGAGCGGGAAGGTCGCAATTTCCAGTAAGGAAACAGACCTCAGAGCAAAGCCTCCAGGCGTTCACTCCTTCTCCAAACTGCTCACTTACTCGCTCCCATTCCCTCATTTGGGTGTGCGTTCGCTCCATCACTGGTTCAATCACTGGCTTGCTAGTCAACGATTACCCTATTCGCTAAATCTCTCAGTCATGAACTCGCTCACCGGGCAGCGTCTCGGGCACGGAACCCTTGTCATCTCCATGCGCAGACGTGTCTCTTGCCCCGTCTCTTCTGGATCTTTGCGTCACTCGTTCTCCGAGTCTGAAACATCCCTTTCCGCACACCTCCACCCGGAGCGCCGGGGTCGTGTCACCCCTTCCAGGAAGCATCCTTGCTTTGCCCTCTAGGTTAAAGGCTCCAGGTCAGGCTTTATGCCCTCCTTGTGTTTCTGCCTCATTGTTCTAGCAGTTGGTGTCTTAGACGGATACCCCCCCAAGAGCTCCTTGAATTTAGGGGACAGTGTCTTGTCCCTTCACTGGGCACCACACTTGACACACAAAAGGTACTCAGTAAAGACTTGTACTGTCAGTCAGTTGTCAGGAAGAGTCAGGGCAGAGACTCCTTGACCAACCAGGGACACAATCCCGGGAAGAGGAGGAGAGCATGTGTGCTGATACCGCAGGTTCCAGCCCGCACTGAGCCCTGTGTTTCCCAGGAGGCAGGCGTTGTTAACTTCATAGATGAGGACGTGAAAGCACAGAGCTCAAACGCCTGGGCCAGCATCCAGGGGAAGAGCCAGCATGGCTGCAATTCCCTCCAAGTCTGCCTGACCCCATCCCAAAAGTTTCTCTGGCAACATCTCTGAGCTGACTCCTTAAAGACAGGTGCAGCCCATCTGGCGGGTTTGAGGCTAAGCCTGCAGCTCTCGGGCCATGGTCACAGGATCCTGGACACCCACCTTCTCTACATGAGCCTCATTTGTCGCTCAGTCATGTCCGACTGTTTGAGACCCCACGGACTGCAGCACGCCAGGCTTCCCTGTCCTTCACTCTCCCCCAGAGTTTGTTCAGACTCAACTCCATTGAGTCGGTGATGCCATCCAACCATCTCATCCTCTGTCGTCCCCCTCTCCTCCTTCCCTCAATCTTTCCCAGCATCAGGGTCTTTTCCAATGAGTCAGCTCTTCGCATCAGGTGGCCAAAGTATTGGAGTTTCAGCTTCAACATCAGTCCTTCCAATGAATATTCAAGGCTGATTTCCTTTAAGACTGACTGATTTGATCTCCTTGCAGTCCAAGGGACTCTCAAGAGTCTTCTCCAGCACCTCCGTTTGAAAGCATCAATACATGCTGCTGGCTGGTCTAAGACGATTTTCCCGATACTGCATTTAAATGGGGCCAGACCTCCCCAAGACCATGGAGCCCTGGCCTCAGACCTTTTAACTGGTAATTACTCTGCAGCCACAGCGTGAGCTCATCCATTAACCTGAGGCCAAAGTGCGCCCTGCTAATCAGCCAGCTCTGATTCCATCAAGCAGCTGGGTTGATTGCAGACCTTAATCACGGAGGGACGGGCACAATCAGACTGGCCAGCCCTCCTCCAAGCCCAAAGGGGAGAGAAAGTTTTATGATAGAGGGGCTGACATTTGGCAGCCTCTGCAAGGAGAGGTTGCCCTGAGCCATGTCTCAGCCAAGTCTCGTTTAATAACCCTGCAAGACCGAAGGAGGAGGAAGAGCTTGGCCAGGCAGACAGGATGGAGCAAGAGGCCACCATCAAGACAAGAGAAGGAAGGGAACTTTTTGAGCATCCCAAGCCAAGCCCAGTGCTGGGGGCATCAATTCCATTGACCTCAATCTTTAAGTAACATTGCAAGGGCAATATTCTTTTTAATTTTTAATTTTTTTAACACCAAAACCATTTTGTATTGGGATGCAACCGATTAACAATGTTGTGGCAGTTTCAGGTGAACAGCAATGGGACTCAACCATACAGGTACATGTACTTGTATCCACTTTCCCCCAAAGCTCCTCCCATCCTGGCTGGCACACATTGAGCAGAGCTCCATGTGCTATACAATAAGTCTCTGTTGGTTATCCATCTTAAACATAGCAAAGTGTACCTGACCTTCTCAAAGTCCCTAACTATCCCTTCCCCTCCCCGCAGACCTCGGGAGTGGCATACTGAGTGATGTAAGTCAGAGAAGGAGAAATATCATTAGACGCCCCTTACACGTGGGATCTAGAAAGAAATAACACACATGAACTTACTTACAGAACAGGAAGAGACTCACAGACTTGGAAAGCAAGGGCAATATTCCTGAATCCCCATTTACAACGGGGAAGCTGAGAGTCAAAGAAAATAAACTTCCCAAGGTCATACAGCCGGTAAGTGGCAGAGATAAGACTTCGGGGTGCATCTTTCTGGCTTCAAAAGTCTAGCCCTTTCTACCACCCCCAGGTATCAAACTTCCAGGCTGGCTGATTTCCTTGTATTAGGGATGACAAAGCCACTGATACAGGGTTACGACTACTGTGAGAGGCCCATCCTGACCATATTTGCATTTGAAGAGAACTGATTAACCTGAAGAAGAGCCTCAATAACAGTGGAATTTCCTGCACCTCATAGATGACTGGGGCACTCTATCAGCCAAGAGGACTCTTCAGGTCTCTCCGGGTCCAACTAACAATATGCCCCATCCTTCCCCATTTAATCACGTTGGCTGTGAAAGAACAGCAAGGAAAGCTTGAGACCCCATGGATATTTTTGCCAAGTTCTTTGGAGAATAAAAGGAAATCCTGGGAACAAAGGTTAGGGATGCCCATCTTGGAGAAGATGACCCAGTCTTGGGAAGAAGACATCAGCCTTGAACGGGAGAAGAAACCAACGGTCCAGAGAGAAGCAGAGCACCGTGCAGCCAGTGTAAGTGACACTGCTCTATTGCCCACAGAGGGGTAGTGGTCTGGGAGCCTCAGAGTGGGTGAAAGGACAAACGCCAAGGACTCCAGGCACATGAGCCCAGAACGTTGCCCTTGACCTAGAGCATCCTCACTCCCCCAACAATACTTATATGTAGTCCATGCACCTGCCTGCTGGGTTCTCCACTCCCAGGTCTCCACGCCACCACCATCCTCTCTTGCCTAGACTAGCACGAGAGGCTCCCAAATGGTCTCCCTGCTCCTGCTCTTGCCCCCTACCATCTATTCTTGCTGCTGCAGCAAAAAAGGAAGCTAAAATAAAACTCCTCGCTAAGATCTACACAAGGATGAGATGGTTAGATGGCATCACCCACTTGATGGACGTGAGTTTGGGTAGGCTCTGGGAGTTGGTGATGGACAGGGAGGCCCGGCGTGCTGCGGTTCATGGGGTCACAAAGAGTCGGACACGCCTGAGCGCCTGAACCGAACTGAACTGAAGATCTGCACGGTTCGTGTGCCGGAGCCATGGAAGGCTTCCCTGACCCACCCCAGCCAGGGTCACTGCCTTTCAGTTCCCAGATGTGGCTCTCCCTGCTGGAATGGGCTCCCCCACGGCCCCACCCTCAGCACTCTCTGAGGCTTCGCATCAAGATGCCCCCTTGGAGTCACTCCCTCCCATCACCCCAGCTCAGCCACTCTGTCACATCGCCCTATTTTATTTACTGCTTTTGTAGCTCTCCTCTCTGAAATCATCTTCTGCTTTCATCTCTTGGGTTTGTCTTCCCCATTAAAATGTTAGTAGAAGTGGAGGCGGGGGTCGGGGGGGCTTCCCTGGTGGCTCAGATGGTAAAGAATCTGCCTGCAGTGCAGGAGACTGGGGTTCGATCCCTGGGTCAGGAAGATCCCCTGGAGAGGGGAATGGCAACCCACTCCAGTACTCTTGCCTGGAGAGTCCCGTGGACAGAGGAGCCTGGCGGGCCACAGTCCGTGGGGTGACATGGACTCACCCATGACACGAGTGAGCAACTGACACTCTCACTCCTGCCCAGGTCTAATTTGCTGTCTGCTGTGGTTCCCAGAAGTTACCACAGGACCCGGCATGCAGTAGGTGCTCAATAAGTGTTTTCTGAATGAATAGTGCTGAAGTTAGGGTCAGAGCGTGGTTTAAGAACGGGGGCTCTCAGAGCACAGGGACTAGAGGCAAAAAGAATGGTAGGATCTGGTTTGTCGTCTGAAATCTGGGGTGCCGCTTTGACGTTTAGCGTATGATGATAGAAAGCCGCAGCTAGTTCCAAAGGGTTGTGCGTAACCAGTCCTTCTCTACTAATCTCTGTTTGATAACGCTATCCTCTAAAACGCCCTCTCGTGCATCCAGTTCTCCCCATTGCTCCCCTCGCATTCACGTAGTTTGGCATCATCGCTAACCCGGTCCTCCCTGCGTTGTCTTCATGGACTCATTTGCTCTGGGACCACCTCTCCCAAGCAGCCCTCCATCACACGGCCATGGCTGGCCTCCGATTCTACCAAGGCTGCTCTAAAACCTCCAGGGCTTCCTGGTTGCCGATGGGATGACCAGGTTCTTCAACCTGCTCCTGGGCCACTGGCCTTTGCAGGGTCTCCTCCCACAGGCTCTTACATCCTGAACTCAGGTCTCAGGTTAAATATCACTTCCTAGGGGCCACATCTTCTGCCTCACCTCTCGTGATACTCAAAGCACGCAATCATGGTAGCTCAAATAACGTCCCCTTCCCCTGCAGACTCTCCACCCCACGAGGACAAGTGCCGAGGCATTTTGCTCACCAGGCCCTCTGCAGTGCTATAGAAGAAAGGTCTTAACTGAATGAATGCGTGACTGAAACTCTGGAATCCCGAGTCGGATCTGTAGCCCCGGAGCTGTTGCTTCTCAGCAGGAGGAAGGGTCTTTCCAGCTCCCTACAAACCACGCAGGAGCAGCGCGCCTTGATGGGGACACATGGGTGGGCTCTGTCTGCCGCTACTCTCCCCATGCACTGGGCCCCTCTGGCCACTTCCACTGTGATGTGACTGGGGGACCAGGCAGAAGCTGGAGCTGTCCAGACCTGGTCAGTTTGCCTCCATGCTTCAAAAATTTAAATTACCCCCAAATTATACAATTTACTTACATTTTTCCCCTTCTTTCTCTTTGAATTCCAACCTATGTTTAGAGTTGGCAAGCATTCTTAAAAGAAAATAAATCTTAGGGGAGGAGATCTAGACACAAAGAAGAAATTGCAGTAGGAAAACATAGTTCTAAAGTCAGATTTGAATCCCAGCTATGTGTCTTCTTAGCTGTGTGACCTTGGAGGAACCCCTTCACCTCTCTGAGCCTCAGTTTTACCACAGGTGAAAAGAGCTAATGATACCTTCCTGTGAGATTGTTGGGAGAACTGAGACAAGCTAAGCAACACCACTGACCACAGTAAGTGCCCAGTGGCTGGTCACGGCCACTGGCCGCAAGCTTTGGGTTCACTCTGTGCCTCTAGCTGTGTGACCTGGAGTAGATAACTCCTCCTCTCTGAGCTTCTCACACTCCCTTATCTCCAGAGTCTCCACTAAGAAGTTGCTCTTTGCAAACATGTCACAATAGGTCACCGGACTCCCTGATGGACCTTCCATAAGCCCAATAGGACTCTGAGGGTGTGACTGCATAGCTGATGATTGATCACAGAGCCCATCGGTGTCTCCTGACACTTACCAATATGTCCTTTCAATGCCCACGGCACTGGCAAGCTCAGGGAGGTGGAGCTCACTGCCCTCGCTTCTTCTTTCTGTCTTAATTACAATTCCCATTAATTCCAGCCAATAAACCTTCACTGAGCCCCCACTCTGTGCCCAGTGCTGTAGGGAGAACTCTGAGATGAACAGAATATGGTCCGTAAGAACCCAGAACCTGAGGAAAGTAAACTTAGATTTTACCCTCCTGTTCTGAGATCCCTGGGGCTTCCCAGGTGGTGCTAATGGTAGAGAACCTGCCCGCCGATGCAAGGAACATAAGAGACGCAGGTTCGATCCCTGGGTTGGGAAGATCCCCTGCAGGAGGGCCTGGCAACCCTCTCAGTATCCTGGCCTGGAGACGCCTATGGACAGAGGAGCCTGGCAGGCTACAGTGCATAGGATCACACAGAGTCAGACACGACTGACCTGACTTAGCTCACATGCCCGCTGAGCTCCCTGAAGACCTGCTCTATCAAAGGCTCAGCAGGAACTGGAAAGCACGCTCAAACATGGTAATTGAGATGAATTTCACAAAATCTCTTATTGACAAAAGCAGGAACAAGGCTGGTGAAAACCAACAAGGGCTCGTGCAAGGTTCAGGAGCCACCACTCCTAGGTCTGAGAGGGGAAGGGGATGAGCAACTGCTGAAACCCGGAAGACTGGCTGGAGCTGAGCGGGAACCTCTCGGGAGGGAGGAAAGAGAAGAGAAATCAGTCCGATCTCTCTCTCCTCCGTCCTTCAATCTCCTGCTATTGACTCCCCATTGGCCAAACCCAACAAGAATCCAAAATAGAAGGGAGCCATTGATACAATCCCTCAAGGTTGGCCTCCCGGAACGCAGCGTGGCAGGGGAGTGGGGGGAAGTGGAGAGAGGGTCTGAGGAGAGGAAGGAATGGTATAACATATATTATAATATTGTGGGCTTCCCAGGTGGTGCTAGTAGTAAAGAACCCGTCTGCCAAAGCAAGAGATGAAACAGACACAGGTTCAATCCCTGGGTGGGGAAGATCCCCTGGAGAAGGACATGGCTTCTCCACCACGTAGTGGGCATGGCTACTAGAACCCACTCCAGGATTCTTGCCTGGAAAATCCCACAGACAGAGGAGCCTGGAGGGCTACAGTCCGTGGGGTCACAAAGAGTCAGACACGACTGAGGTGAATTTGCATGCTTTATGATATTGTGTCACTCAACTATACTTAAATTTTTAAAAACTCTGTCTCCAGAACTCCCCTGGCAGTCCAAAGATTAAGAATCTGCCTTGTGAGGTAGGGGATACGGGTTCAATCCCTAGTCAAAGAACAGAGATATCACATGCCACAGGCCAACCAGGCCAGCAAGCCACAGCTTGAGAGAAGTCCGTGCACTCAACAAAGACCCCTCAAGCTGTGACTCAGACCCAATGCAGCCAAATAAATAAATATTCTGAAAAAACGTTCTTAAAAACTGTCTCCAACACTAACTCACAATGTGTCCTTGGGCAGACACCTTTCCCTCTCTGAATCTCAGTTTCCCGGTCTAAAAATAGAAATAATTACACATACCTGCCTGCTGGGGGGAATTGAACACGACCCTGGGAAGGATATGACCTTCCCTCTTTCCGCCCATGAAATTCCTGCCTATCAGCCCATGTTGTTATTTCCAGGAATGTGTCACAGGGGGTAGTTCAAGCCTCAAAATGCTACTGTTGAAACCCCCTAAGAGTCTTGAAGGCCCTATTGAAATTCTCCCCCTCTCCCAACCCTCCTGGTACATTGCAGGATTACGGCAGCTCATATTCATCTGTCTCCAAAAGATTAAACCGTCCCCTGGAAAAGGCCACGGTCTCCCAAAGGAGAAGAGCCCATTTATGCTCATCGCCTCAAGAAACTGACTTTTCAGGGGGAAAAAAATGTACAGGTTGATTTCTTCCTCGGCTTAAAAAGAAGCTGTTGCTTTTTATGGGGGAAAGCGGGGCAGGGGGGAGGACAGGTGGCAGTTGCATGTATCTGAAGAACTTTTCTCTTCACTGTAAACCCACCGCCAAAGTCATTTTGGAGTGGGAATGTTGAGAAAACCAATGACAGCAATAATAATAACTGACATGCATTTATAGGGCGCTTATTTATAACACTCTTGGAGCTGTGCGGCCAAGAACTGTTCTAAATGCTATGTTTTGATTCTCATAGCCCCATGCAGCAACTCCTATCAGTAACCCCATTTTACAGATGAGGAAACTGAAAGGTTAAGTGACCTCCCAAAGTTCATACAACCATCAGGAGGCAGAACTGGGAGTGGATTCACATCTGAGTCTTACTCTAGAGCAATGTCTCAACCAAGAGCTATTTTATCTCCCAGCAGACATCTGACAGTGTCTGGAAGATTTTTTTTTTAATTAGTTTTTTGTTTGTTTTAAATGTATTCTTTTTTTTCTCCCAGTTTCTTGGCTGTGTCTTTCAGCATGAGAGATCTTAGCTCCCCAGCTAGGGATCAAACCCCTGCCTCCCGCACTGGCAGCATGGAGTCGTAACCCCTAGATTGCTAGTGAAGTCCCTGGAAGCATGTTTGATTGTCTCCACTGAAGGGACGGCGAGTAGCATCTAACAACAGAGCCTGGGAGATCTGTCAGCATTGAGGTAGGAACAGAACGATGCCTCAGAACAATTACCTGGCTGCAATGCCAGGAGTGCTGAGGCTGAGGAAGCCCGTTCGAAAATCTCCCAGCAATGCCTACTGCACCCATCCAGCCACAGTGATCTCTCCACTGGGGAAAAGCTTGGCAGGAGAATGGGGCCCCAGATCATGCAGTGCTTTTCAGAAAATGCTGGTCTTTGGCCTAACAACATGGGGAAGCCCGTAAAGAATTCTAAACAGATAGAGACCTGGTGAGCTTGAATTTCAAGTAGATAACTCCGGCTGCTGTACGGAGCATGGATTGGAAAGTGTAGTGGAGAGGCTGTTGATGATGGTGAACTGGACAGAATGGTGATGGGGAGATGGAGCCAAGTAGGTGGATGAGGGATGCATTTAGAAGGAGGCAAACTCAACAGGACTTGATGAGGAGGAAGAGGCACTAGGGTTGACCAGCAACTTGGCCTGACAAACAAGATGGGCATAACATCATTCGTTTCGATATCCTAGGCCTTCTCTCTCTCCATCTTTCCATAGCTGTCTCTCTATCAGACAGCTGTGTTTCTGAGAAGCTGTGGAGAAGAGCTCGAAGCTCATCCTCCAGGCTGCCAGCTGTGGGAGTACAGGTTGCCTGCAGTAGGAATGGTGTCCCCGAGGGCTGAGCAGCCTACACGGCAGCCTGCACTTCCCAGGGTGTCAGGCTCCCTGGCTTTGAGCTCTTGACTCTGGTTGACCATTACCCAGGAAGGACTGAGTCCCCAGCTCTGGGAACAAAATGACCAAAAGTAAGTTCAGTCCAAATGAAAAGACAAGGAAGCCTGGCCAGCCACTACCTCTTTATTCAGCTCTTTACCCACAAGGAGGAGAGGAGGTCAGTGCGGCATTTGTGTGGGATTAACATTACAGCCCAAGAGTGGAAATGATGCAGAGACAAAATTGAGCTTCAGAAAAGAACTATGTAACAATGGATGCTTGTCCAATCATGAAGATGGCCTTCCTGATAAAGAAATGAGCTTCTCATCTCACAGGGAATCTAAGCACAACGACAATTTCCAGTTAGCAACACAGTTAGAAATCCAGTTAGAAATTTGTCAGGTAGGATGTTATACCCGACTTCTTCAAAGACACGTTCTGGCGGAGAGTGTAGGGCGCAAACAAGGCCTGGTGACGTCTCCACACTGGCCTCAGGAAGCCCGAGTCATTCCTCCAGTGGACTGTCAGAGTGTCTGCAGCACCAGCCGAGAACAAGTACACCACGCTCCTGACCACATCCCTTAAAAAGACGCTCCCTGCAAAGCAGAGAAAAATCTTCCACACTTTTTAATGTTCCAGCAATTTGCTTGCATCCACTGACAAAGCTTCAGTAAATGTTCCCTCAACATAAACGTGCTTCCTCTCTTTTCCCTCTAGCAGCACTTCCTCGGCTTCCACCCACGGAAACACCCCCGCACTCTCTCCTTCCGTTTGCATAGGAGCTGGGGAGAAAAGATCAGACGAGGTTCAGGAGACGGTGCAGACACAAGCACGCCCACACCTAGAGGTGATTCATGAATGTCTCTGATGATTCTAACACAGGCTCTTGTCCACCCTTAACTTTCTCCTGAACACCAGATCCACAGAGCCAACTGCCTGCAGAGCCTCCCTTCCAAGACGGCTCACGGACACCTCAGATCAAAAGGTCATAAGTATGTGTCTGTCTGCTCCCATCTCCACCCTATCCCAGAGTTCCAGGTATCAGAGTGTCACCCAAGTCAGACCCCTCACCTTCGGGAGCGTCTTTGACTCTTGCACCTCCTTTACTCTCCGTAGTCATCTGCTTCTGTCTACATCTGGGTTTCTCCCAGAAGCAAACCCTGAGAGAAGGATTTAAATACGTGTAGTTTCTTTGGAGGGCTTCCCTGGTGGCTCAGAGGTAAAGAATCCACCTGCAATGCAAGGTCGCAGGAGACACAGGTCTGATCCCTGGGTCATGAGGACCTCCTGGAAGGGGGAATGGCTCAGTCAGTCAGTCCGTTCAGTCATTCAGTCATGTCTGACTCTTTGCAACTCCATGGACTGCAGCACGCCAGGCCTCCCTGTCCATCACCAACTCCCGGAGTTCACTCAAACTCATGTCCGTCGAGTTGGTGATGCCATCCAGCTATCTCATCGTCTGTTGTCCCCTTCTCCTCCTGCCTTCAATCCCTCCCAGAGTCAGAGTCTTTTCCAATGAGTCAACTCTTTGCATGAGGTGGCCAAAGTATTGGAGTTTCAGTTTTAGCATCAGTCCTTCCAATGAACACCCAGGACTGATCTCCTTTAGAATGGACTGGTTGGATCTCCTTGCAGTCCAAGGGACTCTCAAGAGTCTTCTCCAGCACCACAGTTCAAAAGCATCAATTCTTCGGCGATCAGCTTTCTTCACAGTCCAACTCTCACATCCATACATGACCAGTGGAAAAGTGGGCATGGCTACCCACTCCAGTATCCTTGCCTGGAAAATCCCATGGACAGAGGAGCCTGATGGGCTACAGTTCATGGGGTCACAAAGAGTCGGATACGACGGAAGCAGCTTGGCAGGCAGCAGGCGGCTTCTTTGGAAGGTGCAGGAGACCCAGGGTAAAGGAGTGAGGAAATGAGCCAGGGAAGAAGCAGAACCCACCAGGGGTGTGTTTATTGAGCCGGCCGAGCGGCAGGCACTGGAGTTTAACTCCGCGTGGAAACTTGAGGAAACAATGTAGAAACATGCCTGAATCGCATCCTTTGTTGGCGGAGGGCACTCCTGAGTGGCGTCAGTTTCTTGGCACTTGGAGCTGTCTTACCCATAGGCAGTTCCCCAACCTGAGAGACAGCCTTCTGGCAAAAAAGATACAGATACCGCCAATTCTTTGGCCACCTGATGTGAAGAGCTGACTCATTGGAAAAGACCCTGATGCTGGGAAAGATTGAGGGCAGGAGGAGAAGGGGACAACAGAGGATGGGATGGTTGGGTGGCATCATCGACTCAATGGACATGGGTTTGAGCAAGCTCCGGGAGATGGCAAAGGACAGGGAAGCCTGGCAGGCTACACCCATGGGGATTGCAAAGAGTCAGGTATAATTCAGTGACAGAACAATGACAACTGCCATGGAAAGTGAGCCAGGAAACGGCAGAGCTTGGGAGAGGTGGGCAGGGCAGCCACAAGAGCCCCACAACATCAAACCCAGTGGTGTCTTCACTTAAATTACCACCCAATACTCTAGGTTCTTCCCACCCTAGATTCCCTAACCTCTGTCCAGGTCACCGTGTGGCTTTTTGCGATCATTACTGACTGGCCTCTCCGAGTCCAGTCTGGTAGCCTGCTGCTGCTGCTGCTGCTAAGTCGCTCAGTCATGTCCAACTCTGTGCGACCCCAGAGACGGCAGCCCACCAGGCTCCCCCGTCCCTGGGATTCTCCAGGCAAGAACACCGGAGTAGGTTGCCATTACTAGCCTTCTCCAAACTGCAGTCTGTGAGCTGAATGCACAATGAGCTTGAAGGCATAATGGTTGCACCGCAGGCTCTGGTTACGGACTTCTTGTCCCACTTCTCAGTACATGACTTCAGGCAAAACACTCAGCATCTTTGTACCTCGTTTGCCGTTTTGTTTGGCTGCTTTTTCAGGTGAAAATCAGGCATGGAAACTGTACTTTCATCATAAAATTATTGCAAAGACTAAATAAGTTGATCAATGCTTAGAATGGCACCTGGCACTCAGTGGGTGTCCAATAAATGTTAGCAAATAAAAGCTCTGTAACAAAACTTAGATCATGTCATTCCTTCAGTGTCTTCCCTTGAGAGTCCCTTGGACTTGGACTGCAAGGAGATCCAACCAGTCCATTCTAAAGGAGATCAGTCCTGGGTGTTCATTGGAAGGACTGATGCTAAAGCTGAAGCTCAAATACTTTGGCCACCTCATGCAACGAGTTGACTCACTGGAAAAGACTCTGATGCTGGGAGGGACTGGGGGCAGGAGGAGAAGGGGACGGCAGAGAATGAGATGGCTGGATGGCATCACCGACTCGATGGACATGAGTTTGAGTGAACTCCGGGAGTTGGTGATGGACAGGGAGGCCTGGCGTGCTGTGGTTCATGGGGTCGCAAAAAGTCAGAAACGACTGAGCGACTGAACTGGACTGAACTGAAAGACTCAGAACTGAGGGAACCGCAGCGCTCATGTTGGAGAACCACTCTTCACACCGGGACTGAGGCTTCTGTTGTTGTAGCAGACACCTTGGGATAAAGGATCCACAAAAGTATGATTATTGTATGAATGTGCTCATCATGAGTGCTGAAATCAAGAATCAAGAATATAGAGGATGCCTGCAGATAAGTCCTCTCCAATCAAAAGAGAATTCGTGGTCAGGAAAGTTTAATTAAAGAAGGAGAGGGCTCATGTCCTGGGCAACAATCCTTGTCTTGCCAGTAGGACAGCGTCTTCAGGATCAAGATGATATAGGATTAAAATTTGTCTCTACCTACCTTCTTGACAAGGCAGTGAGAAGGTAACAGGTAGGAAAGCCAGAGGTCCCCAAAAAGCAGGAGGAAATAAACTACAAGTGGCAGATTTTTCCCCCTTCTCTGTTGATGAAACCTGTTCTGCCTAAAACTAATCTTTTTTTTTTTTTCTTTTCTCAAACCTTGGGCTGATAATGGCTCAACAAACCAGTATTCATGTCAATTATCTTATGGCTGGGGATGACACACCTCATGCCATCCTATCTCAAAAATGCATATTGTGGGAGAGAAGCCTAGTGAAACTCCCTCAGCCTTGAGGTGTTTCTTTTATCTGATTGGAAGCCCACCAACAGACATAAAATGCCTTACTAAAAACTAGCAAGTGGGCACTCTTTCTGTCCCCTTCTAATGTCTATGTCAGAAGCTTTCCTTATCTCTGTTAAACTTTAATAAAACTTTGCTACACAAAAAGCTCCAAGTAGTCAAGCCTTGTCTCTGACCCCGGATCAGACTCCTCTCCTCTGGGGGTCATGAATCCCAGCCTAACACATGGCTCGCAGCAGCAACCTTTCAGCAGCAATTGCCATTCCCTTTGGGAACAAGCTGAGTTTGCTCAGGGGTGCAGTTCCCACCCCCTCGAGCCCCAGCGGTACCCTCTGACAGGGTGGAGACCACCATGGCACCAGGGGAGAAGCTCCAGATCTCATGGGCTCTGGCTGTAACTCCTCCAGCTCCAGCCCTTCCTCTGACCAAGACCGCAGCTGCCAGCCCAGCTCTGTGACAATGACCTGCAAAGTTGGCGTACCGTCCTGTTGGGTGAGGTTTATGGTTCTGGGTCGCTGATGGCTGGAATATATAGATCCTGGGATCAAGACTGAAAGCGGGGTTGATCATGGCACTTGGGCTTCCCACTCCTGCCTCCTGGTCCCTGTGGCGTGGAGAAGGGAAGTTACCCTGAGACAGGAGAAACAATATCGGCAAGCGTCATCTACCCCGATACGTCTACTAATGTGGCAGAAAGAAGCCGGCCTGGAGCCCAGGGGACTCCCTGAGACACCTCTTGGTGTTTTCATGACACAAGGTAGCTGTAAATGGTTTTGCAACAACCTTTTGCAATGGACAAAAATAAAGCAACTCAGAGGTCTGCCATTTCAGAAATAAGTTTTCAGTTGCCTCATGACGTAAATAACCTAGATGTGCCGAAGCATCTTCTGAGGGTAAAGGAAGGAAATCTGGAATGGCAGCTAGAGGTAAGAGATGACGAAGGGATTATGGCTTAGGATCTGCTGCAACAGAAGGGACTGTGCTTCGATCGATTCGTTGACAGTGAGTGTCTTGCTGAGACCTCAGCCAACGCCCACTGCGTGGACCCTAGAGTGGGCTGGAGTTAACGCTGGGCACAGCATAGTGAGTGTTTCGCTGAGACCTCAGCCAACGCCCATTGTGTAGACTCTAGAGTGGGCTGGACTTAACGCTGGGCACAGCACTGCAGAGGTGGACTGGGTCAGAAAGCATTTAATGCCTCTCTCACCTCCTCTTGGCGCCCTTTTTGCCCCAGCTGTTGCTGTGGCAACCAGCTGCGGTCAGGTGCAGCCTGATAGAGCTTTATCTCAGCTATACTGCCTCTTGCTTTCTGCCCTGAGTTTTCTCTGCCCTGACACGTTGCCTTTGCAAGCCTACTTATTCATTTTGGTGCATGCATTTATAGGGTTCTGCAGAGAAACAGAACCAATAGGATATGATAGAGAGATGATAGATGCATATACTTATAAAGAGATTTGTTGCAAGGAATTGGTTCATACAGTGAAGAAAACTGAGAAGTCCTGTGATCTGTCATCTGCAAGCTACAGACCCAGGAAAGCCAGTAGTGCAGTTCCAGCTGATTCTGAAGGCCTGCGAACCGGGAGAATCAATGGTGTAAGTCCCAATCCAGGAGCTGGAGAAGACTCATGTCACAGCTCAAGCAGTGAGGCAGAGGAAGAGAATGCTCCTCTCCTCTCCACATTTTTGTTCTATTGGTCCTCAAGGCACTGGATGATGCCCACCCTTACTGGAGAGGACCATCTGATTTACTTACTTTACCGACTCAAATAGTAATCACTTCTGGAAACACTCTCACAGACACACCCCAGAACCATGTTCAGCCAGATATCCAGTCACCTGTGACTCAGGCTGACACATAACATGAACCAGCACAATGCACAAACCTACCAGTGGGATGAAGTCAAACACCACTAAGGCTTCCTTTGAACTTCCCTCGTGTCTCAGCAGTGAAAACTGCCTGCAGTGCAGGAGATGCAGGTTTGATCCCTGGGTCAGGAAGATCCCCTGGAGAAGGAAATGGCTACCCACTGCAGTATTCTTGCCTGGAAAATCCCATGAACAAAGGAGGCTGGTGGGGTACAGTCTATGGGGCCGCACAGAGTTGGACACAACTTGACAGCTTCATTGTTCAGCTGTTAAGTCATGTCTGACCCTTTCGATCCCATGGGTTGTAGCATGCCTGGCTTCCCTGTCCTTCACCATCTCCTGGAGCTCGCTCAGACTCATATCCATTGAGTCAGTGATTCTATCTAACCATCTCATCCTCTTCCACCCTCTCCTTTTGCCTTCAAACTTTTCCTACATCAGGGTCTTTTCCAGTGAGCTGGCTCTTTGCATCAGTGGCCAAAGTATTGGATCTTCATCTTCATCATCAGTCCTTCCAATGAATATTCAGGGTTGATCTCTTTTAGGATGGACTGGTTGGATCTCCTTGCAGTCCAAGGAACTCTCAAGAGTCTTTTCTAGCACCACAGTTCAAAAGCATCAATTCTTTGGTGCTCAGCTTTCTTTATGGTCCACCTCTCACAACTGGGCATGACTATTGGAAAAACCATCATTTTGACTAAACAGACCTTTGTCCGCGAAGTGATATCTTTGCTTTTTAATATGCTGTCTAGGTTTGCCATAGCTTTCCTTCCAAGGAACAAGCGTCTTTTAATTTCATGGCTGCAGTCACCGTCCGCAGTGATTTTGGAGCTCCGGAAAATAGTCTGTCACTGCTTCCATTGTTTCCTCCTTCTATTTGCCATGAAGTGATGGCACTGGATGCCACGATCTTCATTTATTGAATGTTGAGTTTTAAGCCAGCTTTTTCACTCTCCTCTTTGACCTTCATCAAGAGGCACTTTTGTTCCTCTTCACTTTGTGTCATTGGAGTGGTATCATCTGCTTATCTGAGGTTGTTGATATTTCTCCCCGCTTAGCAACTAAACAACAACAAAGGCATCCTTTGACCAAAAGAAACTAGAACATAAATATCCCCACTCTGTATCTCACATGGACAATTTTGAGGCATCTTCTACATGACTCTGTTGAGAATCCCCAGTAGAATTAAGCCCTTGTTGCCCAAAGAACTAACCAGGTCCATCCCACATGCTTGGACAGGCATCCCTTGTTTTACACTTGCTGGGCTTATTTTCTGGGCTTATTTGCTGGGCTTGCTGTACAAAAGCTTGGAAAAGCAACCTGACCTCTCTGAGCCTCAACCTCCTCTTCTATAAAAGGGGGATAACCCCCTTCTCTCCTGAGTTTGCCTTGAGCATTATGTGTGAATTGCTTAGCTTAGCCTGGTGCCAACGAGGAGACAACAAGAGTTCAGGTAGGGGCTGACGAGAGCTGAGGGAATGGACAATGCAATGTTGAAAGACTTGTTTAATGAACTCTCCACATGGTTTGCTTTTTTCTTCTTCCATTTCTTCTTCTGCTTCGGAGTCCATAGGCACAAACACAGCAGTCAACCATTCGGGGTATTTTCCTCCTTGGCAAGAACCAAGTAAGGGTGGGGCTGGCAAACCTCTGCTGAGAGCCTAGGGGATGAAGGTTCCACTTTTCATCAGGTTTTGTCTTTTTTCTTGAGGGAAGAACCCTTTAACGTAGTTTCAGTTGCAGATGCAGCCCAGCGAAATCTGGAGTGGACCGGAATTCCCCACAGAGTCCAGCCAGGGCTCCTCTGTTCAAGACTCACCGGGTTGAGCCTCTGAAAGCTTTAGGAACAGGATTTTGTGTTTCATTGGTTCTGGCATCTCTTTATCCAGGGCCTCGGATGCTACATTCACGAGGGGCTCATGAATAATGCATGGTGACCTGAAAAACTCCAGGCGGGTAAATTAAAGATGAGCATGAAAAACCCGGCTTACTCGGGCTGAATTCAGCTGTGACCACAGCAGGCAGTTCTGCTACACATGATCCTGCTGGTGGGTTTCCATGTTCCTCTGCCTGGAAGGTGTGTTCCGCCTTCCCTGGACTTACCCCTCCAACGTGCCATTTCCGCTACAGCTTCTTAGGAAGTTAAAATTAAGCCTGAAAACTCATTTCACACAATACGGGAAATGGTAAATGAGGCCACCCCCTTCAAAACTACAAATCTTTGACTTTTCCCCAAGTCTGGGCTTGGCCAGGGTGTCTGCAGGTACCCCTGCAAGGAAAAGAAGAGGAGGAGCTTTTGATACTCAAAACCTACCTGCAAGAGATGTAATCCCTGAAACCCCAACAGGATGGGGACACGGGAAGGCCTGGTCTTGATCTGGGTCTCCCTGTTGTCATTGCCAAGGCCAAGAGCCTCTTCTCTCTGGTTTCAGTTACCCATTTCACAGATGGGAGAACTGAGGCCCAGAGTGGCAAAGCAACTTTCCCCTATCACACAGCAAGTCGTTAAGAGGGCCAGCACACCTCTCGAACCAAACCTCTTGTTTGCCAGTGCAGACCTCTCCCCCCTGCTCTAAAATGCCCACCACCCCACTCCCAGATGAGCCATCCCAGGAAACGGAGGGGGAAATATATTCGCAGGTGATTTAAAGCAGGGATGCTTTCTGGATGCCCTGCTCCCTCTGGGTAATTTATGGATGTGTGAACAGGATGATAGGCTCATTGCTTACACCATGTAATTCAAAAAAATGCAGCTGCCCCAGAAAGATGGCTGAGAGGTATAAAAATATGTACATTTGATGGAGCATATATATGTGTTTGTAAATACAGTCTGTTATTGCTCAGTGTTATTATATATCCATCATCTTTCTTTGGGTTATTGGAAACATAAAAATCTTAAAGCACTAAAAACACAAAGAACGATAAGTCACCCAGGAAAGTATATCTTCTCAGGGATGATTTTATGCCAGGAACACTTTGTGCCTTCAGAAAATAAAGTCCTTGCACTGCCAGCGAGAGAAAAGGAAGCAGAGGGTGGGGCTGCGAGGGTGGGTACATGCAAGCCCCAGGGCAAAACAGGTCCTCGAAGTGCCCGGTGGTCAGTGGCTCAAGAGGAAAAGGCTTTTCCTACCATTTGTAGTTCTGTGATCAGGGGTAAGTCATGACCCTGGAGCCTGGTTCCTCCCCTCTAAACCAGGACCAGAGCACCCACGGGGGCAGTGGGGCTCCCCAAATATGAGCCCCTCCCTGTAAACCACTGCCTCGAAGCAAGCAGCGTTTGTAGTCACACACATGACTTTGATGTATCAGCCGCTCTCTCTCCTTGGATTCCCTCTTCGCGGCCCAAGCGTCCAAACCACGGAGTGGAACTGTAAACTAAATTCCAAGCAGCCCAGGCAGTCAATAGCACAGACGTGATTTTTAAGTGAAATTAACGATTTTTCGAATATGGATTTCCTCTTCGGGGCCTTGCTTCCACAACCTCAGAGATTCATGTCTCTACAAACATTGGCTAATTCTGCCCAAGCCTGGGGTCTGTTATAAGTCAAAGTGAAGGAGGCCTGGAGGGGGCTTCCAGGTGGGAAGTGAGTGGAATGGGTCACTTGTTTGGGCGCTTTTATACAATAAAGATGGGAGAGTCAGAACCAGGGAGCTGGGCTGAGCCCCAGCCTGCCCTCACGCTGTGCCCAGGCTCAGACCCACCACGCGCCTCTGGTCATCACTGTGCCCATCTGGAAATCAAGGGCTGGAATGGAAGTTGGGGGTGAGGGTTTTTTTTACTTATTTAGTTTTCAGCGACTGTCTTTATTTTCTTATTCTTTCCCCTGAACTCTAGAGTATGTCTTATAGGCATTAGGTGCTCCAGCTCTGTTCATTGCTTCTAGTCAAGTATTTCCAAGTGCAGTTAATTCTGATTTAATACCCAAAGTAAGGCTTGTCCTTTGGATCTAGAGTCTTCTCCCCACCAGCAGCTGTGAATTTAAGAAACAGATTGTCTAAAGTTAATTCCTCTGTTGTTGGAAATCAGGAAAATCTTTAAATACTGTTTGAGATAGAATCCCCACACATAGTAGTGACTTCTTCATGAAGTAATTAGAAATGGTCGAGAGTATATCCACCTTGATTTTTTTACATGTGGTACATATATACAATGGAATATTACTCAGCCATAAAAAGGAATGAAATAGGGTCATTTGCAGAAATGTGGAGGGATCTAGAGGATGCCACACAGAGTGAAGTCAGTCAGAAAGAGAAAAATATCATATATTAATGCATACATGTGGAATCTAGAAAAATTGTATAGATGATCTCATTTGCAAAGCAGAAAGAGAGACACAGATGTCAAATGTATGGCTATCAAGGGGGAAGGGGGAGTGGGAGGAATGGGGAGACTGGGATTGACATATATACAATATACACACATCTGTGTATAAAATAGATAACTAATGAGAATCTAAAAAACCTAGAAAGGAAGCTGTTTAAGGCCCCTTTAGGACTTCTCTTTCAATGTGAAAGAGAAAGTCACTCAGTAGTGCATGACTCTTTGCTACCCTGTGGACTATACAATCCATGGAATTCTCCAGGCCAGAATACTGGAGTGGGTAGCCTTTCCTTTCTCCAGGGGATCTTCCCAACCCAGCAATCGAATCCAGGTCTCCCACATTGCAGGTGGATTCTTTACCAGCTAAGCCATCAGGGAAGCCCAAGAATATTGGAGTGGGCAACCTATCCCTTCTCCAGTGGATCTTCCCAATCCAGGAATCAAACTGGGAGACCCAGGTTTAATCCCTGGCTGGGAAAGATCCACTGAAAAAGGAAATGGCAACCAACTCCAGTTTTCTTGCCTGGAGAACCCCATGGACAGAGGAACCTGGTGGGCCACAGTCCATGGGCTCACAAAGAGTCAGGCACAACTGAGCAACTAACTTGCTTTCTTTCTTCAATGTGAAGGTGGACGGATGCACATTTTTCCTTGCTCACCTCCGAATTTCCAGCATGTGAAATACTAGAGGAGCACTGGATACATAGTAGGAGCTCAGTACACATTTGTTTTATTAAAGAATCTTGCTTGCATTCTTCAGAAATTCCTTTAACTGACCCAGATGTAACAGACCTATTGTTTTCATGGCCCCTAGTGATGACCTCCCTGTGTCCAGCCTCTCGAGCTCATTCCCACTTGGATCCTGGAATGGGCCACGTGACTTGTTTCTACCAATGGGAGAGTAACAGGCTTGTCCAGAGAGGAAGCTTTGAGAAAAGTGCTTGTCATTTTCCACCTCTCCCTCACATGGACCCCACCACCGCCGTGACCCAGCTGCCGGAGGGGGTGAGCTGCACTTGGAGGAGAGAGTTGGCCACCACTGGGCCAGACCTGATGGCCGGTAGCTGTCCTGCTGGCTGACCACAGACACACAGACACACCAACCAGCTCAGGGCCATCCGCTACGTGCAGCCCGGAGCAGCGGGGCCTCCCAGCTGAGAGAAATAACAAGTGGTCATGTGTTATGCAACAAAAGCTCACGGACACAGCAGGTATTCGGTGATTTCATCTAAAAATTAGCATCCCTGGGGGAAAGCCGTACAGCCGGGCCCTGGGAACCGCGAAGGAGCCACAGTGGAGCTGGGTTCACTGGGCTTTGTGCGTCAGCTCCGGGAATTCCCGAGGCTTTGCTCTCCTGCTCTGAGTTTATCGCCCATAGGCTGTTTACCATCTGCAAGTGCCTCTCTTGCATGCACCCATCAGCTCCCACCCCCTCCATCTAGATTCAGATTTCCTCTTCCCTCTGTCCTTTAGCGAATAGAGTGGGCATTGGACCCATCTCCACCACCCTGGCCTCTTTGTCTACACCAGGGCCTTGCAGCCTTGGTTCCTGCTGCTAACTTCCTGGGGCTAGGTCACTGCCATGGCCATCCTATACTCCCACCCTCACAGCCCAGGGGGGAGGATCAGTGGTACTACATGCATATACGTGCGTATGTATACATGCACAAATGTATATATACACATGACTGCACAAACATTTACACACATACACAAATGCACATTTATGTCTATAGAGAGAGAAGATACTCAAGCTTCAGAGCAGTGTTTGGACTTGATAGCTTACACAATGGAGGCTCCCCCACAAAACTAAAAATAGAATCGCCATATGACCTAGCACTCCACTCCTGGGTGCACATCCAGAGAAAACCATAATTTTAAAATATACGTGCACCCCTATGTTCCAAGCAACACTATTTACAATAGTTGAGACATGAAAACAAACTAAATGTCCATCAACAGAGGAATGCTTAAAGAAGACATGGTGTGTGTGTATATATACATATATACATAATGAAATATTACTCAGACATAAAGAAGAGTGAAATAATGCATTTGCAGCAACATTGATGGATCTAGAGATTATTATCCTAAGTGAACTGTCAAAAAGATAAAAATATCCTATGATATCATTTATATATAGAATCAAAAATATGACACTAATTTATCTACGAAACAGAAATAGACTCACAGGCAAAGAGAACAGACTTGTGGTTGCCAAAGGGGGTGATGTTGGGATGGAGCTTGGGATTAGTAGAGGCAAAGTATCATGTAGAGAGTGAATAAACAAGATCCTACTGTAAGCGCAGAGAACCTTATGCAATATGCTGTGATAAACCACAATAGGAAAGAATGCATGTATTCCTGAAAGATGACGCTGTGACAGTGCTGCACTCAATATGCCAGCAAATTCGGAAAACTCAGCGGTGGCCACAGGACTGGAAAAGGTCAGTCCTCATTCCAATCCCAAAGAAAGGCAATGCCAAAGAATACTCAAACTACCGCACAGTTGCACTCATCTCACACGCTAGTAAAGTCATGCTCAAAATTCTCCAAGCCAGGCTTCAGCAATATGTGAACTGTGAACTTCCAGATGTTCAAGCTGGTTTTGGAAAAGGCAGAGGCACCAGAGATCAAATTGCCAACATCCGCTGGATCATGGAGAAAGCAAGAGAGTTCCAGAAAAACATCTATTTCTGCTTCATTGACTATGCCAAAGCCTTTGACTGTGTGGATCACGATAAAGTGTGGAACATTCTGAAAGAAATGGGAATACCAGACCACCTGACCTGCCTCTTGAGAAACCTGTATGCAGGTCAGGAAGCAACAGTCAGAACTGGACATGGAACAACGGACTGGTTCCAAATAGGAAAAGGAGTATGTCAAGGCTGTATATTGTCACCCTGCTTATTTAACTTCTATGCAGAGTACATCATGAGGAACGCTTGGCTGGAAGAAGCACAAGTTGGAATCAAGATTGCCAGGAGAAATAGCAATAACCTCAGATATGCAGATGACACTACCCTTATGGCAGAAAGTGAAGAGGGACTAAAAAGCCTCTTGATGAAAGTGAAAGAGGAGAGTGAAAAAGTTGGCTTAAAGCTCAACATCCAGAAAACTAAGATCATGGCATCTGGTCTCATCACTTCATGGGAAATAGATGGGGAAACAGTGGAAACAGTGTCAGACTTTATTTTTTGGGCTCCAAAATCACTGCAGATGCTGATTGCAGCCATGAAATTAAAAGACGCTTACTCCTTGGATGGAAAGTTGTGACCAACCTAGATAGTATATTAAAAAGCAGAGACATTACTTTGCCAACAAAGGTCTGTCTAGTCAAGGCTATGGTTTTTCCAGTGATCATGTATGGATGTGAGACTTGGACTGTGAAGAAAGCTGAGCGCTGAAGAATTGATGCTTTTGAACTGTGGCATTGGAGAAGACTCTTGAGAGCCCCTTGGACTGCAAGGAGATCCGATCAGTCCATTCTAAAGGAGATCAATCCTGGGTGTTCATTGGAAGGACTGATGCTAAAGCTGAAACTGCAATACTTTGGCCACCTCATGCAACGAGTTGACTCACTGGAAAAGACTCTGATGCTGGGAAAGGTTGGGGGCGGGAGGAGAAGGGGATGACAGAGAATGAGATGGCTGGATGGCATCACCGACTCGATGGACCTGAGTTTGAGTGAACTCCGGGAGTTGGTGATGGACAGGGAGGCCTGGCGTGCTGTGATTCATGGGGTCGCAAAGAGTCGGACACGACTGAGTGACTGAACTGAACTGAACTGATATGTATAACTGAGTCACTTTGCTGTACAGCAGAAACTGACACAATATTGCCAATCAACTATACTTCAGTTAAAAACAAATAAGTAAATAGCTTACACAAGCCTGTATGTGTATGTTAGCCGCTCAGTCGTGTCCAACTCTTTGAGACCCCGTGGACTATAGCCCACTGCCAGGCTCCTCTGTCCATGGAATTCTCCAGGCGAGAATACTGGAGTGCGTTGCCACTCCCCTCTCCAGGGGATCTTCCTGACCCAGAGACTGAAGCCAGGTCTCCTGCACTGCAGGCAGATTCTTAAATCCTCTCCTTAGCGTGGAGCTCAGAGAGCAGGAGTAATTCGTTAAGTTTGTGCTGAAGCCTCTAACTCAGCTGTTCTGACTCCTCAGCCATGTATCTCTTCGTAATTCGTTGTAGTACATCTTCGTTGTTGTGTGGGCAAGCCTTCAGATGTGGCCACAGCATTTATGCAAGTGAGCCCTGCCCCTGGCCGCCAGTTCCTGTGTGTTCCGTCTTGGACATGGCCGGTCCTCACAAGGAGGAATGAGCACGTTCCGTCTTGGACATGGCCGGTCCTCACAAGGAGGAATGAGCACCAGCCGTGTTCTATTATTCACGAGATCTTTCACACAGCTTCCAACATCAGACCTGCTAGTGATAATAAACTCCATCCCAGCATATCAGCAGCTTGGAAATTTCCTGCCACAATTTTTGGAACAAAATGAAAGATCTTGTGAGAGTGGGACTCTGAGGCTGTTTGGAACAGACTGATTTCAAGGACTTGGTCAGTAAGAGATGAAAATGCAAATTACAGAGATTCCTCTTTACACTCTTTGGAAGACCAAGCGGGCTCATCCAAACCCCAGTGGGCTCAGTAAACGGAGAGACTGGGTCGGACCTGAGTCAGGGTTCCTACTCAGTAGCCGGCTCTGGTCTGCCACTGAGTTTGCAAAAATGGCTCCGACATTTCGGGAGGAGACTCTCACATTCACTGACCCTGTGACCGTGGGAAGGTACTTTCTCTCTGCTGGCACTTCCCCATTTATGAAATTGAAATGGTCATAGTATCTGTCTCTAGGGCGACCATTATTGTGGTGAGGCTTAAATACGAAAATTCATGTTAAATGCCTCACCTGCGGCTTGCTACATTTAGTAGATAAAGACCAGCTATTATTACGATTTATTTTGGTCACACCTTGTAGCACATGGAACTTCCCCAACCAGGAGGGAACCCATGTCTCCAGCACTGGAAGTGCGAAGGCTTCACCAGTGGACTGCCAGGGAAGCCTTATTATAATTATTTTATAGAGGAACACTCAGGGCACAGAGGAGAATGGTATGAAAAGAACAGCGCAGGAGGCAGGGAAAATGTACTGAAGTCGATTCGAGGAAAACAGTAAAGGAGGCACAGCAGCGATAACTAAGAACACGATCAGAGCCATAGCGACCTCCCGGAGCAAGGGTTACACAAGTGCCGTCTTTCTCCCGCTCAAAATACCCATCGCGCTCAAAATACTCACCCCTCCTCTTGTGACCACGTGGGGCGACATGAATGCCACATGCACGGTGACACCGCTTTGGGCTGCTGCGGACCTTCTGGTGAGAAGTCGGGAGAAGGGCCACCTGCTTCGGCTGCTCGCGGATCAGTGAATCAGGTCAGTGTCCGTTGTTGGATGTCAGGATGCCAGTGGCTGAGGAGCCCGTGCAGGACGGAGCGGGATGATACCAGATTTCGTTACGCTACTCAGAAGGGCACGCAGTTTAAAACTTATGCGCTGTTTATTTTTGGAATGTTTCATTTCGTATCTTCAGACCCCTTTTGACCTTGAGTAACTGAAACCATGGAAAGCAAAACCGTGGATAAGAGGAGGCCCCTGCATCGTCACCCCAGTCCTAGCCTCGCTCGGCAACAGCCAGGGTGGTCTGAGACAATACCAAAGCAAGAAAGTGCTCTTAGAGGTGATGTTACAAGTCAGCGGTTTTCACGTTTATTTTTAGCTATTTTTAAACTCTTGCCTGGAATGCAGTATACAAAGCTGATTTTGTTTAAAGCAATGGTTTAGCTGTATGACTTTATTTTATAAATACAGATGATAACCTTTACTTATTATAAAGTCAATCAATAAGAACAAGGCTGTTTTGATTAAATAAATTGGATGTTTGAGTTGATACAAAACTGCAATTGTCATCCATAACCTCCTGACTTCATTTTTTGTGTTTATCAAAACAGCCTGATAATTTTCATTAGTTTTGGTTGTACAGTGTTCTTGAAGACACTATTTACACAGATGAGTAGCTGCAAATACAGACAGGTTAAAAATTTAAAAAGGAGATGAAGTAAAGATGGCTTTGCAATCTTTGGGTAGTCTTCAGAGTGATCCAGAGGCTTAAAAGGAAGCCAAAGACATTATACCAACTAACGTAATCCAGATCATGTTCATTTTGTAGAGTTCATTCATTCACCCATTTATCCAACAAATACCCCATGAGTGCCTACCGTGTGTTATGCATGGCTCCAGGCACTGAGGATGCTTCAGGGAGTAGAACAAAAGCACCTGTGTCCTCCTGAAGATGAGCACCTTAGCTTGTGAGAGGTGGACAGTCAATAAAATAAACGCCCTGTAAAATCTGTACCATGAATGCCACTACAGTTTAGCATAATGATGAGCACGGTGGAAAAAAAATAAAGCAGAAAGGGGCTAGGGATTCTGGGGAGGAGAGTGCTTCCATTTGATTTCAAATAGGTCAAGATGGCCTCAACTTGGAAGGCCTGAGCAGACGTCTCAAAGAGCGAGGGAGCTGACCTTGGCCTGGGGAAGGGCGTCCAGCCACTGATACTGCCCTGGCAAGCGGGCTGCTGGACCAGTTCAAGGAAAAACACGAAGGCTGCAGCTGAGCATCTGGAGAGACTGAGCAAGGGGGAGAAGACTAGGAAACGAGGTCAGAGAAGAGGAGGAGGGTGAGCGATGGGGCTGGGACAGATCACACTGGGCCCGGAAGGTCACTCCAATGACTCTGGCCCCCCTGTGGAGTGATAAGGAAGCTGTTGGGGATTTCTAAGCAGCGGAGTCGTGGTGTCTGCCTTATGGTTTTACAGCTTAACTTGGGAGGCTGGGCTGAGAAGAGAGTATAGGGAGTCAGGGTAGAAACGGAGAAAAGGAGGTATTTGTAACAGTCCCAGAGGGGTGGTTGGCGGATTCGATCAGGTGGTGGTGGAAGTGGTGAAAAGTGACTGGACTTTGGGTCTGCTTTGAAAACAAAGCTGAAAGGAGTTCTGATCAATTGGATAAGCATAGGAAAGAAAGAGGGGAGTCAAGGAGGACTCCAAAGCATTTGACCCCAACAACTGGTACAGGGAAAGGGGGATTCACCCTACCTGCGATGGGGAGACGAAGGAGGAGCAGGCTTGGCATGGCTGTGGGTCAGGACTCCCATCTGGGCTGTGTTACCTTCAAGGTGCCTGTTAGACGTCAAAGTGGAGACGGACAGATGAGTCTGGAGATCAGGGCAGTGACGGGGTTCAACCTGAAACTGTCAACTGGGGAGTCGTCTGCTGGAGATGATGCTTAAAGCATGAGAGAGACAATGTGGGATCACCAAAGCAGGACATGTGGGCAGAGAAGCAGCATGAGGGCTGAGCCTGGCACCCCCCAGCATCAGGGGGTCACGGATAGAGAACAGAGAAACTGGGAAACTGAAACAGCGCATGAAGGAGAAGGGAGTGGAGACCAGAAGGGGCGGCATTCTGGAGACTAAGTAAGGGAAGAGCTTTAAGGACAAGGAAGCAGCCAGCTGTGTCAAATGCTCACAGGACCAGCTACAGGTGGCCTGAGACTAGAATGCTGGCTTGAGCCAAGCAGCGGTCATGGGTTCTGAATGGCCTTGGTCAATGCTGTTTGGATGCAGAGCTAGGAGCAGAAGCCTGACCAGGTTATTGAAAGAGGGAAACGGAGGAGAAGGACTGGGGCAGACAGGAAGTCTCCTCTTGCCAGAGTGTTTGTTATAAAGGAGAAGAGAAGTAAAAAGGCAGCTGAAGGGGAAGGTAGGATTGCGTTTGCTGGCTGTTGTTTGTTTTAACACAGAAGAAATCTTGGCATGTTTGCACAGTGATGCTAACGATTTCAGGAGAAAAGAAACTTGCTATGATGCAAGCGAGAGAGGGGACGATGACTGAAGCTGCACCCTCGGAGCATCGGGGAGGAGAGTTGATCTCAGGAGTGGGGGCCATGCATCTGTCTTAACAAGAGGGAGGCAAAACACGAGCATCCCGAGACAGGGCGGGGGGCGGAAACAGGTTCTCTGATAACTACCGTCATCTCCGTGAAATGGGGACTAGGCCACCAGGTGAGAGGGAGGGAGGGGGTGAGTACTGGAGGTTAAGGGAGGGAGGAGAAGGTGTGAGAGAGCTCAGATGGGGTTTCAGGAGGGTAACCGGACCAGGGAGACGGACGGTGGTTTCCAGGTGGTGCAAGGATCCATGGGAGAAGCACACTCCGGAAACTAAGGGGAAGCAGCCAACATGACTTCATGGTTTTCTCCAGACCCATCGGCTGCTTTGAGGGGCAGGCACAGAGAGGCAGAGTTGGTTAAGACCAGGGCGCAGTTCTGCCGTGGGAGCATGGGAATGACAGGAGTCGGGGATATAGTCTGGAGACAAGGTGTGTGCACTCAGCCGCTCAGTCACGCCCGACTCTGCGACCCCATGGACGGCAGCCCCCCAGGCTCCTCTGTCCGTGGAACTCTCCAGGCAAGAGTACTGGAGTGGGTGCCATTTCCTACTCCAGGAGACAGGATACTTGGTTCCAAATCCTTGATTCGCCATCTACAAGCTGCGTGACCTTGAGCAAGTTACCTAACCTCCCTGTGTTCGGTCTCGTCACCAGGTCCTTAAGTGAAGGTTACGTGAGCTAATACACATACAGCATGGAACAGCGCCTGGGCACACTGAAAGCTCTCCGTTAAAGGTTAGCTTTTGTTATTATCAGCACTATTTGAAAGAACCAGCAAGTGAGTCTCTCCTCCGGTTAAAGTGTATTTATTTATTCACCTATTTGGCCTCACGGTGTGGCCCGTGGAATCTCAGATCCCCACCCTACCTGCATTGGGAACGTGGAGTCTCAACCGTTGCAGCACCAGGGAAGGGGCTCTCCTCCAGTTAAAATGCTCACTGTTTGGAAGACACTCGTGAAATGCCTCCTGTAACGTTAGGAGATATTAAGCGATACCATTTCTCAAATCTCTTTTTTATGTTTAGGCCAAGTATTACGTTTCAATTTCCCTGCTGACACTAACTGTGGTCAGCACTGGGGCAACTAAAAGTCTGTCAAGAAGCACCCAAAACACACAATAAAGCAGCGTTAACACAACATGACACAGTGCTCGCCGCACAACCGACTCACGCGCCGCGATGACGCAAGTAACTGAGCTGGACTTGAGCTGCCCTGGGATTTTATTTGACCTTAAAAGTTATTTTTTCTCACCTCTTGATGCAGTACTATATAAACTGATGGGCTTTGCCGAGCTCATATCTGCACAGGAGCAACTTTTTAAAGAGACTTTTGCAGCTACGATTTCACTAACGAAAGACCAGTTTACAGCGGGTTGAAATATGCTGACCGCGCAAAGGAGCTCCAGCACTGGATGGTGGTAGAGGAAACAACGGGAACGTTTGCTTTTTGCAAGTGCTTCTACTTTCTCCGTAGAAAAGGAAAGAAGGTTGTTAGCTGAAAGTGTGCAAATGAGTGTGTTGGACGGATTCAGATGCAGCCAACACAGAGCAAGTCTGCACTCTGAGTCCCAAAGTCAACAACAGGATCAGTGGAAGGAAAGCAAGATGGGAGGACTCAGGGGTTGGTAGGAAAGAGGTCATGTTCAGGGCAGACCTGGACATACTATTTTTGCAGCATGGCCCCCAGGGGATGACAAAAATAGTGAACCAAAATACAGCAGGGATATATCCAGCCACAGAGTTAAATGGGAAAAGCAAGTTACGAAGCAGAATAAGTCAGGTTAAAGATGTGGTGAGAATCTGTATACTCGTGTACATGCACAGAAATGTCTGGAAGGAAATAGGTGTTCATCTGGGCCAACGCAGAGCGTTCAGGGATAGTTTAGAGTGGGATAAGCTGCCAGGCAGGCAGGGAGAGGGGGGTTCCTTCTCCCACTTAGCGTCAGCATCTGACAATGGCGATGGATCAACTAGGCAGGCATCTGCACGTGGACCTCTGCTTTGCTTCTAGCTCATTGCTTAAGAAAGTCTCTGTTTCTTTCCGAGTCTTTCTTCCTGTGATTTTTATGACCTCTAACAGGGTCGTAAACTCTGTCCCCACCCAGCGGAACCCCTAACTTCAGAAGCAGATCATTTGCAGCTGCAAAAATGAGATTTCGTTGGTCCAGAAACCAGGGAAAGTCTGCATTGGAAAATAGCTTTGCCATGCAGTTTTGGCCAACTGAAATATATATATATATATGACCCTGGGGGCATGGACCTAAACTAAAAAGCGTTCCCTTCTGCTCTCAATTTTTTAAGAAGTTTTGATCCCTATAAAACTGGAGCATACATCTCCCATTATTTCCCACTTAAAACTGCCTGTTTGAGACATTATGTTACTTCCTCTCCTGCTGCTGCTGCTTCTGCTAAGTCGCTTCAGTCGTGTCCGACTCTGTGCGATCCCATAGATGGCCTCCTACCAGGTTCCCCCGTCCCTGGGATTCTCCAGGCAAGAACACTGGAGTGGGTTGCCATTTCCTTCTGCAATGCATGAAAGTGAAAAGTGAAAGTGAAAAGTGAAAGTGAAGTCGCTCAGTTGTGTCCGACTCTTCACGACCCCATGGACTACAGCCTACCAGGCTCCTCCATCCATGGGATTTTCCAGGCAAGAGTACTGGAGTGGGGTGCCATTGCCTTCTCCAACTTTCTCTCCTAGAGTCCCTTAATTTCACAATATTGAATAAAAGTGTCCCTGCTCCTAAGAGCAGTCTTATTCCTTGCTGGATGACCTTGGCCCCATGAGAGGTCAGTGCCAAGATGATAACAGTAAGGACATAATCATTTCTGGAGCATTTCCTATGTGCCCAGCACCATGTGAAGACTAAGGGTGAGTCCTCTCAGTGAGTCCTCATACCAAACTATTTTTTTAATATAAATTTATTTATTTTAATTGGAGGCTAATTACATTACAATATTGTAGTGGTTTTGCCATACACTGACATGAATCCGCCCCAGGTGTACATGTGTTCCCCATCCTGAACCCCCCTCCCACATCCCTCCCCATCTCATCCCTCTGGGTCATCCCAGTGCACCAGCCCCGAGCATCCTGTATCATGCATCGAACCTGGACTGGCGATTCGTTTCACATATGATAATACACATGTTTCAATGCCATTCTCCTAAATCATCCCACCCTCGCCCTCTCCCACAGAGTCCAAAAGACTGTTCTATACACCTGTGTCTCTTTTGCTGTCTCGCATACAGGGTTATCGTCATCATCTTTCTAGATTCCATGTATATGTGTTAGTATACTGTATTCCTCACACCAAACTATTATCACTGCTAGTTTGTAGATGGGCAAACTGAGGCTCAGAAAAGATGAGCCACTTGCCCACACAGCTGATCAGAGAAAGAACCAGAGGTTGCTGCAGATCTGTGGACCCTAGGGCCTGGTCCTCGGCTGTGTGCCAGCCCCTTCTCAGATTCCATCACTAAAACGTTAACAGTGGTCCCTCCACATCAAGAGGTGATGGGGGAAGTGTGTGTTCATCTCTTGGCTTACATGTACCTCTAAGTTATTCTGCAATAAACACGTGTTACTTTTGAAATGAAAGAAATGAAAGTGTTAGTCGCTAAGTCGTGTCCGACTCTTTGCGACCCCATGGACTGTAGCCCGCCAGGCTCCTCTGTCAATGGGATTTCCCAGGCAAGAACATTGGAGTGGGTTGTCATTTCCTCCTCCAGGGGATCTTCCTGACCCAGGGATTGAACCAGGGTCTCCTGCATTGCAGGCAGATTCTTTACCATCTGAGCCCCTACTCTAAGAAAATTAATATAGAATACTTTTTAAAAAAAAGGAAAAGGGACATTGGACTCAGGCTCCCTCCAAGAGAGGAGGGCTGTGGGTAGCGAACCTTCTATCATGTTCCAGGCCTGGGGTTACCTTGCCCTGGGCCCGTGGCCTGCAGGGACCTCCCCCTCAGCTCCAGGGGACAAAGTCTCCTAATGAAGGTGACCCAAATAATTTTCTATCTAAAGCACAGTAGTTATTTTATGTCTCAAACCCACTCCATGAGGCAGGAGTTGGCGAGCTATTTTTGATTCACTGAAAGTGTTCTCCCGAGACATCAAAGTGTGTTGAGGGGACGGCTCCTCTGGTGGGCTCTGCTCCCAGGAAGCCCTGCTCTGGCAGGTGACTTTGCTGCATTCTCCTGGCTCTCCCACTGCTGTGTCTTACTAGCTTGGAGGGACCGGCATGGGGAGAAGGAGGGGGTGGGGGGTCCCCCTGGGGCCAGGGACAGTCAGTCAGAGTGGGCACTGGGTGACCATGTCCCAGGGTCCCTGTGGCAGTTTGTCATGTCACCAGGAAGGAGCATGGTGGCTTGCAGGCCCTTAACCTTGCTAAGGACAAAACTCCTACAGTTTTCCAATATCGTACGACATCCCTTATATGTGGAATCTAAAAAGAAATGATACAGGTGAACTCACAAAACAGAAACAGACTCACAGACTTTGAGAATGAGCTAATGGGTGCCGGAGGCAAATAGGGAGTTTGGGAAGGTCATGTACACACTGCTGTATTTAAAATGGATAACCAACAAGGCCCTACTGTATGGCACAGGGACCTCTGCTCAGTGTTACATGGCAGCCTGGATGGGAGGGGAGTTTGGCAGAGAATGGATACATGTACGTGAGCATGCGCGTGCCAAGTCATTTCGGTCGTGTCCGCCTCTGTGGAACGCTATGGACGGCAGCCTGCCAGGCTCCCCTGCCCATGGGATTCTCCAGGCAAGAGTACTGGAGTGGGCTGCCGAGCCTTCCTCCAGGGGCTCTTACCGACCCAGGAATCGAACCTGCGTCTCTTGTGCCTACCTGCGCTGGCAGGTGTGCTCTTTACCATTAGCACCACCTGGGAAGCCCAGACGTAGGTTTATATATGGCTGAATCCCTTTGCTATTCACCTGAAACTGTCACAACGTTGTTGTCAATCGGCTACACTCCAATACAAAATAAAAAGTTTAAAAAAACAGAAAAACCTACAGTTCTCCAGCTGTGGCCGAGACATCAAAGACCCAGAAAGAACAAGTCCAGCGATCCGTGGGAAAGCTGCCCCTGTCCCCAGCCGCCCCACCCCCACCCCACCAGAGTAGCTGCCTCCTCATCTGTGTTCTAGGTGAGAAGCTCAGAGCTGAACCGGCAACCAAGGGTTCTCATTTGCTGCCAAATTCCGGGAAGAGAGGTGCGATCTGGCGGCAGCCAGGAGACACCGGTCCTCGCAGGTTCTTTATGGCCCTTTCGCTGGTGGTTTTAGGGGTCAAGCATGACCCTTGGTGCTCTCGTGGATCACCCCACCACAGATGGGGTTTTACTGAAGGCAGTAAAACAGCACCATCAGAGCAGCAACATATGGGTCTTTGTGTGGTCTCATCCCCCTGCAGATCCGGGGCCGTCCAGCCAGCCCGCGATTTGCATACCTCAGTTTAATATTCAGCGGAGGCAGATGGGGCCTCTCTGGATTGGCTTTGCCTAAAATAAAACCCATAAAGGAAAAAGAGGAATGCTGAAAAAAAGAGTCACACACTCAAAGACTTTCAAAAGAACTTGGAGATCATCTATTCCCATAATCTACACTCAATGAAGACCTCTCTGAGCCACTCAGAATTCCTTCCCAGCTTCACAGGCCCCATCAATATGATACATCTCACTGCAACCATCATTGAGTTAGAGCTGGCATGCAAAACAAAACTTATTTGACATTCCCAATAAAATCTAAGCCTATCGTTTTACAGGTGGGAAAACCAGGCTTGGACAATGGCGTTACACTGGCCAGAATCATTCAGGGAGTCATGCCAGGGGCAGTTAGCCCCTCTGACTCCAGGGTTCTTTCTCCCACAGCAGAATCAGTGTTCTTAAATCAAAGAATCAAGGTGAGTAGAAGATAAGAGAAAGATGGAGTAAAAGGTCTCCCAATGGAAAGAACATGGGCTTGGCCTGAATTGACCTGAATTCAGATCTGACCTTGGGCAAGTGACTGCACTCTTTCTAGTCCTCAGTTTTTCCACCTGCAAAATGGGAATAATAAGCCTACCCTTTGAACATAACAATACCCCCACTGTGATGTTCAGAAGAAATGCTGTCCAGTGCACTGCACAATACAAAGTTGGTAAACAGCATTAGTCACTGTTTTCCTGCCAATATCAAGCTCCTGATGCCTGCCACTTCCCTCCATGCCTCCTTCCCGGCCAAGCCACCTCCTGTTCTCTTGATTGCCATCAGTGATGGATGAGGCTTCGGTTTCCATGGTTGCCCAGGCCTATTTATTGGACAGATGACTTTCATTGCCCGCAGGTCTCTGCTCAGAGTTGGCAAGGGCTGAGCCCACTGAAACAGTGTTTCCAAGGCACCTGGGCTTGCTCTGTTCCAGAAGGTGCCCCAGGGATGGTGTCAGACGCCCTTTGTCAATTCCTGGGGAAGGGTGATGACATTTTCAGGAAGTTCCACATGGATTCGGGGTCAAGTGAACTCCAAAGCCTATTCCGGCTCTTCCAGAGCTCATGGGCTCCCCAGGGGCAAGGCTGAGGTCTCGTTCAGCTCTGCATCGCCTGTGTCCACACCTCCAGGCAAGTCAGAGGTGCACGGGCTGAGCTGTGTTGTTGACCCCAATTCTCCACCCCTCCCTGGAACCTCATTGTTTCTTTCGTGGCTTTGCAATGCTCTCTCAGTAGTGGCACAGTTCCCTGGGCTTGGACATGTGATCGCTTTGACAGTAAAGACGTGTGGTGATATCTGTTTTGCTGCTATAACAGATTACCCCAAGCTTAGGAGCTTAAATGCACACTTACTGATTATCTTTCAGTGTCTGATGAGCAGAAATCTCAGCTTGGCTTCACAGGTCCTCTGTTGCAGGACATTCCCAGGGCCACAATAAGGTAGCAGCTAGCTTGCAGTCATCTCCAGGCCTAACAGGGCCTTCAGAGCTCCTGGGTTTTGTTAGCAGAATTCAGTTCCTTGCAGACTGTTGGCCAGAGGATCAAAATAAAAGCTTAGCTCAGCTAGGAATGTATGTGTGTTAGTCGCTCAGTCACATCCCACTCTTTGCAACCCCATGGACTGTGTCGCCTACCAGACTCCCCTGCCCAGGGAATTCTCTAGGCAAGAATACTGGAGTAGGTAGCCATTCCCTTCTCCAGGGGATTTTTCCTGAACCAAGGATTGAACCAGGTTCTCCTGCACTGCTGGCAGATTCTTTACCATCTGAGTCACCAGGGAAACAGCATCATTGACTCAGTGGACATGAATTTGAGCAAGCTCCAGGAGATAGTGAAGAGCAGGGAAGCTTGGCGTGCTGCAGTCCGTGGGGTTGCAAAGAGTCAGCCATGACTTTGCGACTGAACAACAAATCAGATAGGAAAAAAAGAAAGGAAGTGACTGTTCCGTTTTTGCCCTTGAGTCTGTGGACTCTTACCATGGGCACTGCTTCATCTCAGCCAGACACCTGGAACGAGTGAACGCATGATGCAGGCGTCCTCATCCTGCCCTGCCGCGTAGGGGAAGCTCTCTCCTGCCCCAGCCCTTCGTGGCTTCCTGGGTCAGCAACAAAATGGCCCAGTGAAGTACATTTGCCCCTTAGTTTTTGCACCCCTAAGCACCTCCTATCCAACTCCAGGGAAGAAATCACTTTCCTCTCCCATTAAGAGCTGAAACTTAATGATGCTCCGGTGAAAAGTAAGTGTCTTCTGAAGATTACTCTTTGACCCAAGAATTCAGCTTGAAGTGTGTCTATTTGTTCATTAGTTAATTAGTTCATGAGTTTGTTTACTCAGTGACTGCCAAACTCTTTGAGACACAGCTACGAGAAGGAGAATTCTTTAGATTCGAGTCGCTCAAACATCCAGGTGCCACACACCACAATGGGATCTTGTTAAAATGCAGATTCTGATTCAAGGTCTGGAAAGAGGCCTAAGTCCTGTGTTCCTAAGAAGCTCCAAAGTGAGAGTAACTCAGTTGATCCACACAGGGACAGCACATGGATCTCTAAGTCAGACACACAGGGTTCAGATGCCAACTCTGGATCTTGGCAGCTGTGTGAACTTGGGCAAGTTAATTAACATCTCTGAGGTCAGTGTCATCTTTTATTTCATGAGATTACAGACATAACTTCTTCCTGAATGTTTGCGTAAGTAATTAGAAATTATTCCTCAGAGCCCTGGCATGTCATGGGCCTTCAACATGGGCCATGTGAGTTACTAGGGCAACGTGGCCCCATTTCTGCAGGATCTGGGAACACACCTTCCTGCCCGGTCCCAAGGATCCCTCTTGTCCTGATATTCTTGTAGTCTGTGAAAACAGAACAGGTCTGGAATGGAGAAGACAGGGGCTATCCACTGGGTGGGGCAGAGTTTATCTCCACTGTCAGTCTGTGGTTATCATCCCAGACCAGCTGGGAGCGTCTTATTCTCGGAGCTGACCCTGCCCACTGCCTTGGCTGCAGCCCGTCTCTCCCTTCTTCAAGGGTATCGATCACTGGGCAGCTCAAGATGTGTCTTCATCATGTCATGCATTTACACCACAGTCAGCATGAATGTTAGCACAATTCCCTGGCTTGGGGTCTTTTTGCACCACCAACCCCCGTCCCCCATCACAATCCCTACCAGTTTGAGTCTCTCTTTAAGGTCCCCAGGGCTAGTGGCAATATTGTAGGACCCAACCCTGGAAGTAAAATTTTAGTTTAAAAACTGGAAATTAGATTAGATTTTAGGACCTGAAGGAAAAAAGAAAGATGACATCAACCCAGGGCTCAGAAGGGAAAGACATGCGCACATCAACAGACAAACCCAAAATGAAAAGGCGATTTTGCAGCCTGATTCATGGACCCTGAGGAGCCAAGGAGCCTCTGTCCAGCCTGGGGCCAAGGGGAGGAGGACTCAGCTCCAGAGACGTCCATGGGAATGGAGTTGTCTCTCTCAGTGGAGAGGCAGGCAAGGCTTTGAGAAGGCACTGGCCCTCGATGCAGACCACCAAGGTGAAAGAATCTGTGAGACTCCGCACATCACCCACTGCAGGGCAAGCCCTGGGTGATCAGAAGGAGAAACACAAAACTCTCAGGAAGAACATATTTCACGTCATGGTCCCGTGCGTGCCTGTGCACAGGCAAATAGATTTCACAACACACAGAATGTAAACAAGATAACATCCTCCTCGTGTGTGCTGCTGCTGCTGCTGCTGCTGCTAAGTCACTTCAGTCGTGTCCGACTCTGTGTGACCCCATAGACGGAAGCCCACCAGGCTCCCCCGTCCCTGGGATTCTCCAGGCAAGAACACTGGAGTGGGTTGCCATTTCCTTCTCGTGTGTGCTAAGAACTGCAAATGCCCAGAGCAATGCCAACATCCTACGAGCGAAACATTTTTAAACACGAACTGATCCTCATGAAGTGACTGTTATTATTGGACCTATTGTATACATTTTTACAGACGAAGAAAATGAGGCTCAGATCCTTTGCATGATTTGCTCACAATCCCAGAGCCAGAAAATGGCAGAGCCAGGGATCAAATTCAGCCAGAGCCATTACGCTACTGTATCTGGCAATTCTTATTCAGTTCTGTTCAGACTGGAGACCTGCTGCACCAATGTCATGATCACTAAAGGAGCTCAGTCGACATTGTGAAAAATGTAACTCCAATATGTGCACGTGGATGCGCCCTTCCCTCAGTACTAGGCATGACTGACTCAGGTAGAGTGCTCACTTCTCTACCACTGCTAATCTGAGCACTCAGTACCCTGCCGAGCCTCATTTTCTTCATCCATAAAAATGGATAAGACAGGTATAATAATAGCAGTCATTTCATAGAGGGTCAGGTGCACACTTATTGGTAATCCCCAGTGAATACCTTTACAGTGGATTGAGAGTCAGGTGCTTTTCAGAAAGCCATCTTTAGCGATAAAAACAAAAGCGGTTGTAAGGCACCCGTGTGTGCCAGACTGGGGCCAGGCGTTTCCATTCATCAAATCACGGTGACCAGTGAGCAAGATAGTAACATCCCCTTATTACCACTTGGGCTTCACTGGTGGCTCGTAAGGTAAAGAATTTGCACTAAAGCAGGAGACCCAGGTTCAATCCTTGGGTCAGGAAGATCCCCTGGAGGAGGGAATAGTTACCCACTCCAGTCTTCTTGCCTGGAGAATTCCATGGACTGGCTGGTTACAGCCCACGGGGTCGCAAAAAGTCAGACACAACTTAGTGACTTTCAGTTTTGTCACAACTAGATTTCTGTGCAACCCAATGGACTCTATCCTGCCAGGCTCCTCTGTCCATGGGAGTCTCCAGGCAAGAATACTGCAGTGGGAAGCCGTTCCCTCCTTCAGGGAATCTTCCCGAACCAGGAAGCGAACCTGGGTCTCCTGCATCACAGGCAGATTCTTTACCACTGAGCCGCCAGAAAAGCCCCGAGACTGGTGGATGCCAGCCCGAATCCCTTCTCCCCTCTGTCCCCCGTGCCCGCACTGGAGTTGGGCACGTGCTTTATTTCTCAGTCTCCCTTGTCATCAGGCCTGGGGGACTGTGTCCTCACCCCCAGCCGTGCTGTGTCTGAGTCTGGGCTTGAGGCCTCAGCTGTGCCTCTTCTGTACTTTCTTCCTTCCCCAGGAGTTGGTACCTGAACTTGATGGTGAAACAGGGTTGACCAAACAATGAGGAAACTGTCCTAGAAGCTGGGGGAGCAAGGGGGCCTGATCTGGGCCAGGTCAGACAGAGCAGCTCACTCACCAGGGCTACCAAAACGGAGACTGGAGTGATGCTGCTACAAGCCAAGGGGTGCCTGGAGCCACGAGAAGCTGGAAAAGGTGAGGAAAGAGTTTTCCCTAAAATTTTCGAAGGGAAAGTGATCCTGCCAATACCTTGATTTTAGATGTCTGCCCTTAAGAACTAGGAGAGAATATATTCAGTTGTTTTAAACACAATTTTATAGTAATTTATCACAGCAACCTTGGGAAACTAATTATAAACTCCTGAATCCTTGAAGTCTCAGATTTCCCATGCTTAACAGATGTATCTTGTCCTTACTTCAGGAGGGTCTTCTCATCCTGGGGATTTTCCCTGCTGATTCAGACAATAAAGAATACTCTGCAATGTGGGAGACCCAAGTTCAATCCCTTGGACAGAAAGAGCCTCTGGAGAAGAAAACGGCAACCCATTCCAGTATTCTTTCCTAGAGGATTCCATGGACAAAGGAGCCTGGCAAGCTACAGTCAATGGGGTTGCAAAGAGTTGGACACGACTGAGCGACTAGCACTTTCACACTGTCTCATCCTGGGAGCCAATAGGTAAGTATTGTCTCTCTCTCATTAGAAAGACCTGGTCCTAAGTCTCAACTTCACCACTTCTTTTTTTGAAGTGGAAACCTTTAATCTTCCTCTTTTGTCTTATATTAAATAGAAAGAACAATAAATGATTTAAATATTAATCAGCCTGTCACAACAAACTTAAAAGGCTACAGAGAATATATATTACTTCCAACAATCCTTTTTACATTTACAAAAATGATCACAAATTGGATCGTTAAAGAAAACAAATTCCAAAAAAAATCGAGGTAATAAAAACCACATTATTTGAACACAAAGTGCTAAAACTAAAATTTAAACAATTTAAATAGTAATAATTTTTAAAAAAAAGCTTTCCTAAATAACTACATACTGTCCTTGACTTAAAATGGTTTTACTTAAACGATTTTTTGACTATACACCACTCCTTGATGGGGTGACTTTGGACTAGTTCAATTACAAGAATAACAAAAAGGCAAAACTAAAGGATGGTGATTAAAGTCAGAAGAGTAATACTAACTAGGAAGGGCCAAAGGAACCTCCGGGGGTGCTGGGAATATTCTGCGTCTCAATTTGGATAATGGTCTTAGGGAGTACACTTATACAAACACTCACTAAAGCATACGCCTGACATTGGTCTAATAAGTGCATTTTACCACATATATATGTCGCGCCATAATTCCAAATTTATTTAAAATAGATAAATACAGAGCGAAAGTGAAGTGGAGACCTGTGTGGTTAGGTCAGCGCAGTTCTTAGCACAGAGTAAGAATTCAATATGTGCTCAGTATGTTTCATTATTACCCAGCGGTTTTCAGGAAACTAAGGGTGTGCTGCAGGAAGAAGTCCCTTCCTTATCTCTTTGAGTGTCTCTGGTGGCCTCAGCCAGTCTCGGGAACCCTGATTCTTCTCTGTAACCCATTTGGAAAGATTGTTCTCTAAGTGCCTTAATATTGGTCCTGAAACCCAGCTCATGAGTGGGCCTGGGAAGTTCCTGGCAAGACTGCAGACCATGATGGTTTGCTCTACACCGTAAGTCCTAATCTCTTACCCCTGAGATTGCAGTGACAAAGATCTATAACATTTTCCTAGGCAATGGGCTTGAATTATCTCAGGGATAATGGAAAGGTATTTTTCATCTTTAGGGTCTTAATGAATATAAATGGGACTCACAGCTCATTTCTCTGCTTTTTCTTCCGTCTGGGAAGTGAGATCATAGGAGGAAAACTTCCAGGGGCAGGAGGGGAGAGGAACCCTTGCGTTCAACCCTCCCATTTAGGATACCTCCAAGTACAGGAAAGATTTTAGCACCCCAATGGCTTCCCTGTTTGCCCAATTGGTCATAAACTTCTCCAACTAGAAAGTAATTGAATTATCACATGTTACAAGAATTTTTAGCTACAAGAAGTTGCCAACCAACAAGTTTTTCCAAGTGAACCAGGACCCAAGTGAATTCAATGATTGCATCTTCTTTCTAAGACAGAGTACTTCTCCTGGAACTTGTGCCTTTCTTCTGGGTGTCAGAGAAGGTACTGTCTTGGTCCAAATTAGTCCACATCTCTCAGGAAAATAATTCTGCCACATTCCCACCTTTCGTGCATTGTTTATGATGGATTAATTTCAGGGCCCAGAAAGTTCTCTTTGCTCTCCGGTTATATCCATGCCACTTGCTATGCCTGGGATATGACTCTCTTCTCTTGTTGACCTGGAGAGTTGAGAGACTTCCCTGGTGGCTCAGACGGTAAAGCGTCTGCCTACTTTGCAGGAGACCCGGGCTTGATCCCTGGGTCAGGAAGATCCCCTGGAGAAGGCAATGGCAACCCATTCCAGTATTCTTGCCTGGAAAATCCCATGAACAGTGGAGTCTGGTATGCTATAGTCCACGGGGTCACAAAGACTTGGACAAGACTGAGCGACTTTGCTTTCAAAAAGGAAGGGGAGAGCATCAGGAGGGACCCTAGTGGCAACAAAGTGCTCTGCTCTGAGTATATCGACGTCAGTATGTTAATTGTGATCATTGACTAACACAGTACAGGAGGTGCCATGAGGGGACAGTGGGTAAAGGGCACAGGAGCTCTGTATTATTTCTTATTAATTTCATGTGAATCTCCATCTCAAAATAAAACATCTGATTCTTAAACTCTCCTTGGATAGTCCAATACGCAGTGTCCAGAATGATCATCTCAGTCCAATATTACCCAAGAGAAATTTCTGTGATGCTGGCACTGTTCCACCTGCATTTACAATATGGTAGCCACTGCCCTTAATAGCTGCATGTAGCCATTAAGCTGTTGAAAGGTGACTAGTGTGACTGAGGAACTAAATGTTTAATGTTGATTAATTTAAACTTAAATAGCCGCATGTGGTTTCCTTCCTTTGCTAGGGCTCCCTTAACAAAGTACCACAAACTGGGCTGCTTAAACAACAGAAATTTATTGTCTCACAGCTCTGGACTAGAAGTCCAAGATCAAGGTCTCAGCAGGATTGCTTCCTACAGAGGGCTGTTGAAGAGGATCTGGACTTGATAATACATTTTTTAAAAGAGCAAGCCAATTCCTCTAAAGCAGAGGGTTAGGAAAGATGAGTAGAGACGAAACTGAAAAGATAAGTTGGAGTTAACTCATTGGTCATTTAAGAAGCTACTAGAAAGATGCCTCATGCCCACAGTGCCCTCGACCTGTCCCGGACCTAGCTCCAAGTGATATTCACCATCAAGGTCATCAACACCATCTTCATCACCCTTATCCTTATTACATCATTATCGCTATCATCACCATCACCATTGCCAGTGTCACCACTGTTATCATCACCGTCATTGTCACCCTCATCAACGTCACCACCATTCTCATCGTCACCATCGTCATCATTCTCATCGTCACCATCACCAGCGTCACCACTATTACCATCACCATCGCCAATGTCACCACCAGTCTCATCATCACCGTCATTATCACCGTCATCCCCATCCACGCAAACCTCTTCTGAGGAACTCTAACACTCTGAACTACGGCTAAAAAAAGAGCACTCGGCCTCAGGGTCAAACACATAAATTTGAATTCCAATTTTATCACTAACTGTCCGTGTATCTTTATACAGATTCCAAAATTCACTTAATCTCTATAAGTTCCAGTTTCCTCATCTGGACAATGTGTGAAGCTCAAATTCGAAAACTCAGTGATTAAAAAAAAAACCCTGTCAATACTAAGCATGAGGATATTCTACTCTCATTAATATGATTCTGGATCTTCTCTGACCAACCTACAGCCTGATTTCCCAGGAATATTTCCCTAAAGTCAGACCTTGACTCCTGTGACACGATTGCAATCTCAGCATCTCACTGCCCCAGAGTGCTGGGGGAAATGTGCTATTGAATCCTCCCAAACTCTGTGATTTCAGGGGAGTTAGCTTCCCTCTCTGAATGTGTTTCCTTGCATGGAAGAGGGATCCTAATGCTACTGTGACTATTCAATGAGGTCATGGGTGTCACGTGCTCGCCATATTGAAGGTGCCTTGTGGTGTCCCTGCTGTGTCCCTTCAACACTCTTTTAAAGCAGCATTAACACAGGGCTTCCCTGGTAGCTCAGCTGGTAAGGAATCCGTCTGCAGTGCAGGAGACTCTGGTTCGATTCCTGGGTCTGGAAGATCCCCTGGGGAAGGGATAGGCTACCCACTCCAGGATTCTTGGGCTTCCCTAGTAGCTCAGATGGTAAAGAATCTGCCTGAAATGCAGGAGACCTGGATTTGATCCCTGAGTTGGGGAGATCCCCTAGAGGAGAGCATGGCAACCCACGCCAGTATTCTTGCCTGGAAAATCCCCTTGGACAGAGCAGCCTGGAGGGCTACAGTCCATGGGGTTGCAAAGAATCGGACATGACTGAGTGACTAGGCAAAACAAGGGACACCCAATATTGGGAAAACACCAACCTGAAAAAGAAAAGTGATTCATGTTGGTTCACTCACGGAGGCCCTGGATAAACTTGGACGGAGATTCAGGTCTCCTGACTTCAGGGGCCTCTGGGTTACCATAGCAGTCCAAGAAGACAATTACCAGTGTGTGAAAGAGTAAGAAATCCTGAAAGAAAGTTACTGGTGCAGACAGGTCTTAGGAGACAGAGAGGCTGCCAACAGCAGAGACCCAGGGAAGGGAAAACCAGTGTCACCTTCCCCAACACACACGTGAAAGCATCAGTTTGCCTGCACTTCCTTCAGTTACAGACAGGCCTTTCCTTCCTAACCAGAGCCACTTCAATAGCCAGCCTAATGTCCTGTGGAAGGAATATGTGCCCCGCAACCATGAGCTGTTATGGATTTCCCCGCAAAGGCCAATTTGGGGGCGCCAGACAGCATGGATAGAAAAGTTAAACCGAGATGCTAGCTGAAGTGTCAGATACCAGGGGAGCATGTTTCCATCCGCTGGTGGGTAAATGTGAGGCTGGGGATGGATTGCTGGCTAATCCTCTCAGGCAAGGAGGCAGGCTTCCAAGCCTGTCATGTAAACTGTGCCCTGGAAGGGCACAGCAGGGGACGGCGCAGGGAGCTGAGAAGAACACCAGTCTGGAAACAAGGAGACCTGAATTCGAGTCCCAGATCTGCCAGCGCTTACCCAAACCCTTTAAATCAATCCAGTCCCTCGGGTTGAATCCCTGATCAGGGAACTAAGATCCCTCATGCCAGGGAGCAAACAAGCCCACCAGCTGAGCTGAGCCCACGTGCTACAACTAGAGAGTTTTGCGTGCTGCAACTGGGACTCAATGCAGCCAAACAAATAGTTAACCTCCTCGGACTTCCCTGGTTATCCAGTGGCTAAGACGTCACCTTCCAATACAGAGGGCGCGGGTTCGATCCCTGGTTGGGGAGCTAAGGATCTCTCATGCAATATTGTAAAAAATTCAATAAAGACTTCAGAAATGGTCCACATAAAAAAAAATTTTAATAAATAAATAAATCCAGTCCCCAATGCATCGTGCAAAGAGCAAAGGAAGGTACGCAGGATGAGAATAATCACAATCACTGCTACGTATTTGTAGTAATTGTTTTCATTCATCTTTGAAGCTCCTACTATGTGCCATGCACTGTCCTTGGTACAGACATGGTTCCAGCCCTCTCAGTATGTACAGCCTGATGAAAGAGACTGGGATTAAACTTATAATTACATCTCCTATAAAATCTATGTTTATTTCATTTCATATTGAATGGTGGTCACCAGAGGCTGGAAGGCAGGAAAAGTAGGAAGAGGTTGATAAAAGGATACAGATGTTTATTTAAAGAAAACTAAGGTCTAAAGATCTAAGGCATAGTCTGGTAACTAGTTGATATTGTATAATTGAAATTTTATGAGAGTAGAACTTAGATATTCTCTCTCTCACACACACACCAAAAAAAGGTAAATGCGTGAGATGATGGATGTGTTAATTAACTCAACTGTGGGAATCTCTTCACTATGTATATCAAGTCTTCAGGTTGTATACTTTAAAGATATTATAATTGTATTTGTCAATTATATCTCCATAAAACTGAAAAAAGAGCTAAGTAGGAAAAAAGATTAGTGGGAGTGCACAGAGAAAAATGAGATGAGAATTTTCAAGCAAAGGGAATATCAGACTCTATGTTGAGCTCTTTATTTGCATAATCACATTTTATTCTTACAACAATCCTTTGAAGTTGATTTTATGATCATCCCCAAGTTATGAATGAAGAGCTGGGTCAGAGATAGAGAGGCCAGCCTGCCCTAGATCACACACGTGATCTGCGTAAGTGGTGGACATGAGAAAATGGGATTTGAACCCAGAGATGCTGGACTCCAAAGCCTTAAGTTCTTGTTCCCATAAAGCCCACCTCACCAGGGGGTCAGCTCCTCCTCCAAAGCTGTTTAGCCCATGTTCCTTAAAAAAACCCTCTCAACAGATGTGAAGAGCCACTGACCAGTTTCCCCAACCAGACAATTCAGTGAGATCTCATCTGCTACTTCTTGATAGAGAACCCTTTGGTTCCTCCCACTGAGAAACACTGAGAACATCAGAGTGTGGGGATTTGAGAGCATCGCCAAGCTTTGGGGGAGAGAAAGTAGGAAAGAAAGAGAAGATGAAGGAGAGAAGGAAGCAGAGCCCCCCAGACAGCCAAGGAGAAATAAAAGTGGTGCAGGGAGACCTCCTGAGCCTGAGAGGTGAGCTGAGCGTGGAGCTATAGAAGAACCTGGGAGAGGCTGTCAGCATGCCTCCATGGAGTAGAGACGCAGGTGTAGAGACTGGACTCGTGGCCACAGCAGGGAAGGAGAGGGTGGGACAAGTTGAGAGAGTTTCTCTGACGTACATGCACCACGATGTGTAAAAAGATGGTGCTTCAGGCGGTAAAGAAACTGCCTGCAATGCAGGAGACCCGGGCTCAATCCCTGGGTGGGGAAGAAAATGGCAATCCACTCCAGTATTCTTGCCTGGGAAACCCCACGGACAGAGGGGCCTGTTCGAGTATAGTCCATGGGATCGCAGAGTCGAACATGACTCAGCGACTAAACCACCACCACAGTGGGAAGCTGCTCTACAACCCAGGGAGCTCGGTAAAGTGCTCTATGGAGGCCTAGAGGTGTGGGATGGGAGTGGGGATGGAGGGGAAGCCCAAGGCGGGGGATATGTGTACACTTATGGCTGACTCACAGTGTTGTACAGCAGAATCCAGCACAACACATTGGAAAGCAACCATCCCCCAATTAAAAGAAAAAAACACCTGCCTTCCTGGACTATCTTGCAGAATGAAATTCTCCGGATGCAAGGGTGCCTGGTGCATAGCAAGTGCTCAATAAGTAGCGTCAGTGATGATGATGGTGGTGGTGGCGATCAGTCAGGTGTTCCATCTGAGAATGGTTGACTCCATAGCGCCCTCCTGAAATACCTGCACGTTAGGCCTCATCTGTATTTATGGAATGAAAGCTTACTGACCCTGATGAAGTCAGTCAAGTTGTTGGGGAGCTAATCCGCCTGCAATGCAGTAGACCTCGGTTCAATCTCTGGGTTGGGAAGATCCCCTGGAGGAGAGAATGGAAACTGACTCCAGTGTTCTTGCCTGGAGAATCCCACGGACAGCGGAGCCTGGCGGGCTACCGTCCACAGGGTTGCAAAGAGTCAGACACGACTTAACGACTAAACTACCACCACCACTTGCCCATTTTGGAATCACGGTATGCAGACTGCCACTTGACGGTGGGTGCAGTGATGCAGATAAATGAACCTTGTAGTCAGCACGCAGAGCATGGCGATTAAGACCCGTCTCACACATCGTGGTAGACGACATTACAAGCTCCGGTGTTTCGCCATTCCCTGTATCTACACATAGTGACATGACTTTGTTGCCCCTCATCCTGTAGAGGTGGAGTCTATGTCCCACCCCTTAAATCTGAACCCAGCCATGTGAGTTTCTTAGGATAAGGTCCAAGTATCAGTGTGCCCTTTCTGAACTCAGGCCCCAAGAAGATATGTGTTTTTCCACTCACTCTTGGACCTCTGCCATTCTTGAGAACATGCTCAGGCAGTTTTGCTGGTTCCACAAGAAGGATGAGAAGCCCTGCAAGCAGAACTGCTGCAGTGAAGCAGAGGCAGCTCAGCCCGGATAAAGCAGAGACTTCAACCAACCACAGATGCAGGAGACAGCCCAGCCAGTGCCTGCCACGCCCAGCCAAGATCAGCCAAACCTCAACCACCCCAGCACAGTAGCAGTAAAGTCTTATTTGCCACCAAAATTGTACCGCTGCCTGTTGTATGGCATTATTATCATAGCAATAAATAACAAGACACACACTGATATTGATCCATTAGCCATGGCTGTCTGGAGTTTTATGCTAAGAAAGATTCATATCCAGGCTAAGTAGAGACAACTATCATAATGGATTGGTGATATATACCACGGGCAGAGAGACAGGGCAAGACAGCACAAAGAAAATGTATTTTCCATCTCTGGATAGCATTTAGCAAAGCAGATATTTTGGTTGAAGATGATTTTGCCTTTCTACAGGCCCAACCTCTCAAAAAGAATTGCAATAAAAATAAAAATTTAAAGAATCTGTTGATTCCTTTGTAAACACCCTTCTCTGCCGTCAGTTTCACGATGGAGCAATCACACTCTGAGTATCACTGGTAACTAACTCCAGCATCTGCTGGTCACTTTGTCCATATTTTTATGCATTATTTTCTCTCTGTGTCTCCCTCCCTCTCGCTAAGTCTCTCTCTCTCTCTTCAACTACAACTCATGCATGGAGAGTGGCCAAGATTGCTCACGGTTCTGTAATCATATTCTCTTACAATTGGAAGGACAAAAGGCACATGAAGCCTGGTCATTGATTTACTGACTTCCCATCTCTGAAACTCTTTCAGGGAGCAGAAAGGACAGACCAAGCTTGTGTGGCTCCAGAGGGTTAAACCAAGAAGTCAGAGTTACAGGACAACAGGTTCTGCTTGACATAGGGAAAGACCTTCCCAACCACCAGTGATTTGAAATTGGATTAAGAAACCTTGTGAGAGCTCAAGGGAGCTCTTGGTCACTTGAGGAATTCAAGGAAAACCTAGGTAATCATTCTCTCTGGGTTATTATAAAGCAGATTTCTTTATTGGGCAGCAGCTAATATTAGATCCATTGATTCCTTCACTGAAAACATGTTTCTTAAGCAAAACACTCAACACTTTTGAGTGCCAGCTATGGATTAGACATTGCACTTCATACTGTGGTAACTACGAATTCTTTGATCAGTAGCTTCTGAATCTCTTTGGGAAATTAAGGACCATGGGTATAAATCATTCCTATTCCATTCACATGTTTCAACCAAACTGAACATGCAGTTTCAGAAAGTGAAAAAAAAGCAAAACAGAACTATCTGTTTCAAAAGTTATCTACTTGCAGACAGGGGGAAAAAGGAGAAGAAAATTCAAGAGAAACACAACCCATCTCTCGTCCTCAAGGCAGAATGCAGGGGAAGGTGGCATATTCCACACGATTATTACAGTTGATGTTGAAAATGATGATAATCTGCACTCTCAGACTATTACTTGCCTCTGCGGAACCCATGTTGGGTTGTCTGGCTTATTCTTCTGTGGGAAGAGGCAGAGTTGAATTGGGTCTCTAGTCTGCAATGAAACCGTGCATCATAGAAACTTTATATTCTGCTCAGCTCCCTTGAGGTGTCCCCTCGCCACCACCTTTGCAGCAGCTATGTCCATCAAGAGAAGACAAGCTTCTTCTAAACAAGGTCTCAAGGCTCTTAAAAGTCAAAAAAAAAAAAAAAAGAAGAAGAAGAAACGTCATCTCTCATGGAGGGTTCCTTTTCCTTTGGAAAAGACACTGTTGTTACTAGTAGAAATCCAAACATTATTCAACCTTTAATTTGCTTACCAGCATGAAGTTGTCTCATTCAACAGACATTCAAAACCAAAAAAACACATGCAAAGTCCTGAACCCTTCACATGGTTAGTATAACTGCTTCTCCCTGGTACTCCATGGGGAAAAAAATGATGATTGCCAAATTTAAACCTCCCACCCAGGCTGCTCTTCTGAGAAACGGAGCCATGTCTCCAGCTGACTACCCCAGATTTCCACTGGGATATCTGAGCACTACAATGTATCCAAAGTCAATCATATGATCCTCATCAAAAAATTCTGATTCTTTTTGGTGTTTCTTATTCAATGAGGGGTCTCGCCAAAAAAAAATAATAATGATTAAGTGCTAATGCCAGAAACTATTCCAAGCATCAACCTGGGTCAATTCTTTTAATCTACACACCCAGAGGCAGGTACCAATCATGTTTCCATTTTTCACATAAAATAAACAAGTGCCTTGCCCAGGACCACTCAGTGGTACAGCTGTCTCCAGAACCTATCCACCTAACTACTGAGTCCCACTGCCACCTTCTGCCATCTTCCTTATAAACTGGAAACCTAGGAGATATCTTGACATCTCTCCCACACACCCCCACATCCAGCCACATGCAAGACTTGGTGATTTGACATCACCTCCTTGAATCCATCCTTTTCTCAACATCTTCGCCACCACCACATGAGTCTAAGCTCTCATCATCTCTCACATGACAAAAACCTTCAAACAGACCTCACAATATCCACAACTGCTCCCCTGCTTGTAGTCCAGGCTACAGTCAGAGTGATGGCTTCCGAATGCCCGTATGATCATCTCCACCCTCCCCTGCCTAAACCTCATCAGTGGTTTCCCACTGGGCACTCCCCGGACTCTTCACCATTCACCTCCCCCAGTCTGGCTTTCACCACTCCAAGCTCCAGACGTCCTGAAACTCTTTCAAGTCTGTGAACAGTCTCAGCTCTTCTGTGTTCAGATCCTCTGCACACACTGTCATCATTCACTAAAATGCTTTTTCCCTGCCCCCTACCTTCTTCAACCACTCCATATCCACTCACTCTTCAAAGTTCAGGGTCAGGGAGACCTTTTTTTAATTTATCTTTAATTGGAGGATAACTGCTTTACAATATTTGTTGATTTCGGTCATACATCAACGTGAGCCAGTCAGAGATAAATGTATATCCCCCCCCTTGAACCTCCCTCCCGCCTCCCACCCCCTCCCTTCCCTCTAGGCAGTCACAGAGCAGTGGGTTTGAGCTCCCGGTGTCACACAGCAGACTCCCCACTGGCGCTCTGCTCTACACATGGAAGTGCATAGTTTTCAGGGCTGCTCTCTCAGTTCCTCCCACCCTTTCCTTCCCCTCCCCCACGCCCGCAGGTCTGTTCTCCGTCTGTGTCCCGGCTGTGTCCCATCGCTGCCCTGCAAATAGGTTCATCGGCACCATCCTTCCAGATTCCGTCCTATGTGTTAATATAGGATATTGCTTTTTCTTTCTGCTGTATTTCGCTCTGTATGATCGGCTGTAGATTCACCCACCTTGTCAGAACTGACCCAAATGCATTCCTCTCCGTGGCTGAGTAGTATTCACTTGGCTTCCCTGGTTGCTCAGTCTGTAAAGAATCTGCCTGCAATGCAGGGGACTTGAGTTCGATCATTGGTTGAGGAAGATCCCCTGGAGAAGGAAATAGCGACCCACTCCAGTATTCTTGCCCGTGAAACCCCATGGAGGGAGGAGCCTGGAGGGCTACAATGCATGGGGTCACAAAGAGTTGAAGACCACTCAGAGACTGAGACCACCACTGAAACCACCACCCAAAGCAGAAACCAAACAGTATTCCATTGTACCGCCACCCAGGAAGCTTCTGCTGACCCTCCCAGGTCAGAGCTGAACCTATTTTATGAACTCTCAGACCGCCGGTACTTTGCCTCTCTAGTTTTCAATTGCATGTTTGTACCTTTATCTGATTATGTCTGTCTACCCGCGAGACCGAAGCTCCAAGGTAGAGACCCTGTCCGTTTTACTCACTGGTGGGTCCCAGCTCCTGGCACAGCCCCTGACAAGCGGGAAGCACTCCATCGGCGTTTGGGTAAAGGGCAAACCAGCAGATGCATGCCTGATTTCCTACAAGAAGGAGAGATCATATTCCAGGGGGAAATTCCTAGTACAGAGCGCAACAGCCGGCTTACCTTCCCATGTTCTTGAAGAGGTGGCTTATCAAGAAGAAAACTTGATGTGAGTCCTGCCCCTGCCCCCCAAGGCACTGACAACCGCCCAGGAGAGGCAGACTCAATGGTTATGGGCCAGAGTACTCACCATGCACTGGCATCCCACACCGCGTGCCAGAGGAACACGGCCAGAAGTGCTTGAGTGCTGCCAGAGAAGTAAGGGTAAGCTTCCAGAAGTTGGCAACACAGCAGCCAAGTCTTAGAGATGGTGAAGCTGTGGCCCACGTGCTCAGTGGGGAAAGCAAGTGAAAAAGGCAGTGTTGGCTGAGGGGGTAGGACCCAGGGAGGCGCAGGGGAGTCAAAAGCTCCAAAGAACGGGGGTGGGACACGCCCCACATGGAAGGTAGATATGGATCAGAAAGGCTGCTAATGTCCCGTTGGCTGGATAGTCTACAATTCCGTGACTTTAACAGCATATTTAGAAGAGCCCAATTACTAATAGAGTTGCTGCCCTAAGAAAGCATGTCACCCACGGTCTGAGAAGATAGGATAGTTAGCAAGAAAATCTATACAACCCTGGCCAAGTCGCATGCAGAATATAGCATCTCGTCTGGGGGCAGACAAATTGGAAAGAGTTCAAAAGTGAACAAGAAAAAAATGATTAGGGGAATGGAGAAATTGATCTCAGCTGAAAGATTAAAGGAAATGTGTGTGTGTGTGTGTGTGTGTGTGTGTGTGTGTAGAAACGGGAGCCGGGAGGGGCCAGGGCAGTAGCCTGCAGTGTGCATGCAGAGGAGGAGGAGCAGGTGGAGGACGATCAGAGGTGGAGGGAGTCTGGGGCAGAGTCGGGAGGCGGCCTGGGCCCCTCCCCTCCCCTTTGGGGGCCGTGCTGGGGGCGGGGCACAAACTCCTGGAACAGAGGAGCCCTCCATCACCACCCTCAGGACCTGCCTGGGGATTTGTCCCCAAACTGAGGGGCCAGATGAGGCTTCTCTAAGGACTCCTCCATCCAAAGAAGTCTGCCTGGAGACCAGCGAGCTCGGAAGGACAGGTTGAGACATCAGACAGCTGTGAGTTCGAATCCACTTTCTGCCACACTCCACCTGGGTGATGCTAAGCGAGATGCTTAATCTCTCTGCGCCTCAGTGAGCCCCAAGGATGCTCAGCGTTCGTGGACCCAGGCCGCCAGCTGTCACCATCCTCAGAGCCTTGCTTGGCCTCACCACTGCGGCATCTGAGGGACCGTTTTCCATGCTTGTCTGGGCCAGAGTGAGGCTCTGCTGGGTTCTCATGGGAGGCCCGCGTTCCTTTCACTGATCTCATCTCTCTTGACCTCGATCCTTGGGTCCCATTGGAGGTCTGACCCTGCAGGGCACTGCGTACCATCCCCCAGGCCCTGGGAGGCCCACCTCCCCAACAGGAGTTAGACTCCCATCCAGGACCCACAATCCACTATTTGCAAGGACTCAGGCACATTGCTTAACTCCTCTGGGCCTCAGTTATCCATCTGCCAAATGGGCACAGGAAGAGCTGCCACTCCGGGAAACTGCGAGACTGAATCAGCCGGTGGGCGTGGGATGCCGAGTGCACAGTTCACACTCTACAACATCCGCTCCTCTTCTTGGGGATCTCTGTCCCCTTCCCTCCTCGCAGAGCTCACGCGGGCCATGAGGCTCAGGCTAGACATCCCCCAGGCACCTGAAACCTCCCTGGTTCTGTTGCTGCTGCTGCCGCTGCTGCTGCTAAGTCGCTTCAGTCGTGTCCGACTCTGTGCGACCCTATAGACGGCAGCCAATCAGGCTCCGCCGACCAGGCTCCGCCATCCCTGGGATTCTCCAGGCAAGAACACTGGAGTGGGTTGCCATTTCCTTCTCCAGACAATTTTCTACTCAACAGGAATATTTTATTATTGATAAAATGTTATGTGATTACTTCATTAAGATTCTACATAATTCAGTTCATTTAGCAACACTTTAAAACAAAAGTTTATCGTCAAAATGCCGTATTCTTACCCTAAGATCCCAAATATTTCACGAACTACTTCAATTACTTTTAAAAACCATCCCTGTTCCTCCATCACAGATTAAGTGATGTCAGCAATAGTGGTAGACTGAATATATCCTAACTAGTCTCTACTTTCGAATTTCTCCCAGGTTCTGTTACAATCAGTCAATTTGTCATTCACAGATTTTGAACTGCATCTCAACTCCCACCTCCCATCCACCAGGCTCCTAGGCCTGAACCACAGCTCGAGGGCACATTTCCATCCCATTTGGCCTCTGTGTCCACCATGTGTCCACAGGTCAGGCTTCCCAAAGCACAAAACCCAACCACATCACTCTCCCAATTGTCCCTAATTGACAGCATAAACCTAACTTCTGCAGCCTGGCATTCGACAGCCCTGAGCGGGCCTGACGCCACTTCCTCCCGGCGTCTCTTGCCATCTGCCCCTCCACCCACTGCCCAAGCTGCCCACACTCACTTCGCCATCGCTGCAGGCTCAGCCAGTTCCCCTGAACATGCCATGTGCCCTCACACTTCCCGGCTTAGCTCATACCGTTCCCATCACCCAGAATGGCCAGCTCCTCACACAGAGTTCGTGGCAGGTTAACTCCATCTTCCAGGCTCCCCCAGCTCCTGGTTTATAGCCTAATCACTTACTGTCTCATTGCTCCAATAGGATGGAGTATGGAGATGATGCTTGTGTCTCAACTAAGTTGTGAGTTCCTTGAGGTCAGGAATTGGTTGGGTTGTTCAACTTTGGATCCCGGAACGGACCTTCCACCCGATGGAACAGGAAGCAAAAGAGAGAATGACATAGAGCAGAGACTTTGTGGGCTCTGTTACGGCTGCGTGATGAGTGTCGCGAGGGCCAGAGGAGAATCTGGAGCCTGAACTTGGAGAATCTCGAACGCCATTCTCAGGAATGCCACTTTTATCCTGTCGGTATCAGGAGCATCACAGAGCTGGTCTCCGCTTCCAAGGGTGTCTCGGCATGCACTGTTCCCTTCGAGTGGAACACTCTTCCCCTCTCTTCTCACTGGATAACTCCCCACTGTCCTCCCACAGACTCAAAGGCACCATCCCTTCCCCAGGAGGCCCTGCCTACTCCTCCCCTGGAGCAGCTCCACCACTCCAGTCTGATCACAAACGGCTCTCACTGCTTGCTTCATGCTGATGCGGCAGAAACTGTGAGACCCAGAGAGACTGTCCGCCTCATTTCCTGTGTGTCCCCCAATCCAGCTCAGGCAATGCCTGGCCCCTGATCAAGGAAGAGAGGGAGAGAGGAAGAAAAAGAAAAGAGGGACTGTCAAATCTGTGACGTGAAGAAACTGGGAGCTGTGGGAAGAGATGCTAAAGATGCTGAGAGACGAGATGATTCTATGACCTGCGGGATGCGGGAGGGGGGAGAGGCATGGAGGCTGCATCACCCAGGTTCCCAGCCTGGGTGTCCATGGTAACCATCCCTGAAGGTGACCCCTCAATGCTGCCAGCAGTTACTAAGAGCTGCTGAGATACATACATACATACATATATATATATACAGTAGTTGCTGGTATAAAGCATCTCAGAGAAACAAATGCAGACCTGGCCCTCGGAGAGGTGCCATTGAACGGGCCCCAGCAGATGCTCCCTTGTACTGAATTGATCAAAAGTTGGAAGCAGTTGTTCAGACACTTGTAAGCTCTCCAACCTGGATGAACTGTGAAAACCAGCAAGCCAGGTGTCTTTCCTCACTAACAAGGCCCAGAGAGGGAAAGTCTTTCCCAGGGTCACCCAGCAAGGTGGGCTCCACCCAGGGACTCGAGCTGACATAGCAGCCCAAGCCAGGCCCTCTCCACCTCCAGCCAGAGCCCAAGAAAGAGCCAGACCCGGATCTAACCATCACTTAAGTTGCAGTCAGTTTTTTTTCTGCTCGTTTATGTATTTTGCTCGGCTGATTTCATGCCAAAAGGCAGAGCTGGGTGCTTGCAAAATAGACCCCATGTGGCCCATGAAGGCAAAAACATTACTCTCTGGCCCTTTATAGAAAACATTTGTTGACTCCTGGCTGACGTAAAAGAAGGCAGCTTGGGCTTCTGGGTCAGTCAGAGCTTTGAACCCAACCTCTGCCACTTGCCAGTGTAGACAAGCCCTTAGCTAAAGTGGTGTCATACCATGGAGAAAATCATAATTCAAAAAGATAAACGCACACCTGTGCTTATAGCAGCACTGTTTACAATAGCCAAGACATAGAAACAACCTAAATGTCCATTAAAGATAGATGGATAAAGAAGATATGGTGTCATATACAATGGAATATTACTCAGTCATGAAAAATCATAAAATAATGGCATTTGCAGCAGCACAGATGGTCTAGAGATTATCAGACTAAGTGAAGTGAGTCAGAGAAAGACAGACATCATATGATATCACTTATATATGGAATCTAAAACATGACACAAATGAACTTATTTACAAAATTGAAACAGATTCACAGACAGAAGAACACTTATGGTCACCAATGGGGAAAGAGGAGGATAAATTAGTTTGGGATTAGCAGATACAAACTACCGTATATAAAACAGATAAACAACTATACACACAGCACGGGGAACTGCATTCAACACCCTGCAATAAACCATAAGGGGGAAAGAACATGAAAAACAATATGTATATGTGACTGAATTTCTTTGCTGTTCGTCAGAAATTAACACAACATTGTAAACCAACTATACTTCAATTAAAAAAAAAATTAATGGAATCATACTGGAATAGAGTAGGGCAACTCAGTGGAGGTGAGTTCGAGCAAACTGTGGCAGACAGCGAAGAACAGGGAAGCCTGGTGTGCTGCAGCCCATGGGGTTGTGGACTTGGACACAACTTAGCAACTGAACAACTAATACAATTAGGTGGCCTTGCAAAAAGGGAGTATTTCCACCTAGAACATGGGTGGAGTAACAGCACCACCTCTCAGGGCTGTCATGGAGACAGCAAAGTGCTCAGCTTGGCACCTGCCAACAGAGAGAAACAGGGAGAGCCAGAGAAATCGACAAACGCCCGACACCACTGACTCCCCGCCCAGCCACGTCCAGCTGTGTCAAGCCCCCGGAGGCTGCTTCCTTCCCGCAGCTCTCTTTCCTTCTCCTGAGCCAGAGTCAGGCTCCTTCCATCAATTCCCCCTATCTCCAGGGTGGGCTCAGAACCCTGCGCCCATTTCTAACAGGGCCGCCTCTCCACCCGCAGAGGTTAGAAGCCACAGCTGCCAGCACTGGGAGAGGGATCTTCTGTCAGCATGTCCTGAAATTCTTTTGGAAGTTTGACAGGATTAAGGGGATTAATACATTAAAGCATTATTACAGCATTCATAAGGGATTTTCAAAAGACTTTACACCATGATCTGTTTGTCCTGTTACATAAAACTCACATTAATAGGCTGAGTGCAAGGGGGAAAAAATTATTGGTGAAATCAATAACCTTATTTTTTGGTAAATGCATTTAGCAGGCTGAGCTGGTCATTACAGCCTGCAGACCCTCCCACGGTGCATGTCAATAAAATTACCCCCAGAAAATCCATTTGCCAGTTAAGCTCAGGGTCTGCCTGCATTACCAGCCCACCTATGGCAGGGGGCAGGAGAGGGAATGGCAGGCGCCTATTCTCCTCAGCTCACCCCCAAGTCGTGCTGACCCAGCACATGCATCATCCCTGAGTTTCTGGTACTAGGTGAAGAGGATGCTCTAGCCAGAGGGATGAGCTCTGTGCCGTGGTGCATTCTGGGTTCCCTGGACCACAGGAGGGGCAGCCCTGGAGAGACCCTAGGCAGAGCATAGCCTGGATCACTCTGCTGGAGTAGACACAAAGGACTCCTTTCCTTGTGCTGCCACCCTCTGAGGGTTGATAAAGGGCCCTCCATTCTGCTGCCTGAAGAACGTGGTTCGATTCTCCTTTAGGCACTTGCCTGCTTCTTGCAAACTGCAAAGGATAAGATAGCATCATAAAAAAATAAGAGCTTGCACTTAGGCAGCATATGCTGATTGTCAGGCACTGTACTAAGCACTTCATGTACATTCACTCACCTGACAGTTACAGCAGCCTTTTGAGGTAGCTTCTCTTGGTATTCCCATTTTGCAGATGAGGAGGTTGAGGGGCAAAGAGAAATTAAATGTTAGCCCAAGGTCATACAGCTGTTAAATAACAGAACTGGGATTTGAAACCAGCAATCAGCCTTTGGCATCCCACCATGTAACCAAGATCCTATAGGCATCAAGTTTTTCAGCTAACAAATATTCACGGATTCAATTACTGAGCAGTCACAGAGCATCTGAGGAACTTGTGTTATCACACATAATCCCCGCAGAAACCCTTTGACGTAGAAGTTATTACATACTCCCATTTTTATACAGGCATACCTCATGTTATTGCACTTTGCTTTATTGAGCTTTGCAGATACTGCGGTTTTTGTTTTGTTTTCTTTTTTACAAATTGAAGGTTTGTGGCAACCCTGCATTGAGCAAATCTAACAGCACCATTTTTCCAACAGCATTGGCTCACTTCATGTCTCTGTGTCGTATTTTGGTAATTCTCAAAATAGTGCAAACTTCTTCATCATTATTATATTAGTTATGATGAGCTGTGCTGGGTGATCTTTGGTATGACTACTACAACTCTGAAAGCTCAGATGATGGGTAACATTTTATAGCAATAAAGTATTTTCTAATTAAGGTACATCCATTGGGGTTTTAGACATAATGCTTTGCCCACTTAAGAGACTACAGAACAGTGTAAATGTAATTGTATATGCACTGCTGCTGCTGCTAAGATGCTTTAGTCGTGTCCGACTCTGTGCAACCCCAAAGACGGCAGCCCACCAGGCTCCCCCGTCCCTGGAATTCTCCAGGCAAGAACACTGGAGTGGGTTGCCATTTCCTTCTCCATTTCCTAGTATATGCACTTAGTTCAGTTCAGTTCAGATGCTCAGTCGTGTCCGACTCTTTGCGACCCCATGAATCACAGCACGCCAGGCCTCCCTGTCCATCACCAACTCCCGGAGTTCGCTCAAACTCATGTCCATTGAGTAGGTGATGCCATCCAGCCATCTCATTCTCTATCGTCCCCTTCTCCTCCCCCCCCAATCCCTCCCAGCATCAGAGTCTTTTCCAGTGAGTCAACTCGTCACATGAGGTGGCCAAAGTATTGGAGTTTCAGTTTTAGCATCAGTCCTTCCAATGAACACCCAGGACTGATCTCCTGTAGGATGGACTGGTTGGATCTCCATGCAGTCCAAGGGACTCTCAAGAGTCTTCTCCAGCACCACAGTTCAAAAGCATCAGTTCTTCGGCGATCAGCTTTCTTCACAGTATATGCACTGGGAAAACAAAAATGTTGTGTGGCTCACTTCACTGCAATAGTCACTTTATTGCGGTGGTCTGGAACCGAAGACAAAAATATCTGCATGATCAGCCTATAAAAGAGAAACAGATTCAGAGAGATGAAGAGGCAAGTGGCTCAGTGTCACACATCCAGCAAGTAAATGCTAGAGGTGAAATGTCAACCCAGGCAGTTGACTCCAGAACCCAGATTTATAACCAGACTCAGAGCACAGGGCCCCTTTGAACTCAAAGCACAGCCACTAGGTGACACATAGGCGCGTTAGTGACTGTCCTCGGCCCTGTAGATGAAAGAAGAAGCCACAGCCCCGGAGGATTCGGGCCAAAGGGCTGAGCGCTGACTGGGGCCTGGCCCAGAGCAAAGACACAACACACTTCAGTCTACACTTGACGCTAAACTCCTAGAGGCTCGTTGCTCTGGTTACCATCACCGTAGCCTGGAGCCTGGCCTAGGGTTAGATCCTTGTTAAATGAGTTATTGGGTGAATTTTCATTTTAGAAACCAGAAAGCCAAAGCTCAGACAGGTGGGGTGACCTGTCCAAACCCACACACCTAGGATGTGCTAAGACTTGAGCTGGCTCCTTCCTCTTCTCCAGGTCTGTTTACCTTCTGTCACAGTCCTCCCTGCTCACCTCTCACCCTTGCACACACATGTGCGAGCGTACACACGCCCCTGAGTCTGAGCACACCGAAACAATTTGCGCTCCTGAAAGACAGCGCAGTCTCCACCAGGCTCTATGCACACGCAGTCCCCCCGCCTGATTCACGCCTCTGCAAGCTCCTCTTCACCTAGCTGATTCCCACTCATCCCTGGAGACTCCCAACAGCGGTCAGCACCGCTTGGAAACCGTGGGGACGAAGAGCTGCCTGAGGCATCGGGGTGACAGTGGGAGTCACCGCAGCACTCCACCGTCCACTGAGAGGCCCCTGAAAGGCGCTGGGGAAGCTGGTGAGCCCAAGGACCCACCGGACAGCAAGCCCAGGCCCAACCACGGCACCCTGACATCAAAGCTTCTCCAGCGCCTTCGAGGCCATCAGAGTCTAAAGCCCCTTCCCCATTTCTAGGCATCCAGGGCCCATGCAAGCCCCCCACCCTGCCCATTCTAATATGCCCAGAGAAGGAAGAATAGGAGTCTCCTCTGCAGGTTGACCTGCATTAGAAATTCTCTCTACCTCAGAAAGGGGGGCTCAGTGAAAAGATGTCGTTTGGTTCAGAGCAAATAAAATGTCTGAACAGCTCACTCAGCCCCCTGGTCCTTGTTCCTAAGCTGTCTTGAAGTTCAAGCAGCATTTTAATTAAACCAAAAAGGCAGGAGTGAGGAGGGAAAAGAACTGATACTGGTCTTTCTGTGGCCAGGAAACAGGTGTGTGTGATCTCATCTGATCCTCATGAAGGGGATTTTTATTCCCATTTTACAGAAGGAAAAGGGACTGAGGATTTATCCGATGTTTTCTCTGTGTCAGGCATTTGCCTTCAGCTATGACCTTCCCTTGGAGAAGGCAATGGCACCCCACTCCAGTACTCTTGCCTGGAAAATCCCAGACAGAGGAGCCTGGTGGGCTGCAGTCCATGGGGTCGCTAAGAGTCGGACACGACTGAAGCGACTTAGCAGCAGCAGCAGCATGATCTTCCCTGGTAGCTCAGATGATAAAGAATCTGCCTGGAATGCAGGACACCTGGCTTTGATCCCTGGGTCAGGAAGATTCCCCTGGAGAAGGAAATGGCTACCCACTGCAATGTTCTTGCCTGGAAAATCCCATGGACAGAGGAGCCTGGCAGGCTACAGTCCACGGGAGTCACAAAGAGTCAGACACAGCTGAGTGACTAACATTTCCACTTCAGTCTCACGGAACCTTCGCAACAGCTCTGCAGTGGGGGATTGTTATCCTCATCTTCAGGTCGGTTCAGCCACTCAGTCGCATCCCACTCTCTGCGACCCCACGGACTGCAGCACTCCAGGCCTCCCTGTCCATCACCAACTCCCAGCATTTACTCAAACTCATGTCCATTGAATCAGTGAGGTCATCCAACCACCTCATCCTCTGTCATCCCCTTCTCCCGCCTTCAACTCAGAGACTCAGAGAAGTTAGACAGACAATCATCTGAGGTCACACAGCAGGTGACAGAGTGGGCAGCCCAGGGCATGCCTGACTCTGCTGGGCTGCCTCTCCTTGCTAAGAGTCAAGAAAGAATCTCTTGTTAGCATGTCATCACCTGTCTCTTTAATGTGACCTGCCAAAGGTCATCTACGGCGACCCCATCCTTGCATTCCCATCCCTGCATTCCCACAAGCATTCCGGTAAGCAGGGAGACAGGAGGAAAGCACCCGGCATCTCACGGGGACAGCGGAGATCCACTGTCAGCTCCGAGGATGAGTTCGTGCTAATTTGACAGGATTAAGGGGATTAATACATTAATGTATTATTAGCGCTTTTATAGGCGATTTTCAGAGTTGAGTGCTGTGATCCCGTGTCCTGTTATATAAACCAGCAGTAATTGCCTTAATTGGTCCATCGTCACTGATGAGAGAAGACAAGGAACAGGCCTGGTTGTCTCTGGGTCTGTGGTGCCCAGTGTGGCCGGGAGCAGCTCCAGGCCACATCAGCAAGACTTGGGGAAACTGAGGCTGGCCATGGCCTTCCCCACATCCTGCCTGTGCGGGGTGCAAGCCAGCATCTCTGAACCCTGGGGGGTGGAGCAGAAAGCCCCAGAGTGCGGCGCTCCAAATCCTGGTTCCAGTCCTGTCTTTCTCGCTCACGGACCAGCGGCCTCACCTCCCCCTAGAGCCTCAGTTTCCACATCAGCCAATGTGGGTAGTAACATTGTCACTTCACAGTGTTGCTAAGATAATGCAATTAACCAATGGTGATGAGTGTGCGCTGTCAGACAGGCCAGAATTGGTGGGAGGAAGGGTTATAAAATTTTGGATGGACTGAGATAGCGATTTTGTCTGCTGGTGTTTCACTGTTGGAAGAGAATAATCACAGCGCCCACAGGGAGAGGAGGTGGGAGGTACAGGAGAGCCTGGGAGGTGTCCCTGGGGACCAGACAGCCTGGCAAGCTGAGGCTGATAGGCGGTGAGTCACAAAAGGAGCCCGTGTACTCCAACACTGAGACCCAGACGCCTTCATGCCTCCTGCTGCCTGGGTAGAGGTCACACAGGAAGTCGCCTGGTAACTGCAGATCCTGGCTTCTTGGAGTTTAATTGTCTTTGCTAATTAAGCGCCTGGGTTGGACCCCCTACAGGAGGTGTGTGTCTGCAGTTTCATGGATGAGAATAATAATTGAGTCCTAGACGCACGGCTTCAGGAGGAGCCCGAGTAGCCTTTTCCTGGAAACAAACAAGCAGAATATCCTTTATCTTCCTCTCTACAGATCTTGGCTGGGTTGCAGGAAAGGTGTTACCAGTGGCCCCAAGCTTTACATCTGGAAGGGGATGACCCGGGTGGATCGGGACTCCAGGGCAATCGCTCTGATTGAGACGCCAAGGAGGAGATAGAAGGAACAAGACCGGCAGAGAGTCAGGGGTGGAGGTGGGTGTAGAAATGAGGTGGGGGGTTGAAGCCGGAGCTGAAGAGGGAGCTGGAGCCAGGGGCCAAAGGAAAGGGGTGTGTTTGCTCAGGGAGAGATTTGACTCACATTTGACTCACACGATACCCGTCCAGGAAGTGCGAGGGACAGAAATGAGGAGCTGAGGCCGAGAAGCTCACTTGGGCTTTTTGTAAGATGGGAAAATTCCAGCCAGATTTTGGCCAAACCCAATAGTTTTGGTTCCTCTTTTCCGAGCACAGAGTTGGAGAGTATGTCTGCCCGCCTCGCAGCTGATGGAGCATGTGACTGGCTCTGGTCGGTGAGTCAGGGCTGGAAATGTCATATATCAGCTCTGAGCTGAGCAGTTAGGGATGAGTGTGACACCCTTCTGAGATCTCTTTTCTCTCTGGCCCAGCAACCAGCCAAGTGTTCGATGGCAACTCTTCCATTGACCTCTAAGTGTTCATACTGACCATAGCCCCCCCACCAATCTGCAAAGAACATACTGTATGAACAAGAAACAAACCTTTGTTGTTCAAGCCTCTGAAAATGTAGGGTCATTTGTTATCAGAGCACAGTTTAGTCTCTCCTGACTGATAAAAAATGAAATTTATAAATTTATAGTCAGGCATTTATGAGCACCATCCATACAGTAATAGCCATAAAAATAGAATAATCCTTAGACCCGATCAAGGGCTCTTTTGCTTTAAGCCAGTCTCACTGCCTCCAAAAACTTCAAAAGCAATGCAGACTTTGGAGAGTTTGCTTAGAATCCCTCCATGGTTAACTTTTGCTTTGGGGTTCAGATGCTGGAGAGAGGACCCCGTGTGTGTTTTACATATATTAGTCATGGCACACACAGTCCTGGACATTGTCCATTGGAATTGGTCTCCCATTTTAGCGCTTGCATCTGGACCAGGCAGATAGAAACCCAGCTGTAATGAGTTTGCCCCTTGTCCATGACATTTGTGCTTTGTAGGGGGGGAAATGAGAAAAAATTTAAAATCCCAAAGTCTGTTTGCTTTCAGCACAGTAACTGTGATGAGTTCTGAGAGCTCTGACTTGGATTTAAACCCAGCTTCCCAACAAAGCCTGGGAGAGAAGTTAGGGATGAACCAGGCGCTTTTCAGAATCTTTTGTGTTTTCATTCCAATCTGCATTTTTCTTTTTGTCTTTCCACTGATAAATTACCTGGTCTGAGATGAAGGTGGAACTCCTAGGATAAATGTTGATATTTTTATTAGAAAAGAAACTAAGGGGTGCCTTAGCCTCCACTACAGTGTGGGAAAGCACTGTATTACCTGCGTTATCCACTATCTGCTCAATCCTCATGTTAACTATTTGAGGTCAGTATGCTAATTCTATTTTGTGGTCAGAGATGCTAAACAATGGAAAATATCAATGCCAGGATCTGAACTTAGGCTTGCAAACCCAAGAATTTATGCTTTTCTCCCTATACCACCCTGCCTTGGGAGCCACAATTCAAGTTGTATCCTGATAAAATAAGCATAACCCACCAATTTCTGCTTTGTCAGGAGAACGACTGTGGTATTATGGAAAGAAGATGGTTTGCAGAATCAGTTGGACCTGAGTTCAAATCCTGGCCCACCATTTAGTGGTTTTGGAAAGTGGAGAGCCCTTGATGAGTTTCTTTTTCCTAAAATGGAGGAGAAACTAAAGGGAAGTAGGCTGTGACAACCCTGGGATAAACGGATGAACGTTTGTAAGTGGTCGAGACAATATTTAGACAGAGGCCAGAGCCGTGGGAGAGTTAGACCACAGCGGTGTGAGAGGGCAGAACAATGGGTTCCAGAGAGTTGGGGTCAACTGCACATGACCAGGCCGGAGAAGACTTCTCTAAGGAGCAGGTGTCGGTAATGAGATTCAATAAACAAGAAAAAGACAAACTGAGAAGATCGTGGGGTGGAGCAGTCCAAGAAGAGAGCAGGGGAGCTCTGGAAGACTTTGGGTGGGACTCTGCCTTCAGGGGGGCACCGACTGAAAAGCCCAGTGGGGGGAGAAAAGGATGAGCAAGGGAGAGGCAGGTGAGAGAGACAAGCAAGAAAGCACAGCTCTTCAGAACCCCAGAGATTCCAGGACGGGTCTTCTTCACCAGTGACACTGGGATGAGAATAATGAAAATGACAATACCTTTACATGCAGATTTGATGAGTTCATACAAATAATCCATGATCAATGCTGTATGTTTCAGGGTGGTGCCAGCTGCTGTAACAAACACGCCCTTTCTCATCAATGTAACAGTGTCGTGCTGGTGTTCTGGTTGACTGGTGTCTCTGATTCACTGACCCAGGGTCCTGACATCCTATGACTTTCCCATCCCCCAAATCCTCAGAGTCCTCTGCCTCTGGCTCATGGAAGGGGAAACAAAGTGTGTGGAGAAGGCACGTCCTCTTCTTAAACACCTTAACCCAGAAGGGCACACACGGTTTCCACTCACAGTCTGGGGGCAAGAACTGGTCACATGTTCCCATGTAGGTGCAAGGAGATCTGGAAAATGTAGTCCACGGCTGGGCAGCCGTCTCGGAAGGAGCAGCCCTACATGAAGGAAGAGGAGCACGTGTTCTGATCAGCAACTGGGCATCTCTGCCAGCAATACGAGAGGAAGAGAGATTCATCTGGTCGTTATAGAGATGTGTATGAATGAAGTTGGCCTCCATGAGGACACAGAAGACCACTAACTACACAGTGTGTGGCCTGAGGTCCTGGATGGGAACTTACCGTGTTCTCTGCTTCCTTGGGTTTAAAAAAGAGGCCTCTTCCACAGGTCCCCAGGCCTGGAGGTCTAGTCTGACTCTCCTTGAGTGACCTTAGCCAGTCACCAGAGCATTGCCTTTTCTGGGCCACATCCTCCTCATCTTGGGAGGAAAAGATGGTAACAGTTGAAACTCACAGGGACTCTTCACCCATAAAAGTTCATGCTTCCATGATACAAACTCGTGCTTCCAGCTCCCTGCCCTCCAGCTGACTTGAGACTTGAGGTTGGCTTTGCAGCTTTTGCCTTTGGAAAGGGCCACACAGCTCAGGGCTGGAGACAGAAGAGGGGGTTCCTAGGTGTGCCATGAGCGTGCCTCCAACAGCCGCACCCTTGTTTCTGCAGGATGGCTCTCCGTCCTCCCTCTAGCCCCTTCCACTAATTACATGGGCCTGATCCCTGGTGGCTCAGTGGTGAAGAATTCACCTGCCGATGAAGGAGACGTGGGTTATATCCCTGAGTCGGGAATATCCCCTGGAGAAGGAAATGGCAACCCACTCCAGTATTCTTGCCTGGGAAATCCCATGGACAGAGGAGCCTGGTGGGCTACAGTCCAAGGGGTTGCAAGAAGTCAAACACGACTTAGCAGCTAACAACAGTCAGAATGGTTAGGAATTTGTAAGATCCTGTGCCCTTGTGTTGAACAGATTTCAGAAGATCTGAGAGTTCCTGAGAAAAGGCAGAGAGGAGGAGGGGAGAAAAAGATAAACAATCGAAGGGACGGAATGAGAAGAGGCGGGCAAACCGACAGACCCCCAGACAGCCGCAAGGAAGAGCGAGTAAGGCAGCAAGTCCCGGTGGAGAGCGGCGGCGAGCAAGTGAAGCGGCTCGGCAGGCTCGCGCTGCGGCAGGAGTGCCAGGAGGAAAGACGGACAGACAGGCTGCCCGTCCAGGGCGCAAACACGAGCGTCCCACAGCCCAGCTGTGAGATAGAGACGCAGAGGCAGCGACCAAGACGGGGGCGCGGGGGGAGACCGATGGCAGCAAGCTCCAGGAAGACAGGGATCGGACCGCGCCCACTGGAATGGATGCCGGCGAGTTCAGGAGGCAGCAGAGCGTGGGGCTGGGGGCGGGCAGGAGGGGAGGCGGCCGTGGAACAGGCTGGCTGAGCTTCTGCCAGGGACAGGGCTCTGGGGCTGCTGATGAGAGAGCAGCCACGCAGCCTCAGCAGGACCAAGCCCTCTGCTCGACCTCCCGCTACAGTCCGACTCAACTGACAGTGGAATGAGTGATGAGTTCATTAAACCTCCAGGACCTGGTCCTGAAAAGAAGACGAATGTGGCAGAGAGACAAGGAGCATGCCTGCCTGTATGTGTGGTGCCCGCGACAGCCCTGGCACCCTGCTTAAAGCACCTGGGTCACGCCTCTGCTTAGAAGCCTCTGTGGCTCCCCATTACCCTCAGGGTCAAGTTTAAACCCTTGTCCTAGCATCCAAAATCCTCCACAATTGATCCCTGATGACCTCTTTGACCTCCTTTGTACCACTCCCTTCTCCAGTTGGTCAGCCATCCCTCCAAAGGTGACTATTTCATGAGGCTGTGGCATCCCCAGGGGGTCCACTCTGCCTGGAATGCCTTTCCTCCTTATAGGTGTCCATGTGGTGAACTCCTAGTCACTCTTCCGAACCTTGGTCCAGGGTCACCTCTTCCGGGTGCAACCGAGCTAGCCACGCCTCCTCGTGATACTTCCATGCCAAGAAGTCTGGCGGTAGAATTTATCACTGTGAACATCCATTTCCACGGCTGATCGCCCCACCTGATGCCGGCTCCTGTGGATCCATGCATTCATCTCTGTTTCCAAGAGGCAGGCACAGCACAGAGAAGTGAAGAGCAGGATTTTAGAGTCCAGGGGACTTGGATTTAAGTCCCAGGTTACAGCACCTCCTTGGGGTTGGGACCCTGGACAAGCCACCTCCCTGAGTCCTGGTTTTGTGGGACTGTGAAATGGGGGACTGTGAAACAGGAAATACTAATGTGAAGGGTTTGTCTGAGGAGAAAAAGGGACAATGACGGCTTGCTAGAGTTTTTTAAACGCCATCTTAAAAGTCCGCACCAGATTTCGGGGGCCCTGGGAGCTGTGGTCTTTCTGATCAACCTACCTGGTCAACCTACACCAGGCCCCTCATGGTTCTCCTTAACAGCCATGCAAACTTGGGCAAGTGACTTCCATTCTTCCAGCTTCATTTTTCTTATATATAAAAAAAATCAGGATCCTAGTCGTACTTACATAAAGGGGCATGGTAAGGGTTAAAGAAAATGCCGCAGGTTTGAAAACCAAGGTGTCCAAGAGTGCCTGGCACCTAGGCAGAGGGTTCTCACTAAGTGTGAATGACAATTTTCGAAAAGACCCTGATGAGCAACTTAGGTGTGATGCAACCGGAAGGTAGGTCTGGAGTTCTTGGCCAAAGGAGCATAGAGTTTCTCTCCACTGAAAAGGAGAAACTGCTTTTCCTCCATTTTTTTCCTCCCTTCCTTCTTTCTTTCCAATTTTGAAACTTTACCTGGCATATCATTTTGAAAATGATAGGCATTTGATGGGTTGACTGACTGGTTAGTTGGTTACCTGGTTGGGTGACTAGCTGACTGATCTGTTTAGCACATGGACTGGGTGGTCAGTTGGCTACTTGCTTGATTGGGAAGGCGGGTGGGGGGAGAAGAGAAGCAAGGAGCCAGAGAAGAACAGACACTCCACTCTGTAATGTGGAGAGGCCAGCGTGGCGTGCCTGACAACAGGCCAGTCAAAAGCTTTAAAAACAGGAAAGGCAAATATCTCCTGCCACTTGCAGTACCACAGCAGAAGCCAGCTCTGTGGCCACAAACCACTATGCCCCCTGACTGAGAGTTCATTTTTGTGGAAGTCAAGTGGTGGCTTGAGTTCTGTATTTTGGAACAGGAGTGTATACAGATAGACCATCTGAAAGGGAGCCAATTCAGTGCAGACAGAAACTCAGATCTAGAGATGCCCTTGAGAACATGAGCCCCCCACCACCACCACAGCACACTGACCCAGACACACACAGAAACTCTGGGGAGAGCTCTGGACTTGCCACAGATCATAGAACAAAGATCAGGTCAACTGATCTTGTCCAGTTCCTAATGAGCAGGATAAGCCCAGCCAACAATTGAATTGAATGAGGAATATATTTAGCATGGAGCTTGGCACATAAAATGTGCCCATTGCATGGAAGTGCTCACTTGTAAACCTTGGAAAAGACCCTGAAACCTGGGAAAGATTGAGGGCAGGAGGAGAAGGCATGGAGACAGAGAATGAGATGGCTGGATGGCATCACCAACTCAGTGGACATGAATCTGAGCAAACTCCGGGAGAAACGGAAGGACAGGGAAGCCTGGTATGCTGCAATCCATAGGTGGCAGAGTTGGACATGACTTAGCGACTGAACGACAATTCTAAACAACAGGATGAAGCTGGAATCAGTTCCATGGGGGTGATTTGGTCAGACTCTTAAATGTTTGCATCCCTTCTCCCTTGTCTTTGTGGCGCCTGATAAGCAGCCCTTGTGTATCTTTAGGAACGGGGAGCTCACTTCCCCATAAACTAGCTCATTGTTGAGTAACTCTAGCTGTGGAGAGTCCTCTTCATCTGGGTTAGAGCCCAGGTTCCCATGACTTCCACCCACTGATCTTCCACAGATGCTGTCATTTCTCACTTTGAGGTTTTCTGTTGCTGCTGTTTTGGATTTTGCTCTTTTATGTTACAAAAAAACAAGTTGAAACGGTTTTTTCCAGCTGTGTAATCTTCCCCTGTCATTTTTGCTGGCTTTTAGCAGGCCCTGCTGGCATCTTTCAAGCTTGTCTCTAATTCTAAATACATTAAAGAGAAATAAAAGAAAGAAGTATTTGGAGTCAATATAGTTACCTGTGATTTTTTTTTTTTTCTAACTTGCACAACAACTGCGTGCTTTTGCCCTGGCGCCCACCTCTTTCTCTTTCCAAGCCCACACCCCCCGCCCCGGCAACCCCAAGAGCAGTGATGGATGGAAGCAGGCCAGGACCTTGTGGCAGGAGGCCTGGGTGCTGATCACAGCACTATCCTTCACCAGCTGGGCTACGCTGAGCAAGTCCCCCACCCTCTCTGAGCTGAGGAGTGATGATACCTCCTTTGAAGTTTTGCGTACAGATTAAAACACAGAGAGTACTCAAGCCTGTACCTGGCACACAGTATGTGTTCAATAAATACCAGGGTTAAAAGACATCTGTCACCAGCTGATTCCATGGGGCCCTTAGCCTGGGTGAATATAATTTTAGCCTTAGTAACACAGAAGCCTTTGCAACGGTCTCGTTGAGATGGCTGGGTGGAAACAATTATCAGTTTTTGGTCAATCAATAGATGGTAAGAATTTGCAGCAACCGATGCTGAAACCAGTCAGGGGTGAAACAGGAGCGAAGGGGGCAGGGCACAACCTCTGATAGAATGGCATTGCCACGGGACATGACAAAACTGGCTAGGACCAACTGTGTCCAAGACAGTGGAATATTTGTCTTCCGTGGACCCTGAGACTCATCATATGCTCATTATAATATGTTAGCATCTAAATAACACACCACCAACACAATGACAGTTCTGAGGCCAGCCATCATGGACCAAAAAGAGGCTGGTGGTCCAGTTCCTGGAAAACTATGCCCCTTCCCCCAAATAACTGGAATAATCCTCCCACTCCTTAGACCACAAAGTCTGAGCATCTGCTTCTGACGTGTGTGTGTGAGTGTGCGTGTGTGAAGAGAGCGATTCCTTAAATCAAATTTACACCGATCTCCAGGCAAGCAATAGCCCTACTCCTTAGTTTACAAATCCTCAGAAACTGGCCCTGCCAGCTGCCCATGAAAAGATGGAGCCATGGCATTCAGGCAGAACCTCCTGACCTGGACTCCACATGCTTGTCTTGAGAGGGACTGGGCAACCAGAAGAGATGGGAAGGTCCAGCACTGTGGGCTGAAGCCCATAAAGGAGTGTCTTCCTCGTGTCTACCTTCCCACTGCCCCAGCTCAGCAGAGCCCTCCCCAGCCCATCGCTAGCTTGGGGTGTGCTCTCCCAGTCTCTGCACACTCTCGCCGTGCCCACGATTCCTCCAGACTCCAGACATTTGCTTCTTCCACAAAGTCTTTGTTGAATACTGGCAATGACCGAATAGATTTCTTTTGAACTTCTCACATGTAATATTTCTCTTATGCCCGGGAGCCAGGCGGTAGGTGTGTAGGTAGAATTAGGCCCCATTTTAACAATGAAGGAAACTCAAGTCTTTAAGCTGATCATCTCACCCACGATCACGTGGGGATGGTCTTCTGTCTTTTTTTAGGCACACTGGTTGCTCCCATGTCACACAGCAGTTATGCAGCCAACCAAGAGGCAGATCCACGTCTGCCTAGCTCCAAAGCTTGAGCTCTTTTCGTAAAAACACATCAGTTAGAAAGATGGTGCTGATGAATCTGTTTGCAGGGCAGCAATGGAGACGCAGGCACAGAGAACAGACTCCTGGACGCAGTGGGGCAAGGAGAAAGTGGACCGAACTGAGAGAACAGCATGGAAGCATATGTATTACCATATGCAAAATAGGCAACAAGTGAGACTTTGCTATGCAAAACAGAGTTCACCCCAGCCTGCCCCAGGGGCGGGAGGGGAAGGAATATGGGGAGGGGATTCAGGAGGAAGGGGATATGTCTGTACCTGTGACTGATTCATGTATTGATACGTGGCAGAGGCGAACACAATATCATACAGCAATTGTCCTCTCAGAATTGTATTTTGTTCTATGCTTCTCAATATTGTGCAATTATAATCTTTGATCATTTAAAAAAGAGATTAGTTTGACCCAATGTATTTTCATATAGTTTTTTTTTCCAACAATGGCTAATGTATCACTTTTATAATAATAAAAAATACATACACACACCAAAAAAAATTTAAACCAAAAGTTAATCTGGCCATAGGAGAGGAACCAGACTCGTGATAAGTCCGGGCACCATGGGACTTGTCCTCCTATGTTGATCCTTTGAAGAAAATCTCTCGTGCTGACATAAACAATGGGCCAGCTGAGGAAAAATGACAGTAGCTTTTATTGCAATTCCCAGTCATTCCAGGAAAATGAAGCTTTCACACAAGCCTTGTAACTGCCAATCTGTAAGCAGGATCTATGCATACGCTGCTTCCCTCACTTGTTAATCAGGCTGGAATAACCGGGTTGAGTGTCGTGCTGTGTTTCACGCGTGGAAGCCGTCTCCCCCGCTCCCCACAGCCGCACCCCGGCCCCCTCTGTGTCTGTGTCTGCTTACGTCTTCCTGGTTTTCAACTTCTTAACGATGTTTTAACGAGACGCCAGTTACACATACAAATTGGAAAGAGGCGACATTGAGAAATTGCTACCTGGTGGTAAATTTATTAAAATCAAGGCGGTTTTAATAACTTGCTTACATATGCATCCGCCTCCATGTCTGTAATATTAGTTCGGGGATTTTTTAAAAAAAAAAACTTTCTTATCAGAACAAGTGTGTAAGGGAAGTAAAATGTGAGGTCATGGGACAGAAATCTGATTGTTTAAATGTTAGTCCTGTTCCCCAAAATGGATCACACAGGAGTAAACGCTTCTACTTCTTTGGACTTGGCCCAGCTTGATATTCCTCTAACAACACTTGCAACCACACCCATCAATCCACATCATCCTAATCACCACCACCACCGTCATCGTTACGGTTACCATTTATTAAACACCAAACTGGAGGTCACATAGCTAGAAAATGATAGAAACAGATTGCAAATTCAAACCACTCAGGATCTCGAGCTTCTGATCCGTCTTTGCCCCTTCTTCAAGCTCCCTCTCTCTTCCTTTTTCCGCTTTGCTGGCCCCACGTGCTCCTGTGCTCCGTTCACCCCTCTCTGCATCCCCTCAGCCCCCCTCCTCAGCCGCTTTTCCTCTCTCGGTCTCACTCCCGCCAATCCACCCTCCGTCTTCTCTCCATTCTTCAGTCCAGCTACCCTCCTTTCTACCAGAACTCCAGCTGCGATTGTCTGTCCACAGCGTCTACTCCAGTCGTGCCCAAGCTTTGCACTCCACACAGGCCACCAGCCATCTCCAGTGGGTGAAACCATCTCACAAACCCAAAGTCGCCCCAAATGCCCCCCTCAACCCGCATTTGCCACCTAAGTAAATGATGCGGATCGGAAACCCAAGCTTTTCCCGCTCCTGATGTTTGCTGCCATGAGGGAGAAGCCCCATAGTACAACCTCCTGGCTGCGCTCCACTCATCACCGACCCCACTCCTGGGGCACAAGGGGTACCCGGAGCCCAGACTCCTCTCTCCTTCCTTGTGGAAGCAAGCTGCCTCCAGAAATAAGGCACACCATCGCTGCACAGGGGAAGGATGTCCTGAGTCTAAGTTGCAGGCCCCATCTCTCTTGCCTGAGATGCAAGCCACAGTCTTCAGCTCCAGCTTTAACAGTACTGAAAGCCAGGTTTTCATTTCTATATGGCTTACCTCTTGCTTTACTTCCCAACTGATTCACAACTTGAGCAGGAGGCAAGATGCTATTTATTGAGCCTCCTCAAATTCCCGATAGCTGGCAGTCTCCCCAGATTCTCCTTCCCTTCCCATCAGATGTGTCAGTGAAGTTGAACTTGGAAATAGTCTCGGGTCTTTCCACTCCTCTCCACCTCAATCATGAATGCCTGCTCTGGGCTCCCCATCCCTCACCTTGATTATTTCAACATCATCTCTCCAGCCTCCCTGCCTCCGCCTCACCCCTCTTTTTCCCAAACGTACCCACCACGCTGCCCAGAAGGATCCTCCCAGAGCGAAGCCAGGGCCACAGCTCTTCATTATCTAAGGTAAACCCCCAATCCCAGGGGGGCTCACAAGTCCTGCATGAAGCAGCCCCACCCCAAAGCTCCTCTCATTCACAACACATCACACTTAACTCTCACAACAGTGCATACACCATGCTGTCTCTTAGACAAAGGAATTGAAACTAACTTAGAGAAGTTGATTAACTCAATCCATCGAAAACCAGAAAGACTTGGCCACTGTTGGGACAGAAATATAGCTAAGAACAAAAGCAGTATGTGACTTCTGTTTCCTAGAAGGGGTTTCAAAAAATTTAAAGATACCAGGGCATCAGTTGGCAAGGATGGAGTACTCATTTAAAGTATTCGTGTGTAAAGTTAATTAGAACAGCAACTCTGTGACTTACAACCTGAAACAACACCCAGCATATGGTAGACACTCAATAAAACCTTACTAAATAAATATTGTTTCATTTGAAAAAACGCTGAATTTGGAGTCAGATGTCTCTGAGTTAAGTCGCAGGTTTGCCAATTAATATTAACAGCTCTTTAACCTTGAGGAAGTCACTTCTCCTCTGGGGACCTCAGTTTCCCCCTTTATAGAATGGGGTTATATTACTTTACTTGCCAAGGTCATGGCAAAGATCCTGAGACAGTATGTGAAAGCATTTTACAAACTTGTACAGTATAAGACTTAAGGCTCTGCCTCCATCTCTGGGGTTTTCTAGACCAATTCACATTTGCCATTGGTGCATTTGATTCAGAAATTTCAATCTGAGCTTAAACATCAAAATTCATGTTCCTAAAGAACTTATTTTGCTTAAAAAAAAAAAGCCATCATCCTTTCTAATTCCAACCACGAGAAAAGCATGAAGAGAATCAATTTTTATATGAAAATTGCCTTTGAAACTGTTGAGGCTTTGTTCTCAATCAGGAGTGTATAACGAAGCAACCTGACAACTGTTTGTGTACTGGATTTGGTGCTGCTGTGAGTACAGGCTGCATATATTTGATTTTATGGCATTTTTTTTATGTTTGCAAACAATATTCTGTAACCTGAAATATCTCTCAGCTTAAATGCCAGCAGTTAAATACACAAAATGGCCAATCAATTTTTCTCCATGCATATGGTCAATTCTTGGTTTTGTGTGAATACTGAGAGCAGTCAGAAAGAACTCAAAGGAGTAAAGAGAATCAGATCAGGGATGGGGGTGGCCTTAAAGAACATCTCCAGTGCAGCCCTTTATTTTACAGAAGGGAAACTGAAACCCAGAGAGGGAAAGAGGTTTACCCAAGACCACACAGCTAGGGAGAGGCGGGCCCTAGGTAGAAACTCAGGACTCCTGCTGCCTCTCTGAGTCCCTCTGCAGTGCTCCCTTGAGTCTCATGAGAACGGGCAGCCTTTGGAATGTGTCACCCACAGCACTTAAAGGTGGAAACAAGGGAGTTCCCAGCAGACAGCCGTCAGGCCTGTGGGACCAGGTACCCACAAAGAAATAACTTTATTTTACTTCGAGAGAATTTACAGGAAATTGATACTCCCATATTTAAATATGGGAGCAAGATCCCAAGCAAAAGAGGAACAGAAAATCAATCAATTCTTTGTCTGTGGCTTTGGACTATGTTTCCTTCTGCTTCCCATGCTTATGAAGCTCATAAAGCATGGGCTTTGGAGTCAGACAGACCCCTCTGTGGAAGTCTGGGCAAATGGCTTCATATCTCTGAACTTCAGAGCTGCTATCTCTAAAATAAGCCTAAGAGCTCCATCAGAAAGTGGGTGTGAACATTAAAAACGCCTCATTTAGTAGCCAGCCCAGAATAAGGACTCAGTAAATGTTGGCTGCCCTTTCTGGCTGACTTTGCCCAGTTTGTAAAGCTTGGGAGAGCAACGCTCTCTGCGCTATGAAGAAGCGTGTGCAAAGGAAGTAACTGAGGCGGTTAGGGCAGTAGCCCCAGCCAGCACAGCGCTGGCAGTGGACCACCACTCCCACAACGGCCTGCAACTACTCCCCCTAATCTTTTCCTGTGTTAAAAAAGTTTTTTAATTTCATTTATCAGTCAACTTTTCCCAGGAGAACACATCTTTAATTTAATCATGTAAATCAATGGGAAAAATCTAATTCACTTTAGAGAAATGTGCTTCCAGACTAGCCTTCTGGGAATGAATCTGTTCCTCAAAGTGTATCTGCAGCAAGCGACGTGTGTCTTTGTCACAGTAACAAAGGGATATAAATTAATCTCTAGCCCGTTTTAGGAAACAGAGAGTTGATTAAATAAATGGTAGCTCTAGTGATGCAAATGATCTGTCATTTTCAAACATCTCAGACATCCGATTTTAATCCTGAATTCTAGCATTCTAAAACTGGAGATTCCATTTGCCTATTTAATACTCAATTTGCCTGATTATCACTATATTAGTTCCAAACACATAACTTAGCACTCTTCCTCTTTTGATTTTTTTTCTAACGCTCTTTCCAAAATCTGTCTGCTTTTTTGAACAAGGACTCCTCACCTCCAGCTCTGAGCGCTTCACCTTTCAGATGGGCCACACTCTTGATGCTGTATCGTCTTCCTTCCCAGCGAAGCCAGCTGGTGGCTCAGATGGTTAAGAATGTGCCTGCAATGCAGGAGACCTGGGTTCGATCCCTGTGTCAGGAAGTCCATCCGTGAACCTCCACTGAGGATCTTCCATGTGCCAGACACTAGAAGAGGAGAAACAGGGGGCTGTTAATATTTACCTGTAGCCTTAATGAGCTCATCGTCAGATAAACAAGTAAACAGATGCCTACAACCCAGCACAATGTGTGTGCTCCCGTAGTAGGAGCCCCGAGGGGGTGCCCTTGACCCACACTTGCAATTAAGGAAGCCTTCTTAGAGGAGGTGAGCTTTAAGAGCTAAGTAGGAGTTAGCCACTCAGAGAAGAGGGAGAGTCTGTTCCTCAACTAAAGGCAACATTCATGATTTCACACTACGTCTATTATACACCTGACCTTAAAGAATGCAAGGAAAGCCAAGCAAACAGCTTCTGCCGCTGGGTCAGTCTGAGGCTCCGTCAGGAGAATGGAACTACCCCCAGTATGATAGGAATGAAGGGTTTAGTGTGGGTATTCTGGTTCACACACCTGTGGGAGGAGCTGGGGGAGGGGAGGTATAGAAGGCTGAGGATGGAGGGTCAGAGGAGCAGGCACGAAAAATCTCAGCCCCAAACTCTGGAACAGGTGCAGAAGCCAGAGTTCGCACGAGGGCTAAGCAGCCACGACGTTCAGTGGGCTAAGTGGGAGGCGTGTGGGGAAAGCATCACCGCCCCCACCGCAACAGCTGTGGCTTTTGTTTTCTTGCATCGCCCAGAGCTCGGAAAGCTTCCTCCTATTGGTAAACTCTAGCCCCAACCTTACAGAAAGAGGGATTCTGGAAAACAAAGTTCCAGGCTATGGAAAGAAACGGCAGTCCTGCTGAGCTGACAACGAACAGTGCTGTGGTCTGCCCTTGGGGAGCCCTGGTCTGAGAGGAGATGTTAATCAAATAATCACAGCAATATACACACAAGCAGTGAAAGATGTCATGAGAGCCTGTAGAGGGGGCCTGACCCACCCTAGGATGTATGGGGAGGCTTGCCCTAGGAATTCGCAACTGAGCTAGGGTCTGATGGGCAGGAAGATGATGCAAAGGGTCCTAAATATTATGTCACATTTCTCCCTATATTCTGACTCGCAGCCACAGGTGGCCCTGCTTCCTTCTACCAAGAAGAGTCAAGGAAAGATCTGCCCAAAGAAAGGTTTAATATTCTGGGGACAAAGGGTTAACCTACCTTAAAGAAATATTCTGACCTCAAGAGTCATAAATAGAAGGCCAGAGCCGAGTCTCTGGGGAGAGTTCCAGCCAGGAGATCTTCATCTTTAGGGGCACACCTGTACAGTTTGGGGCTCCATGACCTGGCCCCCAGGCCTTTCCCCTCCCATCCCCGCAGCAAATGGATGAAAAATTATATCATTAAACTTTTTGATATTCTCCTGTCTAATTGAACCTGTGAAATTTCCTAAGGTTCTCCAACCTCCAAAAATTCAATTTTCCATGTAATGCATGGTGACGTGTCAATAAATCATGCTGTAAAATAAATGCGCAGATTCTTTTGTGCGGGAGCGAGTGAGGAATAAACCTTTCGTAATTGATAAATAATGTCATTGGAATCAATAGCTGGCAGAGGAGTTGGAGGAGTAAGCCTGAATCATGTATGAGTGCTCCGGGGTGATCAATGCCTTTGAAACAGCCAGGAGCTCGGGAGCCAAGTGCATAAATTACTGCCTTAATATTACAGCAGGACCCAGAGTTTAAAAGATGGGGTGTTACGAAGCACTGATGAGACGGGAAGATGGGTCTGGGGTGTGGGTGGGCACCCTTGGAGGGTTTGTGGGGGTCCCCACAGACAGGCAGCAGAGGAGATGAGGACCAGATTGTGCCGTCTGGGACTCGGGATGGATATAGCACGATTCCGGCTCCGGCCGGTCCTGTCGGCAGCCCAGGATGAGACGAGAGACGCAGTCTGCTGTGGGAGCCAGGGATGCTGCTTAGAAAAATCGCCTAGCTGTCCTCAGATGCCTGGAGGATGCTGGGCCAGGCGCTGACGTACAGGATGAAGACCAGCCTGGGGTTCAGTGAATCAGGCTCTGAGTGGCAGCTGTAGACCATGCAGATCGAGAAGGAGGATGCACGGTGGTCTGGAGATCCAGCTCACAAGTCAGGCTGCTCAGCCCCGACACCAGCTGTGCAGCTCTAACCAAGTTACTCAACGTCTCTGTGCTCTGTGCGTTCCCTTTGCAAAACAGGGGCTAACGAAACCAACTTCACCGACTCATGAGGGTGGAATGGAATCTCGTCACCATCTCAGCTCAGCGTCTGTTCCTCCCAAACATCAAGCAAATTGCAGCCACAGTGCTTTACTGATTGCATAAGGTTTTGGATTGCTACTGGTCACGCTTCTCATAGTATCTTATTTAATCCTCACAACAACCCCACGAGGTAGTTACTATTATTGTCCCCATTTCGTGGATGAGAAAACGGAGGTGCAGAGAAGGTAAGCGTCTTCTTCAGAGCATATTGTCAATTCAGGAGTGAAGATTTGAAGATAGGAAGTTCAAGTCCAGGGCTGCGCTCTGGCCATGAAACTGCACTGCCACATCACACAGGCCCCGAAGATGCCCCAGCTCTGTGGGGCATCTCTGCTTGGTGGGTGATCCCCAGAGTGGCTGAGGTCTTCCTTTTGATTCACAGCCTGATGTGAAGAGAGGGCAGAGGACCTGCAGTCAGGCAGTGTGTTCAGAGCTCAGTTCACCCATCGCTCCTGCTCCCTGAGCCTCTGTAGCCATCACATTAGTAAAATTGGAATAATTCTGCCCCCTCCAGGTCATCTCCAAGCTTAGAATCAGCCTGGGCACAACCCTGGCCCTGCCTGACTATGTGCTCATGGGCGAGAATGTTCCATCTGAGCCCATTTCTTCATGTCTGAAATGTGAACCGTGACACCAGCTCCCAAGGACTGAATTGAGAAGCAGATGAGACAAGCTTCTATCGATCACTTTTGTAGCCAGCACCTGCAACCCAGAGGGCCCTCCAAAAGCTCTGGTTCTCCCCTCACCCCCTTTTTGAGCCAAATCAGTTCAGAAGGAATCCCAGAGAATGTGCAGGATAAGTCTAGGGGGAACGATTCACCTCTATTCCTGCAGAACTGGGTTCAGAAGATCAGAAGGGAAAAAAAAAGAGCAAACCTATGGATTCAGCTTAAAGCCATGTCCCCACACTACGTGTTCTCTTAGCTCCTGGGCTTCCCCTATTTCAGGACCTGCTTTACTGTCCTGTAACTAAACACCTTGCACCCTTGTTAGAGGACCAACTACGTAAGACAGATATTCCGTATCTTAGGTGGGTTGGGTTCCCTCAGAAGCAAACCTTGAGACAAGGATTTGAGTGCAAGGAGGTGGTTCAGAAGCCAATTTTTTCCAGGAGGCACCCATGGGGGATGGGGACAGGACACAGGGAAAGTGCGAGAAGAAGATGCCCTGATAATCAGGGTAACACTGTGGGCAACTCAGGCTTATTTCCCCTGGGGATCCTGGAAGCCAGTGAAGGACATGCCCCAGAGGGGTACCATGTGATGGGAGAGAAAGTAATTATATTTCTGCACTTGGGGACTCCCCAGCACTGCCACCCGGGGGTGCAGCTGCTCCAGCAACCAGAGCCAGCCCACAGCTCGAGCATCACAGGTGCTTACCATAGGAAACCATCACGTATGGCAAGAGTGAGAGCCACCATGGACAGAGCATCTGTTACTCCTTAGTCTCCCCTGCTTGTCTCTGAAGTCCTGAACCCCGCCCCTCCACCAGACAAAGCCTGGTCTAGTCGTTCTTGCCTGGAGAATCCCAGGGACGGGGGAGCCTGGTGGGCTTCCGTCTATGGGGTCGCACAGAGTCGGACACGACTGAAGTGACTTAGCAGCAGCAGCAGCAGTGCTTACGAAATGGAACGAATGAATGGGAATGGTACCTGGATCAGAGCTGTTGTACACCGGGAAAAGGGATCTGAAACTTCCAATTCAAAAGCTTAGGAGCAGCGCTGTCCCAGTAGCACCTGAGGGGACAGGATGCTTTGGTCTGCCTAGGCTGGACCACCCCTGGCACAGCATCCCACGTGCGAGGGCCAGGCAAGTTCAGGTTCACACATGGAAGCAGTGGGAATCCTCTGAATTAGATCTCATCTTTCTTTCCTTGAGGGCTATTTTCAAAGGAGACAGCTGGCTGGGGAAGCTTCAAAGGCCAGAGAAGTGCAGGGCTTGTTTGCATAGCCTCCCCTCCATATTAACCAGGAGCCAGGACCATCACAGGCACCCCCTAAATGTCTGAGGAACCGAGCTGGACTAGCGGAAGATGGGAGGAAAAGATCTCAGTTCAGCCTCAGAAGGACTTTTCTAGCCCTCTGTGACACAGCGGACTAACTACGTCTGTTCGTTTGGCATTTGTCGAGGGCTCTCCGTGCCGGGCTGAGCTGGACGCTGAGGGCATACGGATGAATGGAACAAAGTCCTTGACCTTGAAGTCAAGGCAAGAGTCAGATTCGTCAAGCGGCAACTAGAGCGCAGCATCACACACTGCTAAAATAGGGATGGAAGGGAAGATCATGGGCTCTGAGGGGAAGGGTGGGTTGCCAAATTGCTTGGGGGGTTGTTTGAGAAGTTTCTCACACACTGTTATGTTCATCCTTTCATTTATTCATTTCTTTTCTGTGCCAGGCGAGCAAAATGGCCATCCTCCCCACCTCATTAGGACCTTCTTTTCTCATGATGCTCCATCAAGAAAGCATTTCTTTTTCGGTCTTTAGACTCTTGCAAGATACCACCTGTGCCTTCATTCTGAGTCACTGATTGGAACTGTACCTTCTCACCATCAGCTTTGCCAACTGGTCAACCATGTTCGTTCTTCAACTCTCAGGTCCAACACCACCAGCTCCAACAAGCCCTCCATGATCCCATGGGCTGAGGTAGCTCTTCTTTCTTTGTGCTTGCTCAGGACCCTTTACCCCGTATTGCTCACTTTTCTCTCTGTTTAGTTAGGATTAGATCGTGAACGAAACAGAGGCTTGGCAAACGTAGACATTTGTGTCTAATCTGCATGAACCGAGCCCAGAAGTAAGTTTTCAAGGTGGGCGTGTTGGTGTCCCTCCAGACTCGGGTTCCTTCTAGGCCACCACTCTGCTTTCCCAGAATGTGGCCCTCCTCTTTATAGTCTCTGACATACGGTTGTGTCCAACACTTTGCAACCCCATACAGTCCATGGAATTCTCCAGGCCAGAATGCTGAAGTGGGTAGCCTTGCCCTTTCCAGAGGATCTTCCTGACCCAGGAATTGGATGGGGGTCTCCCGCGCCGCAGGCAGATTCTTTACCGACTGAACCATCAGGGGAGCCCATAGACTGTCTCGGCCTTCTCCAAACCCTCTGTCTTCCCAAATGCACAGCGAAGCTACATTTCCCAGGCTCCCGTGCCATTAAGTGCAGACTTCTGATGAGGGCATAAGGATGAACGCTGGCCAGAGGTAGTTGACAGAACTGCCCCTGACAGCTCTGGCCACAGAACCATCCACAGCAGCCCGCTCTTCTCTTTTCTCACCTGCCTGTTGACAAGAGGATTCTGAAGAGCTGGGAGAAGATAGAGTCACAGGACGGAAGCAGCCTGGGCCCCTGAGTCACAGCTAGACCAAGAATACCTGTGACAGTCACATGAGCAAGGCAGAAAGCTTTACTGTGTTGAGCTGTTCTAGCAGTGACTTACTAAGATGGACACAGAGGTGTCCACCCCAAGCCCCTCCTCCAAGAAAGGCTTGTTGCCCAATTCGTGGGGATGCTGTCAGCACACAGCCCTCAATGGTCAGCCCATTAAGAATCTCCTTGAGCCAGCTGAGAGGGCAGCTGGCTCGAGGCATTGCCTCATCTGGGTGGCCCACATCCAGTGACTGATTCTAGCAAAGGTATAGATGGGTATAGAAGCCCACCTGCATCAAAACTGACCCCTCCGTCTGCCCAATCGCGCTCCTTCCCTCTCTCTTCCATGAGTGTGATCACCAATGCCACTCCCCAGTAAATCTGCTGCACGTTAAACTCCATCTCCACTTCTGCTCTCAGGGAACCCTACCTATAACCCCTACCTACCCTGAGATGGCTGCCCTAGTTCCAGCCATTACATCCGCAATCCATGCAGCAGGTTAAGGAAGTGGGTGAAAAAGCTGTCATCTTCTTGTGAGGGCTTTCCAGAAGTCACTTTGGCCATATCAAACCACTAAGGAGGCTGAAAAATATACCTTTATTCTGGGAAGCCACGTCTACCACTAAAGACTACTCTGGTAAAAGGGGAGACTAGATGTGGGAGACGGGGCCATTTCTGTCATCCAGCCTTTGTTGTCCAGTCGCTAAGTCGTGTCCAACTTTTGCAACCCCATGGACGGCAGCACACCAGACTTCCCTTCACCATCTCCCAGACTTTGCTCAAAATTATGTTCATTGAGTCAGTGATGCCATCTGACCATTTCTGTCACCCCCTTCTCCTCCTGCGCTCAATCTTTCCCAGCATCAGGACCTTTTCCATTGAGTTGGCTCTACACATCAAGTGGCTAAAGTATTGGAGCTTCAGCTTCAGCATCAGTCCTTCCAATGAATAGTCAAGGTTGATTTCTTTTAGAATTGACTGGTTTGATCTCCTTGCCATCCAAGGGACTCTCAAGAGTCTTCTTCAGCACCACAGTTTGAAAGCATCAATTTTTCAGTGCTCAGCCTTCTCTATGGTCACATCTGTACATGACTACTAGAAAAACCATAGCTTTGACTAGACTGACCTTTGTCAGCAAAGTGATGTCTGTTTTTGAATATGTTATCTAGATTTGTCATAGCTTTTCCTCCAAGGAGCAAGCATCTTTCAATTTCATGGCTGCAGTCACCCTCCGCAGTGATTTTGGAGCCCAGGAAAATAAAATCTGCCTCTGTTTCCATTTTCCCCCATCTATTTGCCATGAATTGATGGGACCAGAAGTCATGATCTTAGTTTTTTGAATGTTGAGTTTTAAGCCGGCTTTTTCCCTCTCCTTTCTCACCATCATCCAGCCTAGCCGATGCTAAGAAAGAATCACACTTATCAAACTCCTACTCTCTCAAGCCTGTGACAGTGGTTTACATAAATCATTGCACTGAAACCTAATGGAAACTCCCACCCCCGTGAGGGCGGTGCTGTCTGTTAGGATTGTCCCCAGTTTAGAAATGAGTAAACTGATGCTTAAGAGCCTAAAGTCAAGCAGCAAAGCCAGGGAATAGCAGGGATCTAGCTGTGGCTGATTCTGACTTTGGACCCCACTCACTTAAGCACGGGGTGATTCTACCTCTTGATGGAACAGTGAGCCCCTTCGAGTGCACAGAACCTGCCTTACATACATGGTACGTATACAGTATACATGGTGCCCACCTAGCAGAGCCCTCCCACCCCACTGGTTAAAGGGGAATGGGAGGGAAGGGAATCAGGGCTGGCCCCTGCCTGGAACCATTAACTACTAACTGAGATAACCACGGCTGGAGATAATAACTGGAAAGGAGGAGGCAGGAAAAAATGTCGTGCAGATTCACACTGGCTGAGTTTAGGTGCCTGTGGAACACCCCAGGGAGGGTGCCAGGTGGTGGCTGAATCGACACATCTGAAGTGACGCTGGGAGGTCTAGACCGAGCCACGGGCAGGAGCCTCCTGCACTCGGGCAGCAGTCGTCATGAACATCTCCAAACTCACCCAGAGCGAGAGTGTGGAGAACCCACAGCTCTGTCTGTAAACCCAAGCCGTGTTCCCAGTTAGGGAGATCACTCCTCAGCCTTTTTCTTTTGTGTTCTCCCCACCCCTGGGTTAATTTCCTTATTTGCTTTTTCTGCCCATTTTGAAGGATGATTGGTTTTTCTGGGCAAAGAGTCATGTGTGTGTGTGATTTTTAGGTCTTGCACCATCACAAACCCTTATCCAGATATGGGGTGATATAAAAATATACATATCCAGTATATTTATGGACACACACACCACCGTAATGTACTCGCAACTGGATCGTTAGAATGGCCGTAAAGTGAGTGCATATCTGGGCGGGGGCGACTGCATGGATCCCGCGCTACCTGGCAGTTATCATAAAAACCCCAATAAGAGGGAGCAGTAGTGTGTTTGACTGGGAGAATGGTTCTGGTTTCCTTTTCATTATTCTTAATAAAAGGAGATGGTGCCGAAAAATTGTGTTTCTTGGGTTATTTTCCCCAAGAGATCTTTTATAAAACACAGAATACATAACAGACCGTGCTGCAGGCAAATGCCTCGTTAAGGGAATATAGTTAGAAAGAGATAGTAACCAAAATGAACAGTTATTTTCTTTATTTTTTTTTACCCTCTGTAAAATGAAGAAATTGGATGCGATATGGATTTAGTAACAGTCCTCAAAGAATATTTGGGAACGCGATGCTTGCGTTCTGAAATGGAAGCGTCTTCAGATGCTGCTCTGCAAAAAGGCAGGAGGTTAGGGAAGTATATTGCAAACTCCGGGAAAAGGGTTCTGTCTCCCTGAGAGTCTTCTTACCATTTTTATGAATTGATTCAATCAAGCGCATGGAGGCTTCCTTTTTTTTGCTTTTCTCCCATCCTGCACTGCATGCAGAACTTCCCTGACCAGGGATCAAACCCATGCCCCCTGCAGTGGAAGCTCAGTCTTAACCTCTGGGTCACCAGGGAAGTCCCATTCTAGCTTCCTCGTGCCTCCTCCTCTTTCTCTACTCTTCCAGGGATTCTAACCTCTCTGTGTGTGAGCTGATGGTTCCAAATTGCCATCCCTAACTCAATCTCCAGAGCGAGACCCCTAGGTCCAAGAGCTTCCTGGACACCTCCACTTGACTGCCCCGACCCTCACCCCCTTGCTCCTCCAGGATTCACACCTTGGTCAAGAGCATCACTACCCATCCCATCACACAGACCAGAAAAACCCTGGAATCAAGCTGGACCCCTCAGCTAGTGATCCCCACATCCTGGGGATCCAATCCCCCAACTGGACTAAATGCACCCTTTTATTTTAACTCCACTGCCACCTCCCTGGTCCAGCCCCATTATCCCCCTCTGGGGTCATCCCTGAACCCCAGCCCCTTCTCTGGCTCCAGTGCAGCCCTCATAGAGCTCTCTGAAGGCCCTTTGCAGAATTCTGTTACAGACACTTCCGTGGCTGAGGCCGTCCATAGGTCACACTGCAGCCCCCGGCTCCCCAGGACCAGGACGCCGCTGCCTCCCAGCCGACACCTCACCGCTCCCCCTCCGCTTCCCCTCTGCCCATCCGATCTGCTGCCAGTTCCCCAGAAGCCTCTGCCCCATCCTCTGCCGACCTTCTTACACACTGCCCCTCAGCCTCTCAGTCTTGCCGGCTCCTTTTCTCTGCTGCCGTGACTAGTGCCTATCCTTCAGTGTGAGGATGAGACTCCACCTCCTGCAGGAAGCCTTCCACGCTTTCTGTAATTTCTGAGCCCCCTGGTCATGACAACGCCCGCTGCTCAAGGTCATTTTCTTTTTCTATGTGATTCTTCTTTTGTTTGTTTTTGGAGTATAATTGCTTTCAGCTCAGTTCAGTAGCTCAGTCATGTCTGACTCTTTGCAACCCCATGAATCACAGCACGCCAGGCCTCTCTGTCCATCACCAACTCCCGGAGTCACTCAAACTCATGTCCATCGAGTCGGTGATGCCATCCAGCCATCTCATCCTCCGTCATCCCCTTCTCCTCCTGCCCCCAATCCCTCCCAGCATCAGGGTCTTTTCTAGTGAGTCACCTCTTCGCATGAGGTGGCCAAAGTATTGGAGTTTCAGCTTCAACATCAGTCCTTCCAATGAACACCCAGCACTGATCTCCTTTAGGATGGACCTCCTTGCAATCCAAGGGACTCTCAAGAATCTTCTCCAACACCACAGTTCAAAAGCATCAATTCTTCAGCACTCAGCTTTCTTCACAGTCCAACTCTCACATCCATACATGACCACTGGAAAAAACATAGCCTTGACTAGACAGACCTTTGTTGGCAAAGAAATATCTCTGCTTTTTAATATGTTACCTAGGTTGGTCATAACTTTTCTTTCAAGGAGTAAGCGTCTTTTAATTTCATGGCTGCAATCACCATCTGCAGTGATTCTGGAGCCCAAAAAAATAAAGTCAGCCACTCTTTCCACTGTTTCCCCATCTATTTCCCATGAAGTGATGGGACCAGATGCCATAATCTTAGTTTTCTGAATGTTGAGCTTCAAGCCAACTTTTTCATTCTCCTCTCTCACTTTAATCAAGAGACTTTTTAGTCCCTCTTCACTTTCTGCCATAAGGGTGGTGTCATAAGGGTAGTTATTGATATTTCTCCCAGCAGTCTTGATTCCAGCTTGTGCTTCTTCCAGCCCAGCGTTCCTCACGATGTACTCTGCATATAAGTTAAATAAGCAGGGTGACAGTATACAGCCGTGATGGCCTCCTTTTCCTGTTGGGAACCAGTCTGATTGCTTTACAGGGTTGTATTAGTTTCTGCTGTATAGCAAAGTGAATCAACTACAATGAGGTGTCACCTGACACTAGTCAAACGGCCATCATCAAAAAAGAAAAATCTACAAACAATAAATGATGGAGAGGCTGTGGAGAAAAGGGAACACTCTTGCACTGTTGGCAAAAGTGTAAATTGACCAGTCACTATGGGGAACAGTATGAAGGTTCCTTGCTGCTGCTAAGTCACTTCAATCATGTCTGACTCTTAGCGACCCCATAGACTGCAGCCTACCAGCCTCCTCAGTCCATGGGATTTTCCAGGCAAGAGTACTGGAGTGGGTTGCCATTGCCTTCTCCGATGAAGGTTCCTTAAGAAACTAAAAATAGAGCTACCATATGACCCAGCAATCCCACCACTGGGCATGTACCCTGAGAAAATCATAATTCAAAAAGACACAAGCACCCCAATGTTCCTGCAGCACTGTTCACAGCAGCCAGGACCTGGAAGCAATCTAAATGTCATTTTCTAACCCTCCAGTGTTTCTTCTATGAGACCACAAGTTCCTTGAGGGCAGGGATTGCATCTGTAGACGTCCTCAGCCTCGGCACATAACCCAGGAACTGCGACAGATGAGGGGCTCCATTGTTGAATGAGTGGGAGTAATTCACCAGCCACAGGGACCAGTGGCAGCCCACAGAGGCAAGAACAAGATGGGCCTCCCGTGTTTGCGGGAATTTCAAAGCAATGCGATACAGACACAGAAAGACGCAAATGATGACCCTCAAAGCTCCGTTTCCAGGCCAAGGATCCGGACCTCTGCTTTCACAAAGAACAGAAAAGTGATTCAGCACTTCCCAGCCAGAAAAGGGTGGTTGGGAGAGTTTCAGATCCCACTGTGGAAGCAAGAGCGTTCCAATCCTACAGCTGTTTTTAGCTTCTTCTCTTGGTGCATCCGGACGGTAAATGCCCTGACCCCGCTCTCGCTGGGAAACTGTGGAGACCAGACAGAAGCACTGTGCTTCATTTGTGAGTGGTCCATAAGGTGTTCGGGTTTTGTTCTTACTGTTCCTGAAGAGTTAAGGGCACGCGGTTGCCTTGAGTCAGAGAACCGCAGGGTGCCTCTGGGAACCTCTCATTAGCTGGTGTCACTGTCTCCATTTTACAGATGAGGAGACTGAGGCTCAGAGAAGGAAAGAGACTTCTTCACTGGCTGGGCTTCAAGTCCAGACCAGACTGGCCCGAGAGTCGGTGCCCTTCACCACCCACGGGGTCCAGGTTGCCTCGCTCTTGGGATTGGACAGGGGAGGAGAGGTCTGGGTAAAAGGCAGCAACGTTCCGACTTTGGGAAGTGAGTGCTCAGTGAAGAGCAGGCAGGTGGGCCGCTTCCCTGGGGGCAGCTGACTTACCTGTCTAGCCGAGAATGTCCCTCCCTGCCTTTTGCCACTGCCCTGGCCCCCTCCCCCTCACCTGTTACTGAGCATCCTGGTTGCATCCATCTAGGCTGGCAGTTTTCAAAGTACACTCCTCAGAGCCTTAGGGCCCCCTGGAGGTACCCAGGTCTCCATAGGGAGCAGGGAGGAGATGGACCAGGAGCCCCCACCCCCAGCCCCATCGTAAACAGAGCCCCTGCTTTTCATCTGTTGTACATTGTCTTATCCCTAACATTTCCTGTGATCAAAACATTCTGCCGCTTTAGAAAGACATTTTTTGGAACCTCAGACCCAACACGGCACTTCCCACGTCACAGATGGGGAACTGAAACCCACAGAGGACCGGTTCATCCCAGGTCCTGCAGCCTGTTGAAAACGGCCTTGAGCTCCATCGTTGACCTCCCGTCACCCGACTCTGACCCGGCGCAGTCTGCCCATCCACCCACCCATCCCCAGCCGTCCACCACGAGGCAGATTTAATAACCACAAACAGGAGGCGTTTATCTCTGAAATAACTGTTGTGGTCCAGAATAGGAAAATCGATGCGTTCATTAGCACGCCTCGGGAGCGGGAGGCAGGATGCACTGGGGCGCTGGTCACGGGCATCTGCAGCTCAGAGTTGAGTTGGAGGTGCGGGGATGGTAACTGGACACTGTGGGATACTCACTGGTCTCACCTGCAGGGAATACGTGGCAGGGGGCCTCTGGCCCTCTTCCCCACCAGGGTTTGATCCAAAGTTATCGACTGTGACAATGTTGAAAGTATTATCTGGAAAAACCAGTTAGCTTTCATTTCAGTCCCCAGAGAAAATGAAGGGAGGTGATGATTAGAGAAATATTGATGCCATAAAAATCAGACAGCCTGTCTGAAAGGAAAACTCAGTCTCTGAGACAGGAAGCGGGCGGAGAACTTTAGCCATCACCCAGCAGCCGGATGCCTTAATTTAGGAACAGGAAAACAGAGCCCCAGAGAAGGGAGGGCCCTTCTGAAGTCAGGCAACCAACTGCGGACAAACTCAAGATTAAAAGCCAGGTCTCTGGAAACTTCCTGAAGGGACAGAGCGTGTCTCAGACATCAGTCCCCAAGACCGTGGTTAGGGCCTGGCACAAGAGGAGGGACCCCAGAGAGACAGCCAGTGGCTTCTCCCTGGAGCTGCGTCTCAGTTGCTTACAAGGGGAGACTGGGCCTCAGAGGCTGAGGAAGCCGTGAGGATGTGGATTCAGCTAAAGTCCAGCGTTGACCTAACTAGGGGCAAGTGGGGGGCACAATCTACTGGCTGAGATGGCTTCCCTCAGCCAACAGCATCTCTCCGGAGAAAAGAGACAGCTGAGATCATCCGCAGCCAACACTCCCAGAACGGAGGGACCCGGACAGCGCACGCACAGGGAGAGGAAGAGGACGACGGGGGAACAGGCCTGGAGAAGGGACTGAGGGGCCAACAGATGCACGGCCCACAGCTGGGAGTGCAGCCAGTGGGTTGGAGGACCAGCGGACTCAGGAGCACGCCTCCGGTCTCCGGGACAAGGGACAGAGGTGCAAGTGAGACCCAGAAGCGACTGCCCCGGGCTGGGAGACCGGCTGGGGGCACTCAGCCTAAGGTGCAGCCATGGCCGTAGATGCTTAGCCACCCCATCCATGAATGCGACGCTCCCCAGCTTACAGAATCCCTTCCTGTGCAATAGCCCACGGAGGCCTCGCTGCAACAGTTAGAGAGATGCTGTTACCCCTGCTTGAGCCGGGAAGCAGATTTCCATGAGAGGCCTCAACACACTTCCTTCCACACACTGATCGCAATCACCACCACCACCATCCCCCCTGACCCCCTCCTCCAAAGGGTTGTAAGCGGCATGTGGTCCAGTGCCAGGACCTGGGCGGGGCCGTGTCTGCTAATATTCTGTCCCAGAGCTCTTCTCTTGCGAGGCAGGAAGCCCAGAAATCCTGTTCTCTCTGACCGTCTCTTCTTTTATTTATGCCACAGAACTTTTAGGTGGACCCAGAACCTACCCCACGATGAACAGCACACACTCTCTCTGTGTGTGTATGTGTCTCTGTCTCTGTCCCTCTGTCTTTCTCCCCTTTTGGGTCTCAGATTCTTGGGCAGTAAGATTCTAAACTCTGATTAGTAACCCCAGGGTACTGTCATGATGCTTGAATGCAGGCTGACTGGAAAGGCACACAGTTCAGTTCAGTCACTCAGTCGAGTCCACCTCTTTGCAACACCATGGACTGCGGCACGCCAGGCTTCCCTGTCCTTCACCAACTCCCAGGGAGCTTGCTCAAACTCACACACATCGAGTCAGTGATGCCACCCAACCATCCCATCCTCTGCCGTCCCCTTCTCCTCCCGCCTTCAGTCTTTCCCAGCATCAGGGTCTTTTCCAAGGAGTCAGTTCTTCGCATCAGGTGGCCAAAATACTGGAGCTTCAACTTCAACATCAGTCCGTCCAATTAATATTTAGGACTGACCTCCTTTAGAATTGACTGGTTGGATCTCCTTGCAGTCCAAGGGACTCTCAAGTGTCTTCTCCAACAGCACAATTGAAAAGCAATTCTTCGGTGCTCAGCTTTCTGTATAGGCACATGGTAGGCCCTCAGACAGGAGTGACCACCACTAACCAACCTTTCATTGTCTTGCTCATCTGATGGTGTAAAGGGATTTCCAGGTTCAGAATGGGATAGAGTTGAACTGGTTACCCTTTAAGACTCACCCAGTCAAGAGCTCTGGGCTTCTGTGCCGTGCTCAGGATCACACAGTAGCAGGCAGCACTGGGCCCGGAGCCAGTTCCTTAAGCCCAGGGCGCTTCCCTCCAGCAGTGAGCCCCTCCTCTCTCTGAGGGTGATTTCTCAGGAAACCCGTAGAACTCTGATTGCCATGGTGAATATATTTGGGTAACATGCAATCCCTAAACTCCCATTCTGCCTTTCCCTCTTCTTTTTTTTTTTCACAAAAAGTGATTATTTCCTTCTATGAGCCTCACGAGTTTAGGCTTGCTGTTAAGGGCTTAACATTGTGTGCTTGGATTTCCCTGTATCAGATCTTCCTGGCCTCTCCCCTCGTAGGAACACGCTCTAGGACACTCATCACTGAGACCCTTGAGGGAAGAGACCTCACTCTCTCACGCATAGCACAGAGTAGACCCTTAGGACATATGTGACTGTTTAATTCATCAATCCGTACAAATGGCATTAGCAATGACCAGAAATTAGATCAGCCACAAACTGAATGTAGCCTTGTTTACCCAGAGTTGATTTCCCTGACTCTCCCACTTTTAGGGAAAAGATGCACCTTCTAAAGAAATAAGGAACCAATGATCTCCTAATCCATCTTTTTAAATCCCACAACCCAAAGGCAAATCTCCTATACCTTCTCCATATCCATCCCCAGACAATGAATATTCTCCTATTGGTGAACCTGTCGGCTCTGTGAGGTCCAAAGTCAATTTTGACAAGCCCGCTGGGTACAGAGTCTCCAGAGAGCCAGAGAGGAGGCAAGAGTGAGTAAGTCCAGGGCACAATGGGCCTCACTGGCCAAAGTGATGCTGGGCCGGGAAAATAAAACACGAGAAACGTGAGTCTTTTGCTTCACAACTTGCTGGCTCTTTGTCTTGTGGAAACCATTTCCCTGTTCTGAATCTGAGTTTCTGTGTCTTTAAAATGATGCCAAACCCAGAGGATGGTTGTTAGCAAAGTACATGACAAAGCACCTGGAACCTGAGTCCCATAAGCATCTCAGATTCGGGAAACAGCAGAGCAAGGGATTCGCTTACCTTCCCACCATCTCCAGAAATAAACCTCAAACCCAGGGTCACAGAGGGCTGCAGAGCTCCCTGAAACCGTGCTCAGCCTCCTCTGCAGCCCGCTTGCCACTGTGGTTTAGTCACTAAGTCGTGTCTGACTCTTTTCTGACCCCACCAGGCTCCTCTGTCTATGGGATTTCCCAGGCAAGAATACTGGGAGTGGGTGGTTATTCCCGTCTCCTCGTGAGCCCCTTACTTGGTTCTTTTAATCTTGTAGCACCCACACAGCACTCTCCCTGCTTTACACTGGTGTCTCAAAGGGCTTTGTTCAGAGAAATGCCAGCTTCAGCAAGAAAATGAAGCATCAACAACATTTAAAGACAGTTTTAAGAACACAAGCTGATCACAATCTCCCTGAATCCCATTCACACCACCACGATAATTACTTTCCTCTTCATGCTTTGAACACCGACCCTGGGCTCTGAGCACTGACATGTGTGCAACGGTTGCAGACTCGAAGCTCCCCATTGTGTACCGGCGTCTCGCCACGGACGTGCTCCGTGTCGCTGCCATCTTCATAACTATCATTTTAAAGGCACCGTAATACTCCTTCGTGTCGATGCACCATGATCTCCAAAACTTCACCAGTGGTTGGACATCGAGCTTCCATATCGTGTTCATTAGCAGAGATGACGCTGCAAATGAGCGTCTCCATTGTGCAGAGCTCTTGGTTTCCAGCGAATGGTATGCCCAGAACAGAAGAGAAATTCCTATAAGTTGGTATTTGGAACTGAAGGGCATAAAGTTCATTAGAAGATTAATCTATCAGAGTGATTTTCTTCCCCAAAAAGAACTGTACCAATCCACACTATCCCAGTGGAGTGTACTGGTGCCATTTTCACCAGAAAGTTTGGTCATCTTGGATGGGCTAACTTTATTTTCTTTGACTCTTTTTCTGTTTGTAACAGAAACACAAGTTCATTATAGAAAATGCAGATAAAAAGAAAGATAAAAAACAAAATCATCAAATCCCCTCCAACCAAACATAATCCCTACTGAAAGTTAAGCATACTCTGTTCAAGTCTTTTTTCTGTACATATGAGAGACTTTTCTCAAAAAAAATAGATAATATCTTGTAATCAGTTCTATTTCATTAGTTTTATTGATTTCCTTAAGTCATTGTAAGTTTTTCATAATATTCCATCCTGTATAGACACCTTTTTTAAACATCCCCTCCTATCAGATGTTTAAGGTGGGACCAGTATCTCCTGTAATAACACTGTCACGCACAGCCTTCTGTATAAATGTGGATAGTGGTCTTCATTTATTATTACCACAGCACAAAAGTATTCTTGCCTGGGAAATCTCATGGACAGAGGAGCCTGGTGGGCTACAGTCTATGGGGTCCCACAGAGTCGGACACGACTGAGCGACTAACACAAAAAACTTACAGTAGAACACCCAAACCACAGGATATAAATATGTTTGCGATATCCTTGGATTTTAAAGAACGATTTAGAGACTCATCAAGGGGAACTCTGCCGTTTCCTCAGGAAACTTTGCCATTGTCCTCAGGAAGGCAACCTGGGGTCTGGGAGGACCATGAGTGCTCAGCCAGGCAGCACAGAGTTGCTTTATGAGCTTCAAAACCTGGGGAGAGACATTGACCCTCCATGCTGGCTGCTGCTGCTGCTGCGTCACTTCAGTCGTGTCCGACTCTGTGTGACCCCATAGACGGAAGCCCACTAAGCTCCCCCATCCCTGGGATTCTCCAGGCAAGAACACTGGAGTGGGTTGCCATTTCCTTCTCCAATGTGTGAAAGTGAAGTCGCTCAGTCGTGTCTGACCCTTAGCGACCCCACGGACTGCAGCCTACCAGGCTCCTCCATCCATGGGATTTTCTAGGCAATAGTACTGGAGTGGCTTGCCATTTCCACTAACCGACTCTTATCTTCTGTCAGTTGGGGCTGCAGACTACCCAAGCTGGAGATTTCCAAGTTCCGAACGAGCCGAAGCCTGTGTCCCCCTTCTGGAAGCCAAGGGAGAGAAACGTTCTCTCTATCCAAGCCCAAAACACAGGGCTCAGAGCACAGGACCTGAGCAGAGGCAGATGTTCAGAGGTGGCCTTGATCGCGGATCCTGGCTGCATCTGCCTCCCTGGGCTCTTGCCCACGGTTCCCCAATCTTCGTGTCAACTTTGTGAGTTCTCTGATATCCTTCCAACAAATTCCTTTTCCTCCTTAAGTTCAGCAGAATGGATTTCTATCATTGCAATCTAGCAGCAGCTAGAAGCCACATGTGCTGACCTGGGAGGACTCCAGATAATATGAGTATATATTCTGAAACAGCATCAGGCCCAGAGTAGGTACTAAGTGCTGCCTGCTATTTGATTGCTATGATGGGGCAGCAAGGAAAAGTGGTCAAAAGCCAGGACTCTAGATTCAGAGAACCTGGAGTCCATTTCTGGCTCCATTTCTTACCCGCTGGATGACTTGGAGCAAGTTACTTAACCTTGCTGTGCCCCAATTTCCTCAATATGCAATATGAAAATAATAATAAGACTTACCCTTCAGAGTCGTTAAAAGGAGGAAGTGGATTCAGTTCAGTTGCTCAGTCGTGTCGGACTCTTTGCGACCCCATGAATCACAGGAAGTGGATTACTACATAATTAAATCCTTACAAGAGCTGGTTTTAAGTGTGTGCTCTTATCATTAAAATAGCAACCGATGTGAATATCACACTTTGTCATTTTTATACCACCTTCACAATCTCTATCCCACTTAACCCCGAGAGCGACCACAATAGAGGCGAAGTTCTTATTTTACAAATCTGGAAACTCAGGCTCAGAGAGTTTCCTTCCTGTAAGTTATAGGATCAGAGTTCAAACCCACGACTCTGAGAAAGACAGGTCCTTTACATGTGTGAATGTGGTCTGTTCCCAATAATTATTCACCACTAACAGCCATGAATGAATGCGTGAACTAGTGAAGTGCATTATAAGACCTAATATTTACTCAGCACCAACTACCACCAGGGCTGAGCTCACACATGACACAGATGTAATTTACTTGTAATTTATGTGTAATCTACTTCTTATAACAGAATGGCGTAGATATTCCTATGTCTGTAATGAGGAAAATGAGGCTCAGAGGGTTTAGTACTTTGTTCAAGGACACACAGCCAGTGAACAGCCCGTCATGTTCTTTGCCCCAACACCTCTGACTGCCAAACCCCTTTAGACTTGAAAGCAGACACCTCCTGCCTTGCATCTGCCAGTCACCTCCCTCCTCCCATTATCTCCCAGCTGAAGTGTGCAAAAAAAGCTATTTTCATTATCAAATTGGCCTGTAGAAGCTAGAGATTAAATAAACGAATGTATGACCAGTTTACAGCACAAGGTTTGCAGGCAGCCAGCCTGGGCGTCAGCCGGCCTCGGGATGGCCGCCATTGGACTGTGGGCTGCCTGACAATAGCTGTGCTCAGTATCCTGTTTATACAATGAATCTATAATGTAATTTCACAAGGTTCTGAAATGCACCGAGCCTCAGCCTAATCCATATGAAACAGGCTGGATACGCAGCTAGTAAACACACCGGAGAAGAGCGAGGCTGCAGCGGGTCCGTCCTCATCTAAAAGGGATTATCTCAAAGGAGAGGGCGAGCTGGCGCCCCTGAGCAAGTACTCGAGGATCCCACGGAACTGGACCCGTGCGATTTGTAGACAATTGACAAGTCTCCAAACCGACCCCTCCTGCTGGGAGTTCAGTTGCCTAAGGAGTGACAATAGAGCTAAGAGCAAAAGACCCGTTTCTGTTCCCGTAAAGTACATTTTGAGAAGAACAATATTATCAGAAACTGGAAAATAACTAGAGTTTTCCCACAACCAACAGTGGGTTTTGTTTTCCTTTTTGGCCTCTTGGGGTGGGGGGCTGGTCTCTGCTCTCATGTAAGTGTGTTCGCTCTTTCATCCAGCAAACATGTCACCCACCTCCTCTTGCTCAACCCCCAGGCTAGTAGCTGGACAGGCAGGTAGGTGATCAATAAGATATATCCATCCATACGGGTATGTTTATTGAGCAGGTACTTTGTTTTTCAGTTCAGTTCAGTCATTCAGTCATGTCTGACTCTTTGTGACCCCATGAATCGCAGTGCGCCAGGCCTCCCTGTCCATCGCCAACTCCCGGAGTCCACCCAAACCCAAGCCCATCGAGTCAATGATGCTATCCAACCATCTCATCCTCTGTCGTCCCCTTCTCCCCCTGCTCTCAATATTTCCCAGCATCAGGGTCTTTTCCAATGAGTCAGATCTTCACATCAGGTAGCCTAAGTATTGGAGTTTCAGCTTCAACATCAGCCCTTCCAATGAACACCCAGGACTGATTTCCTTTAGGATGGATGGGCTGGACCTCCTTGCTGTCCAAGGGATTCTCAAGAGTCTTCTCCAACAAAAGCACCAATTCTTTGGCAATCAGCTTTCTTCAGTCCAACTCTCACATCCATACATGACCACTGGAAAAACCATAGCCTTGACTAGACAGACCTTTGTTGGCAAAGTAATGTCTCTGCTTTTTAATATGCTATCTAGGTTGGTCATAACTTTCCTTCCAAGGAATAAGCGTTTTTTCATTTTATGGCTGCAATCAGCATCCGCAGTGATTTTGAAGCCCAGAAAAATAAAATCAGCCACTGTTTCCCCATCTATCTCCCATGAAGTGATGGAACCAGATGCCGTGATCTCAGTTTTCTGAATGTTGAGCTTTAAGCCAACTTTTTCACTCTTCTCTTTCACTTTCATCAAGAGGCTCTTTAGTCCCTCTTCACTTTCTGCCATCAGGGTGGTGTCATCTGCATATCTGAGGTTATTGATATTTCTCCCGGCAATCTTGATTCCAGCTTGTGCTTCATCCAGACCAGCGTTTCTCATGATGTACTCTGCATATAAGTTAAATAAGCAGGGTGACAATATACAGCCTTGATGAACTCCTTTTCCTATTTGGAACCAGTCTGTTGTTCCATGTCCAGTTCTTGGTTTCAGTGTAGGTATGGAGGCATTTCATGAGCTCCTATCGATTAATGTTCCCTGGAGTCAGGAGTTCTCTGGTGTTCTCAGGATTCGGGCTTAAGCCTCTTGCCTCTGGTTTTTGGTCTTATTCTTGGAGTAGTCTCTAGACTTCCCTATCTGTCATTTCCAAGACGGTTCCCTCTGTTTTAGCTTCTGTTTGCTGGTCTCTTCAGTGTCTAATTTCTGCACTGACACTAGGGGGCGGTGGTGGACACTTTTTAAGGCTCACTTTTTCAGTCCTGTTCTGGGAAGGGAGGAACGCTGCAGACAAATATCTCTGGCGTCTGTGGGGAGTGCTCGCAGCGTCTCGGCCACACTGGGTTTGCCCCTGCTCACGGCGTGTGTGCTGTCCCAGTCTACACTACACAGGCTCTAGGTTGCTCTGATGGGAACTGTCCGAGGCCGGTGCTGGGTTGCATGTACTTCCCAGGTCTGAGCGGCTCAGGTTCAGGTTCTCGGGTACTCCACAAAGGTGCAGACTTGGTTGGGCCTGCGTTTTCTGCCTTCCCCAGTCCAAACAGCTCAGGTGACCAGGTGTTTGGCGAGTGCAGTTGCTGTGACTTATTGCCTCCCTGGTCCCTCCCGCTCGGTTTTCTGGGTGTACAGCTGGTGCACCTTCTCAGGCAGATGTTGACAGGTCAGAAGCCCATGAAGTCTTGGTTAGCAACGAAGCCTGCCTGCAGCTTGTATCGAAAGCCTCTCTGGGGCCACGGTTGCCCCCTTCCAGCTCTGGCTGCCCTCCCCTGCCTGTCTCGGTAGGGGATGGGCCGTCCGCAGCCGGCTCGCTCTGCTCAGTCCTTTGTTCTGTGAGCGGGGCTGGCAGAGTCTCAGGTTAGGGCTTTTCGCGGGGTAGCTACCCCACAGTCTGCTTTGCTATCCCCAGTCAGCTCCCCCAGTCTGCCCTCGCAGCATTCAGGCCGGGTCCTCCCTCTAAGCAGTTCAGCCGACTCCTACCTGACCAGGCCCCGCTTGCTAATGGCGGATGCGGGCGGATATGGGCGTCTACGGGCGGATGTGGGCGTCTGCGCTGCTTCTCCGCTGGGAGTTACCATTTGGCGGGTAATCTGTGGGTTTTAATTATTTCTTTCTTTTTCCTCCCGGTTATGTGGCCCTCTGAGCTTCCAAGGCTCGCCACAGACTCGCCAGTGAGAGTGTTTCCTGGTGTTTGGAAACATCTCTCTTTGGTGGCTCAGAGGTTAAAGCCCCTGCCTGCAATGCGGGAGACCCGGGTTCAATCCCTGGGTCGGGAAGATCCCCTGGAGAAGGAAATGGCAACCCACTCCAGTACTCTTGCCTGGAGAATCCCATGGACTGAGGAGCCTGGTAGACTACAATCCACGGGATCGCACAGAGTCGGACACGACTGAGCGACTTCACTTTCACTTTCCCGGGACGGAGCTCCGTCCCTACCTCTTTTGTCTCTCTTTTTATCTTTTATGTTCTTTTCCTACCTCCTTTCAAAGACAATGGGCTGCTTTTCTGGGTGCCTGATGTCCTCTGACGGCATTCAGAAGTTGTTTTGTGGAATTTACTCAGCGTTCAAATGTTCCTTTGATGAATTTGTGGGGGAGAAAGTGGTCTCGCCGTCCTATTCCTCTGCCACCTTGCTTCTGTTTCCCATGTCCAGTTCTGACTGTTGCTTCCTGACCTGCATACAGGTTTCTCTTTGTTTTTACATTTTTTATTCTGTATTGGAGTAGAGTTTATGGGGCTTCCCAGGTGGCTCCAGTGGTAAAGAACCTGCCTGTCAATGCCCATGCAGGAGATGTTAAGAGACGCTGGTTCGATCCCTGGGCGGGAACGATCCCCAGAAGACAGAATGGCAACCCACTCCACGATTCTTGCCTGGAGAATCCCATGGACAGAGGAGCCTGGCGGGCTGCAGTCCATGGGGTCGCGAAGAGCTGGACAAGACTGAAGAGCCTTGGCAACAGCAGCAGAGTTGATTTACAGTGTTGTGCTCCTTTCAGGCGTATGCGAAGTAGTTCCGTTACACACACACACGCACCCGTCCTTCTTGCTCTTTCCCCATGTAGGTCATCACAGAGCACTGAACGGAGTTCCCTGTGCCACACAGGAGGCCCTGACGGATTGTCTATTTTATACATAGCAGTGTGTTTATGTTAATCCCAACTTCCTAAATCATCCCCCACCCCACCTTTCCCTTTTGATAACCATAACATTGTTTTCTAAGCCTGCGTGTCTGTTTTCATTTTGTAAATAAGTTTGTGTGCATCATTTTTCTTAGATTCCACCTACAAGCGATATCACATGGGATTTGTCTTTCTCTGACTTACTCCACTTGTACGATAATCTCTAGTTGCATCCAAGTTGCCACAGATGGCATTATTTCATTCTTTTTTATGGCTGAGTAACATTCTACCATATATATATACATCAGTTCAGTTCACTTCAGTTCAGTCGCTCAGTCGTGTCTGACTCTCCGCGACCCCATGAATCACAGCACACCAGGCCTCCCTGTCCATCACCAACTCCCGGAGTTCACTCAAACTCATGTCCACAGAGTCAGTGATGCCATCCAGCCATCTCATTCTCGGTCGTTCCCTTCTCCTCCCGCCCCCAACCTTTCCCAGCATCAGAGTCTTTTCCAGTGAGTCAACTCGTCTCATGAGGTGGCCAAAGTATTGCAGTTTCAGCTTTGGCATCAGTCCTTCCAATGAACACCCAGGATTGATCTCCTTTAGAATGGACTGGTTGGATCTCCTTGCAGTATAAGGGACTCTCAAGAGTCTTCTCCAACACCACAGTTCAAAAGCATCGATTCTTTGGCGATCAGCTTTCTTCACAGTCCAACTCTCACATCCATACATGACCACGGGAAAAACCATAGCCTTGACTAGACGGACCTTTGTTGGCAAAGTAATGTCTCTGCTTTTTAATATACTATCGAGGTTGGTCATAACTTTCCTTCCAAGGAGAAAGCGTCTTTTAATTTCATGGCTGCAATCAGCATCTGCAGTGATTTTGGAGCCCCCCAAAATAAAGTCTGACACTGTGTCCACTGTTTTTCCGTCTATTTCCCATGAAGTGATGGGACCAGATGCCGTGATCTTCGTTTTCTGAATGTTGGTGTGTGTATATAACCACCTCTCCTTTACTCATTCCTCTGTCGATGGACGTTTAGGTTGCTCCCACGACTTGGCTCCTCATTCACCGTTAACTTGGGCTGCCTGGTCCACCTTGACCAAGCACTTTGGACCAGGTACTGTTTTGGTACCAAAACAGTTAGCAAAATCCCTGCTGCTATTCCAGGGGGAGAGATAGCAACAGGCAACATGTGGAGTGATCAGAGCCAAGGGGAGGATACAAATTAGGGGCAGAAGATGTCCCACCACAGCCCCTGAGACCACTTTACACAGGTGGACACTGAGTCCAAGGAAGGCCAGGTACCAGAGTGACAACACTCCTCCTTTCTGTGTCTAAAGCCCCTGGGATGCCAAAGGACTTTCAGATAAAGCTCCTCCTATAACCATTTGTACTAGTGAGGATTCTCCAGAGCAACAGAACCAATAGTAGACAAAGATATAAAGAGATTCATTATAAAGAATTGGCTCACTCAATAATGGAAACTGACACGTCCCAAGAGCTACAGTTTGTAAGCTGGAGGCCCAAGAGAGTCATGGAGTAGTTCCAATCAGAAGACTGGCTGGCTTGAGACCCAGAAGAACTGATATTTCAGGAAGAGTCCAAAGGCAGGATAAAACAATAACAGCTGAGGTCAAAAGCCATCAGGCAGTAGGAATTCCCTTTGCTCTGGGATGGTCAGCCTTTTGTCCTATGCAGGCCTCCAGCATTAGTCTGTTCCTTCATACTGCTGAGTAGTATTTCATTTTATCAAGGTATGTTTAGCCATTCACCCATTAAAGAACATTTGGGTGTTGACAGTGTTTGAGGGGCTTCCCAGGTGGCACTAGTGGTAAAGAACTGCCAATGCAGGTTAGACGTAAGAGATGCCAGTTCAATCCCTGGGTTGGGAAGATCCCCTGGAGGAGGGCATGGCAACTTACTCCAGTATTCTTGCCTGGAGAATCCCATGGACAGAGAAGCCTGGCAGGTTGCAGTCCAGGGGGTTGCAAAGATTTTGACATGTCTGAAGTGACTCAGCACACGTGGTGTCTGAGGATCATAAACAAACATTTGCATTCAAGTTTCTGTGTGAACAGATGCCTTCGTTTCTCTTAGACAAACGCGTAGAAGTGAGATCATAGCGTCATATGGTCATATCGTGCATTAGTCGCTCGTCATCTCTGGAACATTGATTGGGGTGGTGGTTTAACTCACTAAGTGGTATTCAACTCTTTGTGACCCCATGGACTGTAGCCCTCCAGGCTCCTCTGTCCCTGGGATTCTCCAGGCAAGAACGCTGGAGTGGGTAGCCATTTCCTTCTCCCGGTTATCTACCAACCCAGGGATCAAACTTGGGTCTCTCACATTGCAGGCAGATTCTTTACCAACTGAGCCACCAGGGAAGGGTCGTATGGTGAGGATATGTTTAATTTTATAAGACAGTCAAGATGTTTTCCACAATGCCTGAATCATTTTGCTCTTCTGCCGACACATACATCACGTTTGTGTGTTTGCGTGTTTTCTGGCTCCCCAAGGTAGGATGAGGATGAGATGGTTGGATAGCGTCACCAGCTCACTGGGCATGAATTTGAGCAACTCTGGGAGATGCTAAAGGACAGGGAAGCCTGGCGTGCTGCAGTCAATGGGGTCTCAAAGAGTTGGACGTGACTCAGCGACTGAACACCAGCAGTGACAAAAGCAGTCTCCCTGAGGATGGGTGAGGGCTGGGCAGGGGATTTGTCTTGCTCACTGCCCTCGCCCCAGTGTATGAAGCATATAGGCACTCAATAAAATCTGTTCATTTGAGAAACAAATTCTCTCGTTAATTCTCACAATTTGCAGCTTCCTCACAAGGAAGGCAGTACTGTGCCTACGCTACAGATGAGGAAACTGAGGCCCAGAGCTCTTAGGGGGACATGCTTTTGTTGTATTTGAATCCAGCTGTCCCCCTTGAGAACCAGCATATATGACCACGTCCTACTCCAGCCCCAAAGTAGCTCTTTGTCCCTGAGCTGTCACTGGCGGGTTTTAGTTTAACTTAATTGAATGCCAGGATCATGGAATTTGGGAAAGACACACAAATCGATGAGTAAGTGGTGGGTGGACCCCTATGGCCTTCATATGACAGTCCAGATCTGTTGCTGCTTTCACTGTTCTGGGCTAGAAGGCAGATTTGCAGGAGTGGGGAGTGTGGAAATCAGTAAAGACCCCCCCAAATGAGAACACACAGGAACTATTTATTCCGAGTGTGCTCTAGCAAGGGAGTCAGCCACCATCACGTGTGTTTGGCAGATGCTAAGAGGCCGGCAGGGAAGTGGGAAAGCCTTGCAGTAAATGAAAGTGAAGGCGTCACATGGGTCGGATGTCGGCATCAAGAGGCTGAAAGCGGGCCTCCTGGAGGTGGGTCATCTCGACCAGCCCCAGGGCACTCAGAGCCAGCGCACTGGGACAACCCAGAGGGATGGGATGGGGAGGGGGGGTGGGGGGATTCAGGATGGGGGCCACATGTACACCCGTGGCTGATTCATGCCGATGTAGGACAAAAACCACCATGATATTGTAAAGTAATTAGCCTCCAATTAAAATAAATTATTTTTTTAAACTAAATATTAAAAAAAATTTTTTTAAAGAATTGAGTCATCTTATGCAGTGAGCTTGGGAAACATATCTGGCTTTTTCTGGTTCATCCCAAGTTGAAAACCAAGCCAAAAAATATGGAAGCTAGCAGCCACTGGTCAACTTCTGACCATTTGAAGCCAATTGCTGGTGAGGATGTGGGTTAGAGTTCTATTGTCATCTATGGTCTGGCTGTTGGCCATGTTATATTCAGTCTTTGAAGAGAAAAAGACAGAAGAGGCAGATGAACACGAGGAGTAGAGCTCACTCTGCAGATAAAAATCAGAGTTTGCTTCTCGCTCTGCCTCCTGCAACAGGGGCTCGCCCATGAATCCCTGGCTCTCAGCTTCTTCACGATACACGTGTGGCCACATTGTTGCTTTCTCAGATTCGCCAGGGCGGGTAGGAGTGGGACAGGCCTGTGGCTTGTGTGTCTTTCCCTCCTGGAAGTGAACAGCGGCAGCTTTGGGGCTCAAGTGGGCAGGAAGCGGGGACAGATTGTGGAGGAGGTGAGGGAGGGATGTGGGAGTTCACAGGTGCCCTCGGCAACCCCCCACACAGCTCTGTGAGCCCCCATCAGGCCATCAGCCAGTGACGGCAGAACCCAGGCCCTTGGGGCTAAACCGCCTTTGCTAATTATGTGCCTGGTTATAAGCAATGTCACATGCAAGAACAATAACGGAATCTGAGCATGACCAGGGCAGAAGAGGCAGAAAGGCCTTTAGCCCAACACCCCCTCAGTCAATACAGCAACTTTATAACTTACTGATTGCCTTCCTGTTTGTAATGAAAATAAAAGCCTCCAATGAAGGAGCGGTTAGTCACTTTTGGCCAGGTACCATGTTTTTCTCTGAAGCGGTTTCCCAGGTGGCTGACTGGTAAAGAACCTGCCTGCCAATGCAGGAGACACAGGAGACGCAGGTTCGATCCCAAGGTCGGGAAGATCCCCTGGAGAAGGAAATAGCAACCCACTCCAGTATTCTTCAGTCTTCTCTCTTGGAGAATCCCCATAGATAGAGCAGCCTGGTGGGCAACAGTCCATAGGATCCCAAAGAGTGGGACACAACTGAAGCGACTTAACACACACACACCAGTACTCTTGCTGGAAAATTCCATGACAGAAGGCAGGCTACAGTTCCACGGGATCGCAAAGAGCCGGATACAACTGAGTGATTGGCACACATATTCTTTCTGAGGTTGGTATTATACTCCTATCTCCCATTTAACAGCTGAGAAAAGATATGCTCAGAGAGGCCAAGAAACCTGCCTTAGGTCACACAGCTAACAAAGAGCAAAGCTTTCAAACCCAGGCAGTCAGTCTGAGTTGCGTGATGAAATTAAACTCTCACAGTCCATAGGGACGGGTGACACTGGTGGTGAGGATTCTTTAGCCTGGAGTCCAGACATGGTCTAATGACGCCTGCTCTGTGCCTGGTGAGAAGGGCACGTGCGGCCTCTGGCATCAGGTGGGCCCAGGCAGGAACTCCAACTCTGAAGCTGGTGCCTCACCAACCTTGGGCAGAACGGCTCCCTCTCTGGTCCTCAGGACCTCACCCTCAAAATGAAGCAGATATGCCATGCCCGCGGGCGCCTCCTCTGACACATCACCTGCTGCCCTCTTGGGTCCCGCCTGACCCTCTCTGGCTAAGATGAGGAAGGCCATGTTCTCGGTGGTGATGTGCCCAGCTCGGACAAACAGGCATGCCAACCCTGGCTTTGCCACTTCCTGTTGCATAAGCTTTGAGTCTCTTGAGAGTCCCTTGGATGACAAGGAGATTAAACCAGTCCATCCCAAAGGAAATCAGTCCTGGGTGTTCATTGGAAGGACTGATGCTGAAGCTGAAATTCCAATACTTTGGCCACCTGATGCAAAGAGCTGACTCATTAGAAAAGACCCCAATGCTGTGAAAGATTGAAGGCAGGAGGAGAAGGGGACAACAGAGGATGAGATGGCTGGATGGCATCACCGACTCGATGGACATGGGTTTGAGCAAGCTCTGGGAGGTGGTGAAGGACAGGGAGGCCTGGCGTGCTGCCATCCACTGGACCGCAAAAGGTCAGACTCAACTGAGCCACTGAAAGACAGCAGCAAACTGCACCCAGTTGCTCCTTTTTGAGCCTTGATTTTCCAAACTGCGAAATGCAGACAACTGCACCCTCCCAGGGAACCAGTTCAAGGGTTCATCAAGATCAGGTCTGCAAGCACATGAGAGAAGTAAGGCTCAAAAATGTTAGGGGGTGTTGTCAGGCTGTAAAGCTCTCCTGGGCCCCTAGGGTGCACCCTGACATATGGAAGCTCTGCAAAACCCAGACGTGTGAGCCCCTGGTGAAGGTCTTTCCTGCCCTCCTCTCCACCAAAGGCAGGATCAGGGCTCCCTCCAGGACCCCGGCACCTCAGCCCTGCCGGAGCTTGGCCCCAACCCCTTCCTGCCGTAAGATTTCCGCACAGAACTCACCTGAAGACCACGAGCTCAGGGAGAGCGCCATACCCACTGCACCAGCACGAGCCCCTCGGGGGAGTCCGACGTTTCTTGAATGAATGGCTGAGCTGCTGAATAAACCTCAAACTTCTCTGGGAATGAGAGGGTTTAAGGGGCCTGCTGATCAACAATCTTTATCAGCTCCCTCTTCCAGCGCAAGGAAATACATAAAGCTCTTCCAAACCATGATTTGCCAGAAACTGATTCCATGCAGTCATTCTTTACATCTTTGAGTCCTGAAGAAATAGCTTGGAATGATGATATTACACCGTGATGGTTAAGAGTAAGGACTCCTTGTGGTCTTACCCTGGTCTCTGCCACTCAAGAGCTTTACCTTCAGTCTTAACTAAGGTGTCCCACCTCCCCAAGCCTGCTTCACCCACTTCATGTCAATGTATGGCAAAACCAACCACTATAATATTGTAAAATAATTAGCCTCCAATAAAAATTAAAAAATAAAAAATAAATGAAAATAATAATCCTTACCTTGTAGGGTTTTGTGAAACTTAAATCACATAACAATAATAAGCACTTAATAAATGGTCTCTTTGTTGTCATTATTATCGTTATTGTTAGGTCAAAACACATTTGGGGAACCTGAAACATGCACTTGTAATTTCATGGGTCCCCCCTCCAAGAATCCCACCTGGATCAAATCAAGAACCGTGAACCTCTTAAACTAGTTAATCTCCCCCATTTTATAAGCAGAGAACCGAAGTCCAGAGGGAGGGTGTGATCTGACCCCTGTGGCAGCACTGGACCCAAATTTCCCCAGTCATATCAAGGTTGAAGCCAGAATGAATCTCAGCTGTATGCCATTCTTAGCCCCCTCACCCCCATTGTCAGATTTCTCTTTCAACAAATACCCTGGAGCTCCTTAGTCTTCAGCTAAGGCCAGAACAGCGCAAGGAAATACATAAAGCAGTTGTATAGACTTTCTACCTGCTCTTTAGTTTGTATGCCACTTTATCCCATCTACTTTTTCCCAGAGAAGCAGCAGTCCAGCCCCACTGCCTGCTAAAAAGTCTCAGAAATTCACCAGATACCCGTGCACCTCATTCTCTTCATTTATCAAATGGGATGACATGACCAGCCTCGCCAGGTCCTTGTGAAGATTTAACAATACAATGTGTCAAAAGTGACTGGCCCCAAGGAAGCCCTCAGAGAATGGTACTTGTTACCACCATCAGATTGAAGATATTAAAAGAGCAAATAGTCCTCCAAAATCCCCCTTTGGAGAAACAGAAATCTACAGTACCCAGCAAACAAAGGTTTGCCAAGTCCTGCAGGTACCTGTTTTAATGAATAAATGAAAATGCTTGGTAATGAGCATCGTGATTGTTTTATGGAAATGGCACTCCCGTGGAGCTTGTAAACAACTTCTTGTCTCAAGAAAACATTGCCCTTGAGAGCTGGTTTACAACACCAATTTACTCCTCCAACTTTCTCTTCCTGGCCTGCACGGGGGAGCCTTTGGCCGAGGTATGAGAGAATCAGGACAAATCTTTCATTGGGGCCTCTGGTCTCAGGAGTGGAGTATGGGATCCCAAGAGCCTTTGGAGGGGAGCTCCACCTTTAAAGAAATATTCCTCTTTTTTTTCCTTCTATCTTCCTCTTGGTCCAAACTGAGTTGGGTGATATTTGACAGAGTCAATATCTGGAAAGGAGTAAAACTGATGAGTTTGGATCAGATAAAATAAAAAGCGTAATATAATAGTGAAAAGATGTCACCAGCAACCGGAAGAGTTTTCTTAGTGACCCCCGGTCACTCTGGAACTGTAGGGAAGCTAGAAGAAGCCCATGACAGCTGCTTGGGATCCCCGTCCATACCAGCCTACATCGGTCTGTACCAGTCTCTCTGTGCGTGCTTACCTAAGTTGCTTCAGTCCTATCTGGCTCTGCGACGCTGTGGACTGCAGCCCGTCAGGCTCCTCTGTCCATGGGATTCTCCAGGCAAGAATACTGAAGTGGGTTGCCATGCCCTCCTCCAGGGGATCTTCCCCACCCAGGGACTGAACCCAGGTCTCCTGAGTCTCCCGCATTGCAAGTGGGTTCTTTACCCACCGAGCCACCTGGGAAGCCCACACTAGTCTATGGTATTGTTGTTCAGTCACCCAGTCGTGTCCAACTCTTTGTGACCCCATAGTCTGTAAGAGGTGCTGAATAAAGCCTCTCTGACATCCACCGTAAATGTGGTGTCAGGTAACTCAGATTTCCGCCTTACACAATGGAAGATGGTCAACCAGCCTTGCCTCTTGTCATAGAAAGCAAAGCTCCCACAGTCACCACCTCAATCTGTACAAATAGCAGAATACAGCTGCACATCACAGCACCAACTCTGCACCAGCCAGGTGATTATTTAGGAATGCTCCCCAAGAGCTAGACAAGCTGGAAAATCTTGTATTAATCCTTTAGATTTTTAACTAAATAAAGAGATACATATTTTTATGAATCAAAAACTGTTTTCTTGTCCCTCCCAAATAAACACTAAATTGAGATGTGAATACTCTAGGTTGGCTGAGATATTAAATTCTTAGCCTCCTGGGTGAGCCCACAAGTCTCTGATGGCCCTGAGCAAATTACATGACCTTTCAGAGTCAATTGACCTTCAGGAGCCCATCTGAATTTCAAGAGTCAATTGCCAAAGGGTGATAAGATGGCCGACCTACCTGTGAACAAAGAATTTCAGGCTTCTGCTTTTTGGGCTGACTGTTCAATTCTCTAGACCACCCCATATTTCCATGGCCATCTCAAGGTCAAATCAAGAAGGGTGTCAGGCCCCTTCAGGCAAGTAGAAGGCACACTGGCTTTTACCTTTAAATGACTGCGTGTTTTCCTCTCTCTTTGTCCTCTTGGGGGACTCATCTACAAGAGAAATCAGGATTCAATGATGCGTCAGATTCTGGTGCCCCTTTCTAGGTTCACAAGGACTCTTAGCTTCGCTTCAAGTGGACAAGTGACAGCCATAGTCATCTCAATGCATTTTGCCAAAGGATGGCCCAAACAAGGGCCTTCATCAACACAGGAAAACAGATGTGAGGTTTACAGTCACACCAGCACGAAAAGAGGCAAGCCTCGGGTGCCACACGGACCAAAACACAATCTGCCCTTCCCCTCCCTCAACCCAGCCCTGCCAAGGCCATCTAGACAGATTTAATCTCTCCCTCTTTCTCTTGCTCCTTGGGAGAACTAAATATCAGCTGTCTGCAGTTAGCGGGAGCCTGGAGTAACGGGACTTGCGGCTGGAACAAAATATCTATGTGACGTTAACAGTTCATTGAGCTGTGAGATGAACAAGACGGGTGTGGAAGAGGAAACTCGAGCTGAGAGTCCATTTCCAGGGTTAATAAAGCTCCCCTTTTGTTGTATGTTTCCAAACACTGACTCCAGGATGGGCGCCATCCGTTTGCTTCCAGAAATAGATGGGCCTGCAGATTGAAGGTACTGAAATGCCATCCAGCCCTATGAAAGGTGCTGCGTCAGGAACTTGGCCCTGTCTTGAGCGCTGGCTGGGATGAGTCCGCTGGCTTGGCAAAGCACGTACCTCTTGCTCACCCAGACGACACACACAGCAGTTGATCAGGGAACCCACAGAATTCCAAACCTCAGGCTCTCGGGGGCGGGTCTGAGGATGTTTGTCATGGTGATGCCAACAGCTGTGCAAAAGTGGAAGCAGCCTCCATGCCCAACATCTGGTGACTGGTTTGGTGTCTGGGAACGTCTGAACAGTGTGCCCCGGGGCACACAGATAGCCAGATCTGCAGGATTCCAGAGCCCACACGCCCACCAGCACAGGAGCTGGCCCCTCTGCCAGTCCAGCTGCTCCGATGGCCCTGCTGAATGGGGAGCAGATGCTACACAATAACCACCCCACGCGTGTGGCCATCTCCCAGGTCAGCTAAACACTGGCCGAAGAAAACACAGGACTCTCTATTCTCTCCATCCACAAAGCCACACAGGGCCTCTTTCCCAAGCTCCCTTGCCTCACCCAGACAGCCAGTGGCCAAGGACCCGTCACCTCTCTCTCCTCCTCTCCACTTTATATCTGATTTGTTCAAAGAGCGGTCGCCTGGGACGCCTTGCAGGACCGAGCCCAGTGTCCCCTCTGGTGGACACAGCTCTGGGGAAAGGGGCCCTGGACCGTGAGTGCCCAGGGAGCCCCTGGGGTGTCAGTCACAGAGGCTAGCGACCAGGACCGTCGCTTGTCCGCAGGGCACTGCGCAGTGTGCCAGCCACCTCTGTCCGTCTTTGCCTTCACGCTTCACCACGGTATTGTGAAGGGCTCACTATTCCTGTCCCTCTGCCAGCAAAAGAGAAAAGGGAACCTTGAGAGGGGATCGAGTCAGGGGAGAAGCAGGACGGGCATTCAGACCAATTCCTGACCACCCTCTTCCAAGATGCTGGGACCTTCCTTCCATCATCTCATCAAGTAACACAGAGAGCCAGGATTCAAAGCGAGGTCTCTCCCTACTCCAAGACCACACTCGCTCCCACTACTATCAGCCGACCCATCACCAACCTCTCCCAGAGAACCTAACCTATTCTGGAGCCTGGCTACATTTCTCTCCACAGGGTCACCTTCCAGCAGTTTTTGCTACTGGGTTTGCCCCCATTGTGCCCCGGGATCCCCGGTGCATACTCCATCCGTCATCTCTGTTTACCTGCCTTGCGCAGGCTGCGTCTTTCTACCCGAGGAGCACCTCTCCCTCCTAGAAAATAAAAGAAGCGAGAGGAAGGGAAGAAGGGGTAGGGGAGAGCAGCGTGAGAAGAGAAGAGAGAGCGAGAGAAGGGAGAGACAGCTCTCCTGAGCAGAGGGAAAGTTACGGACGGGGACGGCTACTCCCAGAGACGCTGTTCAGCCAAGCGCTTCCAGTGCGTCCCCAGGTGCCCACAGCGGCTTTATGGCACTAGGTGATGCACGGCATGGGCCACAGCCCGGTGATCTATTACCACGGCCCCACCGATACTCCCGCCTCGGGAAGGCTGTGTGATTTAAGGCTGCCCCCAAGACTCCAGCCGGCACGGGGCTCGTGTGCTCCATGCTGCGTCTGGGAGGGAGCGTGTGCAACAGGAGGAAGGCCATGGCCTCCAGTTTCCTGGATGGACCCGGGAGGGAGGCAGGCAGACCCATTGTCCCCCAGGGCAGCCTCACAGTGTCCGGGGAGAGTCCTCTTCATTCTTTGTTTTTGTTTTCTGCAGCTCCACGTGACATGTGGTATCTTAATTCCCTGATCAGAGATAGAACTCGGCTGCCTCCAGGGGAAGCGTGGAGTCGTAACCATTGAAACTCCAGGGAATTCCGAAGGCCTCTGCATCCAGGTGGAAGGGTCTCCATTCCTGTGTCTCATGGCTCTGGGGGCGGTCTTCACCGCTCCGGTGATAAAACATTTGTCACGTCAAAGGCTCTTAGAGATGAGGCGGGGAGAGTTCAGAGACCCTTCCAACCCCATCAATCCAGGCATCATTTATTCAGTCTGCAAATGTCTCCCGAGCTCCTGAAATATCTCACCCGCTGTACCTGAGGGCGGGGGCACAGCAGCCAGCAAGGCAGAAGTCCCTTTTACCCTTGTAGTGCTCACTTTCTAGATAGAAGGCACAAGAAAGCAGGCAAGTCACCTGGAGGCAGATGGTCTCAGGTTTATGAGAAGAACCCCAGAAAACTGAAACAGTTTTCAGTTTTTCAGGAGATCTACTTTAGGTGGCTCGGTTGGGGAAGGCCAGCCAGTGCCCAGACACTCAGCTGAGACGCAAAGGAAAAGGAGCCAGTGCTGCCCTCATCTACAGAAAGGGCTATCTTTTCCTCCTTTGCATAAAGGTCCTCTCTGCTTCCCACAGTGTGGCTGAATTTTTGTTAATCATGTCTGACTCTGCGACCCCATAGACTGTAGCCTGCCAGACTCCTCTGTCTGTGGAATTATCCAGGCAAGAATACTGGAGTGGGTTGCCATTCCCTTATCCAGGGGATCTTCCCAGCCCAAGGACTGAACCCCAGTCTCTTTCATTGCAGGAATATTCCAGAGAGTAAAGAATCCACCTGCAATGCAGGAGACCTGGGTTCGATCCCTGGGTCAGGAAGATCTCCTAGAGAAGAGAATGGCAACCCTTCTCCAGCATTCTTGCCCGGAAAATTCCATGGACAGAGGAGAGATCTACAGTCCATGGGGTCACAAAGAGTGGGACAGGACTGAACGACTAACACACACACACACACACAAGAGGCAATGAGACAAAGGGGGCACGTGCTGGCCAAGGACTCCAGAGCTCTAGGACCAAATTCCTGCCCTACCTCTAAGTAGATGGGGCGACTTGTTTGAACCCTTTCCTGATTGGCTCACCACTACCTTATTGCATCATCTTTTCTTGTTTAGATGACCCTGCTGTGAGTCTTGTGAGACTAGTCTAAACTGGTGCCTCCTGACTGGTCTTCAGGCCTCCACAGTGCTTTTCTTAATGTGTAAATCTGACCCGGTCGCTCCCTCTCCTGCACCCTGCACCCACACCACCCCTCCAGCCTCAGGCCACCTCTGTCCCAGCCACACAGTGAACGGGATGTGCTCTTTCACACCAGCGTCCTTCAAGCGAGGCCCGCCTTCCTCCCCGTGACAATCCCATTTGTCTCTGGTCAGCAATCTCCAGTGCCTTCGCTTCCAGAGACCCACCACCTGGACTAGACCCTCTGTCTCTGTCTCACCCTGGGTGGGGATTTCCTGTTGATGTGGCTACACCCCCACCCCAACTAGACGCTGAGCCCTGTGAAAGTAGGCAGAGGGACTTTTCCCTCTCTCTCCCCACTGCCCAGTGGAGTTCCCGGCACAAGGTGCCCAGCGACTGACAGAATAATGAATGAATGACTACTCGTGTCACGAAGCTTCCGTTGACCTTCTCAAAGGTGTGGACGATTCGCTCCAGGAGGACGGCTGATGAGAGGAGCAGGAGAGCCTGTGGACATGCGGCTGGAGAGGCAGAGTAGCCCGTTACCCAGGCAGCCCCCCCAGCCCACCCACCAAGGAGTCCCAGAGGCACGTGAGCAGACGCTCCATGATGCATGGTTTCCATTCAGTTCAGTCGCTCAGTCATGTCCAGCTCTCTGCGACCCCATGGACTGCAGCACGCCAGGCCTCCCTGTCCATCGCCAACTCCTGGAGTTTGCTCAAACTCATGTCCATAGAGTCAGTGATGCCATCCAGCCATATCACCCTCTGTTGTCCCCTTCTCCTCCTGCCTTCAATCTTTCCCAGCAGCAGGGTCTTTGACAATGAGTCAGTTCTTCCCATGTGGTGGCCAAAGGATTGGAGCTCCAGCTTCAGCATCAGTCCTTCCAGTGAATATTCAGGACTGATTTCCTTTAGGATTGACTGGTTTGATCTCCTTGCAGTCCAAGGGACTCTCCAGAGTCTTCTCCAACACCACAGTTCAAAAGCATCAATTATTGGTGCTCAGATTTCTATATAGTCCAACTCTCACATCCATACATGACCACTGGAAAAACCATAGCTTGGACTATGAGGACTTTTGTCACAAAGCAATGTCTCTACTTTTTAATATGTTGCCTAGGTTGCTCATAGCTTTTCTTCCAAGGAGCAAGCATCTTTTAATTTCATGGCTGCAAATCACCATCTGCAGTGACTTTGGAGCCCAAGAAAAGAAAATCTATCAGTTTCCATTGTTTTCCCATCTATTTGCCTTGAAGTGATGGGACTGGATGTCATGATCTTAGTTTTTTGAATGGTGAGTTTTAAGCCAGCTTTTTCACTCTCCTCTTTCACTTTCATCAAAAGGCTCTTTAGTTCCTCTTCACTTTCTGCCATAACGGTGGTGTCATCTGCATATCTGAGGTTATTGATATTTCTCCTGGCAATCTTGATTCCAGCTTGTGCTTCAACCAGTCCGGCATTTCGCATGATGTACTTTGCATGTAAGTTAAATAAGCAAGGTGACAATATACAGCCTTGATGTACTCCCTTCCCAATTTGGAACCAGTCTGCTGTTCCATGTCCAGTTCTAACTATTGCTTCTTGACCTGCATACAGTTTCTCAGGAGGCAGGTAAGGTGGTCTGGTATTCCCATCTCCTGAAGAATTTTCCACAGTTTGTTGTGATCCACACAGTCAAAGGCTTTAGCGTAGTTAATGAAGCGGAAGCAGATGTTTTTCTGGAACTCTCTTGCTTTTTCTGTGATCCAATGGATGTTGGCAATTTGATCTCTGGTTCTTCTGCCTTTTCTAAATCCAGCTTGAACATCTGGAAGTTCACGGACTGTTATGTAAGGGTTCAGTTCAGTTCAGTTCAGTTGCTCAGTCGTGTCCGACTCTTTGCGACCCCATGAATCACAGCACACCAGACCTCCCTGTCCATCACCAACTCCCGGAGTTCACTAAAACTCATGCCCATCGAGTCGGTGATGCCATCCAGCCATCTCATTCTTTGTCGTCCCCTTCTTCTCCCACCCCCAATCCTTCCCAGCATCAGTCTTTTCCAGTGAGTCAACTCGTCTCATGAGGTGGCCAAAGTATTGGAGTTTCAGCTTTAGCATCAGTCCTTCCAATGAACACCCAGGATTGATCTCCTTTAGTATGGACTGGTTGGATCTCCATGCAGTCCAAGGGACTCTCAAGAGTCTTCTCCAGCACCACAGTTCAAAAGCATCAATTCTTCAGCGATCAGCTTTCTTCACAGTCCAGGTCCAAGTAAAAACACTTCCTCCTTCCTTCCTTCTCAGACCCTTAATATGCAAAGGAAAACTGCCAATTTCCCAAGGTAGAAAAACATGAGTTTTCTCAATTCTAAATCATCTCCATTGGACATTTCTGAAATAAGCATCATCATGCAGTTGATAGGCACAATTTTTTCTTTTGTTTCCAAAGGCTGTTACTAAATCAGTGATGTGCCATATGATTTATGGTCTCCTGGAATAAAAGAAACAGAGCATTGGGCACAGAGTCACTCTGTGTCTGGACCTCCGGACCATCCTCATGTGCCTGTGGTCCCCGTGTAATTACTGATCGTACCTTCCTTCCCTCTCAGCTGTCCCAGTTCATATGGAAAGTTACATGGTCACCCTAACAATCCAGCACTAAGAAAAGCCTGCCTGCCGGAGCCACACACACTTAATCAGTGTGTGATCCAGATGCTTGGTTTAAGAACCATCTGTCCTACAGTGTTGGCACATTTTCCTCTGCCGACCTGTCAAAACAGATGATCATATGTCAAAAGTCCTCTGCAACTCCATGACACAGCTTTCTTTATTCTCCCCTGGAAGGCGTGTGGTGATAACAAAATAACCCAGAGTCTTTCAGCCAACTCCTGAGCAGTGCTTCCAAATCCTTCCCCTGAACCATATAACCCTAAAGTCAGATGAGCATAAAGTTGTGCCCCCAAGATGTACAAGAGATGCCAATAGGCACTCCCACAGCAGCCTGCAAGAGGTTCTTTTGAATTGGGGTTTTTAAAATGAAACACGTGGAGTTTGCCCTCTACATTACAGCCTGTGAATGTTTATTTTAATTTGAAAATCATGTTTAAGTCAGCTGCCAAAGTACAAAACTGAACCATCCAGAAGATGCTCTCTTTATTCTGGAGTTTTCGAACCCCCTGCACATTTCTAAGAAATGGAATCCCAGAAGCCTTTGCTGTTATCCAACCAGAGCCGCTTGCTGGGAGGGAAGAGGTGGCTTTTACCATGGGAACCGAGCACAGGAAGTGACCTGAACAGGAAGAAAGCGAACACTGAGTGGGCAGGCATGGTGCATGGGGCATCGTTTCATCAAACCTCAGCTTTGCAGTAAGCATCATTATCCCCGTATTACAGATGTGAAAACACAGAGTCAGAGACCTTAAGGAACAGATTTAAGGTCTCAACAAGGAGCAGAGAGGAAATCTGAAGTCCAGGTCCCTCAGATTCAAAGGCAGGATTTCTCACGACTTGGGGCAGTCACTCCTTTTCTTCTCTGGAGTTTATCCAAGCACCCTTAGTTCACAGTGTGTCTCCCGTCTCAGGTTTCTCCTCAGCCTCACTGTCACTTTGAGTTTCTCACTCTCAACTGATTTTCTAGACTTCTCATGAGAGATTTGGAAAAAAAAATTTTTTTTAAAGTGTCCATGTCTATTTGAGGCTCTAAAGCTGATTTGTATTTATGGAAGATTATTTTGTGACTTTAAAAAATGTGGAAAACTACTATAGATAAAATGCATTTATTCTGAGATACAATCTGTTGGATTCTCTACTACCAAAGTGGGGAGAAAACAGGTGGTACTCCAGAAAAATACTCACAGATGGAAAATGTATAAACGGTAATTCACCAAAAACAACTGCAACCGTGACTTTTAAAATATGATTCTGGTTTCTTTTTTGGGTCGATGCGTACACTGGAAACTTTGGAACTCCCTGGATAATGAATGTTTGGCTAATTAAATGCTAAGTCCTGGGGAAAAGCCACGGATGGAAGAAAGAGGCTTTTTAATCACCGTGAAATTTTAATCTATGTCCTCAGTGATTCGGGCTTGAATCATATTGAAGAAGAGCAATACAGTGCAGCAGGGGACACCTGAGCTAAAACAAACCAATTCCATGTAAAGCACATTCCTCTCCATAGGTCCCTGGTGTTACTGCCATGAAAGTCCCAGAGGCTGCTAGAGACTAAATCACCTCATTTCCAAAGTTACTCAGTTTTCTAACCCTAACCCTTTGTTGGTTGCAGTGAAAGTATAAAATAGCCTGGAATGGCCTGGATTAGAATGTGAACAGTAATATTAATGCAATAATTCTTATCCTGCCTGGTAAATTCCTATTCATACTTCAAAACCCTATTCCAACATCCTTTCTTCAAGATACCACTTTCTCAGGAAGACTCATTCTCTCCTATTCAGTGCTTCCCTGATTTTTGTGTATTTGTCTTCTAAAACTCCATGATGGATCACTTTTATTGGTGATATGGTTTCACCCTACTAAACTCTGATATCCTCAGTGCCTGCCATCCAGAGTGCCTAACATAGAGCTTGGAATACAGTAGCTGCTCAATAAATGCTAAGTGATGAATGGGTAAATAAATAAACATAAACAAAAACTGATGGGTACTAGAAGCAGAACTACAACACTTGGATTGCATTTCCTTACATGAGGAAGCTGTGACCTACAGAAAAATTCTTCAGCATGACTTAATTCTGTCTTCAGATCCCTTCCTTCATTCATCCAGGCTAAAAAGAAGTCCTCTGGCCTTCACAGTCACGAAACTGTGGGGCTAAATTCAGCTGAAAGACACACCAGACCTGGTTCCTGTCTTTATGAGCCTCACACTCCTGTTAGTTTCTTCCCAAATGGATGGCAGATGTGTCACGATTGCCTTCCCATGGCAAGACCCTCTTCACAGCAATAGTGGACACTGTGATGTGCCTCCCACACATCCCTCTGGGACAAGGCACACACTGCCTTAGCTTCCTCTGAGAATGTTCACTGCAGGAGGCTCACAAAAATCCTTCTCCAGGAACTGCCCTTAGCCCAAGTGAGCTGACTCACCCAAGGTGATGTCCTCTCCCAGAAGCATACACTTCCCTATGAGGCTACAAAGACCTGGACTCTTTCCTTCAACTGAGAACGCCTCTGAAGGGCCATCTCGGCTCCAGAGCTTTCTGCAGAAGGAGCTGAAGTGTCTGCAGCTCATTCCTCCCTCTGCCTACTCCTGCTTCTCTCTCTTTCTCCCAGATGTCATTCCCAAGAGCCAAACGGAACCAATACCATCTCCTTGTGAATCTCCTTCTCAGAGTCTGCTTCAAGAAGCTTAACCTGAGGCAGCCACACCCTCCACTGGATCCACTTCCAAAGGACGTGGGGTCCCTTTTGTGGCAGGTGTAATGTGTTCAGGACGAGCTTGCTAAAGAACGTGTCAACATCATTGTTGCCTCTTACAAGAACAAGAGAAGGGCAGAGTCTTCTTTCAAGAACTGTTTTTAAGTTATTGGCTACATTAAATATTCTGTCCTCAAAAATCCTTTCTTTTTTTTATCTTCTTTAAAATATGTTTTAAATTTTAGAAATTAGAATTTTTGTTTACTTGCTTTTAGGTCTCACATACATAACAACAACCAAATAACAAACAGCAAATCCACACAGTTGCTTTCAAAATGTATGGAGTGGTTGGGGTCATACAACCTCACCCCTGTTACTATGTCTGTCATCAGAAAAGGACCTAGTAAGTGATTATTGCAAGATTACAGGAATAAGTTTAATAAACAAAATTAACTGCTCCCCTAAATGCCTTGGATGTGACAGTGACTTTGTAGATACAGTACCAAAGTCACGATCCATGAAAGATGCAGCTGATATGCTGGACTTCACTGGAATTAAGAACTTAAAAACTTTTGCTTTGCAAAGGACAATGTCAAGAGAATGAGAAGACAAGTCACAGATTTCCCCATCCAAGTTCCTGGCCCACAAAATCTGGCAGCACAATAAAAATAATTATTTGACACTACTAAATTTTAGGGTGGTTTGTTAATAGAGCTAGTAAATAAGACAGTAATTAATGAACTATTAAGCTACCAAGAATTGATGCTTTTGAACTGTGGTGTTGAAAAAGACTCTTGAGAGTCCCTTGGACTGCAAAGAGATCAAACCAGTCAATCCTAAAGGAAATCAACCCTGAATATTCATTGGAAGGACTGATGCTGAAGCTGAAGCTCCAATAGTTTGGCCACCTGCTGGGAAGAGCTGACTCATTGGAAAAGATCCTGATGCTGGGAAAGACTATGGGCAGAGAAGGGGATGACAGAGGATGAGATGGTTGGATGGCATCACCGACTCGATGGACATGAGTTCGAGCAAGTTCTGAGAGATGGTGATGGACAGGGAGGCCTGGCGTGCTGCAGTCCACGGGGTCACAAAAGGTTGGACATGACTGAGCTACTGAACAACGACGAAGCTACTAATTTCTTCCCCTTACCCACAAAAAGCATCACTGATCAACCATGCCTTTCTTTGGCACTAACCTGAACAGAGCCTCAGAATCCTCAGCAGAGCACTCCTAGGCAACCACGCTAAGAGGCAAGAGTTAATACTCAAGATATAACCTAGTTACAGATCTAAAGTATAAATAAATACATTTAAACAGTCTAGTTTAACCCTTTCATTTGCCAAAGTATTTGAGGTGCCCTGATGCAAAGCCCTCTGCTCCTGCCTGAGTCACCTGACAGCAGGGTTGGAGATGCACCCACAGGCGTCCCTTCTTCCAGCTTTGCGTCTTCTTTGCTGTGTGCACGTGACCTTGGCGGGCCTCCTCTGTGTGGCCCCGCTCTGAGCCTTTGCAGCCGCCGCTCCCTCGGCTCCACGGCACCCCCATCCCACCTTGCTATCACCTGTTAATACTTGGTCTCCCGTCTCATCTCAAACACCCCTTTCTCAAGAAAAAAAAAGCGCTAGTCTCTTAGTTGTGTCCAACTCTTTACGATCCCATGGAATGAAGCCCACCAGGCTCCCCGGTCCATGGGATTGTCCAGACAAGAATACTCAAGTGGGTAACCATTTCCTTCTCCAGGGGATCTTCCTGACTCAGGGGTCAAACCCAGGTTTCCTTCTGAGCTACCATTTATGCTTGTTCTCAAGTCTCACTTCAAACATCACTTTATTAAGAAAGCCCATCCCAAAATCACATTCCATCAAATGGTGATTCCCTCTCATATATCATCCTAAACTTTCCTTTAATGACATTTATCACAATTGTAATTAAATAATAATTTGTCTAATCAGCTGTTCAATGTCTGTATCCCCCAATAAATTATAAATTCCATGAGGACAGGGGCTGTATCTCTTTTGACCTCTACTCTACATGGCAAATGCTATCTAATATTTATTGAGTAAGTGAATGAGAGCAAGCAGGTCTAGGAAGTCTTTAACTGGGAGGGCTCACTCAGCTTTCTCTAGACTCATGATCTTCCTTTCCTTCCCTAAGGACTGTGTATCTAGTTATTTCCCTTCACCCAGCATCTCCAAACACCTGCTCACCTGCAGGCCCCTGAATCACCTTTGTGACTAACTGGCCTTTAAGGTCAAACATCTTCCCCTTCCACGGAGAACTTTATTCAGCACAGTGGCTGTTTCTCGACTGTCAGAGCTGATGACTGCACCATATGGATATGAACGCAAGCAAGCAGTTTTGTAATGACAGCTTAACATCTCCGTCTACACAGAGCTTCAGTTCAGTTCAGTTCAGTCGCTCAGTCGTGTCCAACTCTCCGTGACCCCATGAATCACAGCACGCCAGGCCTCCCTGTCCATCACCAACTCCTGGAGTTCACTCAAACTCATGTCCACAGAGTCGGTGGTGCCATCCAGCCATCTCATTCTCGGTCGTCCCCTTCTCCTCCCGCCCCCAACCTTTCCCAGCATCAGAGTCTTTTCCAGTGAGTCAACTCGTCGTATGAGGTGGCCAAAGTATCAGCTAACTAACATTCAGTCAATTAGAAAATATTACTGAACAATAATAAATTATCCAAAATGTAGGTTCATCCAGGAGCCAGATGACTCCTTTGCTGCCTTTTGAAGGGAACTGCTCGTTGCATTAGCACTGTAAATAAATGTGGTTTCCCAAAAAACTATTAAAAATGCCAACATATGGAGGCTGAACAACACGCTGCTGAATAATGAACAAATCATAGAAGAAATCAAAAGAGACATCAAAATATGCATAGAAATGAATGAAAATGAAAACACAACAACCCAAAACCTCTGGGACACTGTAAAAGCAGTGCTAAGGGGGAAGTTCATAACAATACAGGCATACCTCAAGAAACAAGAAAAAAGTCAACTAAATAACCTAACTCTACATCTAAAGCAACTAGAAAAGGAAGAAATGAAGAACCCCAGGGTCAGTAGAAGGAAAGAAATCATAAAAATTAGGGCAGAGATAAATGCAAAAGAAACAAAAGAGACCATAGCAAAAATCAACAAAGCCAAAAGCTGGTTCTTTGAGAAGGTAAATAAAATTGACAAACCACTAGCCAGACTCATTAAGAAACAAAGGGAGAAGAACCAAATCAATAAAATTAGAAATGAAAATGGAGAGATCACAACCGACAACACAGAAATACAAAGGATTATTAGAGAATGCTATCAGCAATTATATGGCAATAAAATGAATAACCTGGAAGAAATGGATAAATTCCTAGAAAAGTACAACTTTACAAAACTGAACCAGGAAGAAGTAGAAAATCTGAATAGACCCATCACAAGCACGGAACTAGAGGCTGTAATCAGAAATCTTCCAGCAAACAAAAGCCCAGGTCCAGACGGCTTCACAGCTGAATTCTACCAAAAATTTAGAGAAGAGCTAACACCTATTCTACTCAAACTCTTCCAGAAAATTGCTGAGGAAGGGAAACTTCCAAACTCATTCTATGAGGCCACCATCACCCTAATCCCAAAACCTGGTAAAGACCCCACAAAAAAAGAAAACTACAGGCCAATATCACTGATGAACATAGATGCAAAAATCCTTAACAAAATTCTAGCAATCAGAATCCAACAACACATTAAGAAGATCATACATCATAACCAAGTGGGCTTTATCCCAGGAATGCAAGGATTCTTCAATATCCGCAAATCAATCAACATAATACAACACATTAACAAACTGAAAAATAAAAATCATATGATTATCTCAATAGATGCAGAGAAAGGCTTCGACAAAATTCAACATCCATTTATGATAAAAACCCTCCAGAAAGTGGGAATAGAAGGGACATACCTCAACATAATAAAAGCTATATATGACAAACCCACAGCAAACATTATCCTCAATGGTGAAAAACTGAAAGCATTTCCCCTAAAGTCAGAAACAAGACAAGGGTGCCCACTCTCACCACTACTATTCAACATAGTTCTGGAAGTTTTGGCTACAGCAATCAGAGCAGAAAAAGACATAAAAGGAATACAAATTGGAAAAGAAGAAGTAAAACTTTCACTGTTCGCTGATGATGTGATCCTCTACACAGGAAACCCTAAAGACTCTACCAGAAAACTACTAGAGCTAATCAATGAATATAGTAAAGTTGAAGGATATAAAATCAACACACAGAAATCCCTTGCATTCCTATACACTAATAATGAGAAAATAGAAAGAGAAATTAAGGAAACTATTCCATTCACTGTTGCAACGAAAAGAATTAAATACTTAGGAATATATCTACCTAAGGAAACAAAAGACTTGTACGTAGAAAACTATAAAACACTACTGAAAGTAATCAAAGAGGACACTAATAGATGGAGAAATATACCGTGTTCATGGATTGGAAGAATAAATATTGTGAAAATGAGTATACTACCCAAAGTAATTTATACATTCAATGCAATCCCTATCAAGCTACCAACGATATTTTTCACAGAACTAGAACAAATAATCTCACAATTTGTATGGAAATACAAAAAACCTCGAATAGCCAAAGCAATCTTGAGGAAGAAGAATGGAACTGGGGGAATTAACCTGCCGGACTTCAGGCTCTACTACAAAGCCACAGTCATCAAGACAGTATGGTACTGGCATAAAGACAGAAATATAGATCAATGGAACAAAATAGAAGGCCCAGAGATAAATCCATGCACCTATGGACACCTTATCTTTGACAAAGGAGGCAAGAATATAAAATGGAGAAAAGACAGTCTCTTTAACAAGTGGTGCTGGGAAAACTGGTCAGCCACTTGTAAAAGAATGAAACTAGAACACTTCCTAACACCATACACAAAAATAAACTCAAAATGGATTAGAGAGCTAAATGTAAGACCAGATTTTATAAAACTCCTAGAGGAGAATGTAGGCAAAACACTCTCCGACATAAATCACAGCAGGATCCTCCAAGACCCACCTCCCAGATTATTGGAAATAATTGCAAAAATAAACAAATGGGACCTAATTAAAATCAAAAGCTTCTGCACAGCAAAGGAAACTATAAGTAAGGTGAAAAGACAGCCTTCAGAATGGGAGAAAATAATAGCAAATGAAGCAACTGATAAAGGATAAATCTCCAAAATATACAAGCAGCTCCTGCAGCTCAATTCCAGAAAAATAAATGACCCAATCAAAAAATGGGCCAAAGAACTAAACAGACATTTCTCCAAAGAAGACATAAAGATGGCTAACAAACACATGAAAAAATGCTCAACATCCCTCATAATCAGAGAAATGCAAATCAAAACCACAATGAGATACCATTTCACACCAGTCAGAATGGCTGCTATCCAAAAGTCTACATGCAATAAATGCTGGAGAGGGTGTGGAGAAAAGGGAACCCTCTTACACTGTTGGTGGGAATGCAAACTAGTACAGCCACTATGGAGAACAGCGTAGAGATTCCTTAAAAAACTGGAAACAGAACTGCCATATGACCCAGCAATTGCACTCCTGGGCATACACACAGAGGAAATCAGAATTGAAAGAGACACATGTACTCCGATGTTCATTGCAGCACTGTTTATAATAGCCAGGACATGCAAGCAACCTAGATGTCCATCTGCAGACGAATGGATAAGAAAGCTGTGGTACATATACACAATGGAGTATTACTCAGCCATTAAAAAGAATGCATTTGAACCAGTTCTAATGAGGTGGATGAAACTGGAGCCTATTATACAGAGTGAAGTAAGCCAAAAAGAAAAACACCAATACAGTATACTAAAGCATATATATGGAATTTAGAAAGATGCAAATGATAACCCTGTATACGAGACAGCAAAAGAGACACAGATGTATAGAACAGTCTTTGGGACTCTGTGGGAGAGGATGAGGGTAGGATGATTTGGGAGAATGGCATTGAAACATGTATGTTGTCACATGTGAAACGAATCACCAGTTCAGGGTCGGTGCATGTTACAGGATGCTTGGGGCTGGTGTGCGGGGATGACCCAGAGGGAGGATAAAGGGAGGAGGGAGGTGGGAGGGGGGTTCAGGAGGGGGAACTCATGTACACCCGGGGCAGATTCATGTCAATGTATGGCTATGCTATGCTATGCTATGCTAAGTCACTTCAGTCGTGTCCGACTCTGTGTGACCCCATAGACGGAAGCCCACCAGGCTCCCCCTTCCCTGGGATTCTCCAGGCAAGAACACTGGAGTGGGTTGCCATTTCCTTCTCCAATGTGTGAAAGTGAAAAGTGAAAGTGAAGTCGCTCAGTCGTGTCCGACCCATAGCGACCCCATGGACTGCAGCCTACCAGGCTCCTCCATCCATGGGATTTTCTAGGCAAGAGTACTGGAGTGGCTTGCCATTGCCTTCTCCCAATGTATGGCAAAACCAACCAATATAATATTGTAAAATAATTAGCCTCCAATAAAAAGTAAATTTATTAATTTAAAAAAACATGTGGTCTCCCAGAAGGCCAAGGGGTGGGTTTGGCCCAGGGACCTAATTACTGTCACGATTCTGGCTCATGCTGGGTTTGTAGCAACTAAGTGATTGGACTTCTGACTTTGGTGTCTTTGGGTGCTTCTAACTTCAGGCAGTGACTACAATATGGGAGATAATCAACGAATATTTGCATCATTCGTGAACTACTTAATTGGGCTAAGAGCATCTGACCTGGTCTCTTAGTCTTCAGCTATGCCCTCACCAATCATTCACCAGTTTTCAACGTCAGTGATCTCTCCAAGCCACATTATTGTACATAGTCTTCCATGGCTCCCTACTGTCTGTGAAACAAGTGAGAGATCTTCGGGGCTGCACCCAGGGAATCCAGGCACCACGATGAGAGGCTCCCTCCTCTCATCCACCCCACTCACTGGGGACTCCAACCAGAATGAACAGAGAGCAAGATCCAGGCCTGCCAGTGAACCCTTCCGCTGCGTCCCCCAGCCTACAACTGCTTCCTTCTTCTGCCTACCTGACTCCTACCCACCCGTTAAGAATGTGCTCAGACACTAACCCGTCAGAAATCCACCTTTACACCAGCCTTCCCTCCCTCTGAAAGAGGGTTAGACACCCATCCTCTGGGTCCTGTGGCCCCGTGCTTCCCCTATGAAAGCAGGGATCACACTGGACTGCAAATACCCATCTGCCTGTCTGGTTCCTCTGAAGACCTGGGAATTCACTGGGACCTGGGCCTCGGCCTGCAGGAGAAGCATAATAACTCCTACCCTGCAGGGTGGCTGTGAGCATCACATGAAATGACGTACATGGGCCTAGCAATGCGCCTGGCACCTCGCAGGTCTTAATCCACGTTGAGTCAGCAAATGCACGAGTGAAGATCAGTGGTAAAGAACTTGCTGCCGCGCAGGAGCTGTAAGGACCACGGGTCCAGTCCCTGCGTCGCGAGGATCCCCTGGAGAAGAAGTGGCAGCCCACTCCAGTGGTCTTGCCTGGAGAATCCCACGGACAGAGGAGCCTGGCGGGCTGCAGTCCATGGGGTCTCAAAGAATCGGACACGATTGAAGCAACGTAGCAAAGATCATATAGCTGCACGTGAGTCAGAGCGCCAAGAAGGAAAAGGTAGACAGGATTTAGGTGGTATTGATAAACCAGATGTATGCCCCTAGAGGTTAGGCAGCAGGCTTTATTTTTCTCTTAGGACCAAATGCCCCTTTCACAGCAATTCTTTATAACACTCCATTTACTATGATGAACTAGTAGAGTGTAGACTCTATAGTAGAGTGTACTATTCTGTATACTAGTATAGGTAGTATACTACCTATAGGTTATAGTATAACCTAACCACATAATCGGAGAAGGCAATGGCAAGCCACTCCAGTACTCTTGCCTAGAAAATCCCATGGATGGAGGAGCCTGGTAGGCTGCAGTCCGTGGGGTCGCTAAGGGTCGGACACGACTGAGCGAGTTCACTTTCACTTTTCACTTTCACACATTGGAGAAGGAAATGCAACCCACTCCAGTGTTCTTGCCTGGAGAATCCCAGGGATAGGGGAGCCTGGTGGGCTTCCGTCTATGGGGTCACACAGAGTTGGACACGACTGAAGTGACTTAGCAGCAGCAGCAGCAACCACATAATTGTTTAAATAGATGTATTTTAAAGATAATCCTATAGAATATTTTAAAGACAAAGAAAAGGCGATATCTTAATATTATATTTCAATAAATAATTGCTCATACATGGCTTGGGAAGACACAGGGATCGAAAAGCTGTCTGCACCTCTTTCTAATAAGCAGGTTTGGATTTGGGAGACATAAGACAGTATTCAGCTGACTGCTGTTGACATTTTTTCTCTATCGTTGACATTTTGAAATAAGGGCTAAATAAGCACCTTTCTATATTTATAACTACAGAGACAGACTGGGACCTGGGGGAAGGTATCGGCATCTTAAATTCAACAGTGGCCTTGCCATCCACAACATAATTTTCTGAATGGTGAACTACTTTTGGCAAAGTTTTGGACAACAACAACAAAAAAATACAGTCCATCATTGATTTACCCAGTAGTTGCTTTCCTAGAAACCTCAGTGTATCTTAAAACCATGCACAAAATAATTTCTTTATACATATTGATAGATTGATAGATACAAGGCTTATAGAGTTCTATACATACATAAAACTATAAACAGATTTTTCATTTACATGCATTTCCAGTGAGACATGTAAAAGTTGCTCAGAAAGATGCAAGTGGATCCTTTGTAATACTGAACTTTTTCAGTTCAGTTCAGTTCAATCGCTCAGTCGTGTCTGACTCTTTGCGACCCCATGGACTGCAGGACGCCAGGCTTCCCTGTCCCTCACCAACTCCCGAAGCCTGCTCAAACTCATAGAACAGTCAATATATTGGACAACTCTATCCCCCATCCACTAATTGCTTTCAGTTTCCCCAGACATCCAACAACCAACCAGGAAACACCCTCATAAATACGCAAAATACTCTGAAGGGGGCAGCACCGCTCCCTTTGAGAATCACCACTCCCCGACACAAAACTGGCTGAACCCAGGACACCCATCAGCCTGGGTGGAACCCTCCAGGGCTCAGCATTGTTCCTCTCTCCTGGTAGAAATCTCCGTCCAGACCCCTAAGAAGGGAAGCCTCGGAGGAGGCTACAGGTATGCAAACTGATGCCTGATACAGCCAGCTGGGTACACTGTCCCCACGCACTGCCTCCAAGAATAACGTTTGTACATGAGGGCATCCGCAAGAGGGACTTACACGCCCCTAATGGCCTCCAGCTGCTGCCAGCCACACTGTGCCCAGGGGCACAGCCAAGCCAGACTGGACCCTGGGCTGCCTGCCCAGGCTGAATCCAAACTGAACTCAGCCACCAGCTCCCTGAAGCCACATCCACAGCGTGCAGGCAGGAGACGTGGCTTCTACTCTCAATTCTGCTGCTGACTCGCTGTGTGACCTGGGCGAGGTGCTTGACTTCGCTGGGCTTTATTTAACCCTCTGTCATGAGAGTTAGCCAAAATTCTCTTTTTTGCCCTGAAATTTGTTATTACAAGGGAAGATGAATCAACACAGGAGGAAAATGCTCAAGTGACTCCTGGAAGACCATCCCTAGTAAAACTGTGGCCAGCACCCTTTAAGGAATAAAATGGGTCATTTTATAATCAGGACATGAATTTCTGGTGCACTGATGGCCCAGCGATTGGCTAGAAGTCTAAGCTGGCCTGCGAGGAAGAGGGTGCACGAGAGCCTCAGCGGAACGAATGGGGCGCCGAAAGTCAAGAGGCCCCGCCTCGGAACGATGAGATGAGACCCGGTGCTAAGAGCCTTAAAGGAGCTTGTAGACAGCAGGTCCGAGATGTCAGCCGGGTGTGTTTCACTCATTAATTCACATTTATTAAGTATGCTTTTGTTCGGGGGAGGGGGGAGGGGGTTGCCAAGAAAGTTTCCAGCTTTTTTTAAAATGCTTTTTCTATTGTAGCAAAGGCCTCATAATGTAAAACATCCTATTTTAACCGTATTTAACTGTGTAGTTAGGTGGTACTAAGTGCATTCATATTGTTGTGCAACTCCCGCCAACTCTCTCCTGAGTTTTTTACCTTCCAAGAGTGAAACTCTGTCCTCATTAGACCTAAGGCATATATATGGAATTTAGAAAGATGGTAACCTTAACCCTGTATACGAGACTGCAAAAGAGACATAGGTGTATAGAACAGTCTTTGGGATTCTGTGGGAGAGGGTGAAGGTGGGATGATTGGGGAGAACGGCATTGTAGCATGTATGTTATCATATGAGATCAGTCCAGGTTCGACGCGTGATACAGGATGCTTGGGGCTGGTGCACGGGGATGACCTGGAGGGAGGATATGGGGAAGAAAGAGGTGGGAGGGGGGTTCAAGAAAGGGAACACATGTACACCCGGGGCGGATTCATGTCAATGTATGGTAAAACCATCCAATATATTAATGTAAGGTAATTTGCCTCCAATAAAATTAAAAAAAAAAAAAGACCTAAGTCCCCACTCACCCCCACCCCGCCCCTTCACGCCCTCCCCGCCCCTCACCCCTCACCCCTCCACATCCCTTCACCCCCCCGCCCCTCACCCCTCCCCGCCCCTCACCCCTCACCCCTCCCTGCCCCTCACCCCTCCCCGCTCCTCACCCCCTCCCCTGGCATCTACTAATGTACTTTCTGACTCTATGAATGTGACTGTTCTCAGTGCCTCCTGTAAGTGGAATCGAACAGTATTTTGTCTACACCTGCTGCATGTTGGGATGCATTTTTGAGGTGAATGTAACATAGTCTTACAAACAGATTGCACTGCTTTCCCCCCATGCTATACGCTAGGTGCTCGTTAGTAATCTTTTTTATACACAGCAGTGTGTATGTCAGCAGCAGCAGACGCAAGTGCGTTCTGAGAGCATCCTGCCTGCCCAGCACTCGGGGGGTGAACGGGCAGAGCTGTCTGCGAGAAGCTTGCAGCGTCATGGCGGAAGACAGAAAATGCAGAAACAATTCACGCTTTCACGAGATGATTCCAAACAGCGAGAAGCAATAAGAAAACAGAACGAGATGAAGAGACTAGCGAGGGGGGAGCGGGGGGCTAATTTCAAAAGGAGGTCTAAGGAAGGCTGAGACCTGAAAAAGGAGAAAGCAATTAATCGTGCAAAGGTCCGTGGGCAGAGGGCTCCAGACAGAAGGACCACAGTGAGCGCTGGCCTGGAGGGGGGACTCTGGGGGTGTGGCACGAGGTGAGGGCAGAGGGCAGAAAAAGCACTTAGTTCAGGGTCTCATGGACCATGATGATGGAGTTTGGATTTTATTCTAAGAGCCATGAGCAGCCACTAGAGGATTTTTTATATTTTTAAAAGATGATCTGATTTACATTTTTAAAATATCACTCAGGCTGCTCTGGGGAGGGTAGAGCATAGGTTAGAAAAAGGCTGGCAGGCTGAGGGATCCCTAGGAGGCCAGCGCAGCTGCCCGGGGTGGGGAGGAAACAACTTGGGCTGGGATTCTAGCAATGGGACCAACAGGGTGGTTGGAACAGAGTGGATGTGGCACCAACAGGACACGCCCATGGACTGCAGGGAGGTCAGTGGGAAGGATTGCTCCTTAGACGGGCCCGGCGGTCTCCTCATCCCACATGGGGTTTGATGGTCTTCACGCACAGGTCCACACTTCGCAGAACCGGGAGCTCATCCTGCAGAGCAGCCGGTTCTGGACGTGATGGAGAATGCCTTCCCAGACGGTATCGCGTTTTGTCTTCCTGGGACATCTACCCCATGTTCCTTCTCTCTCCCCTCCAAAGGCACAAGAAGGAGACCAGTTCGTTTTCCTCAGAGCTCTCTCCAGAGGCTCTGAGACTTCCTCCTGCCTCTTCTTGCTCCAAAAAAATGAATTTTCCTCTTGGGGGCCAGGCAAGACTTCCACAAGCTGGCCTTTCCTGATCTTCACACATCTCACATCTCGCGTCTCAGCGTCCTCTCCTCCCTCATATCCCCATCCCCGATCCATTCATTACACGCACACAAACACACACACACACCACACACACACACACATACACACCACACACACCACACAACCACACACACACACACCATAAACAAACATACACACAACACATACACACCACACACACACATACACCATACACACACACCACACACACACACCATAAACACACAGACACCATAAACACACAGACACCATAAACACACACGGACACCACAAACACACAGTACACACATACAACACACACACATCACACAACACACACACCACATACACAACACACACACAACACACAACACACACACACTATAAACACACACACCACACACACACCAAACACACAGCACACAACACACACACACTATAAACACACACACACCACACACACACCATAAACACACACACACACCACACACGGTAAACACACACACCACACAACACACACATACACACAGACACCACACACACACACAGACACCACACACACACAGAGTACACACACTCACCACACACACACACAGAGTACACACACACACACCACACACACCACACATACACCATACACACCACACACACACACCACACACACAGAGTAAACACAGACACCACACACACAGTACACACACATACCACATACACACACGCACACACCACACACACACACACACACCACACACACACACACACACACACACACCACACACACACACACATACACACACACTGATCTCCACTAGGGGAAGGTTGCTATTCTCTTTTCGTCCTCATCTCCATCTGCCCCTAGTGCCTGTCCAGCCACTGAAGTTTTCAAAAGGGAAAATCGAGGTTTGAAACCCATTGTTTCTGAGCTGATCACAGAGCAGTGACTCCCCCCGCTTTCCAAATCCCGGCTCTAAAGCGGTTATGCTAAGCCCCCAGATGACAGCATCTCAGGAGGGAATCCGTGATCAAGAGGTTGGCATCGGATCATGGGGTTCTCTCCTCCCACTCCTCAAATTTTCTGGATGGGTGGAGCTGCTGCTCTTTTTGCCCTAAACGGGTTTATCTCAGCCTGTCAGTTTCGGGTATGAATCACCTACTCAAAGACTATTTCCAGCCAGTTACCTCTCCTTCACCATCAGACACTGGAGAAATTAACAGAGGCTAATGGACTTAAGAAGCCCCAGTGCCAGGAGCAGACGGTTGACAAAGAGGCTCCAGAGCTACCCACCTCTTTTCCTGTTTTCTCCCCTGCCAGTCACTGATTCTATTAGCCGAAAAGCCCTATTTAGCCAGGCTGCAGTTCCTATTTTAGGGCCTACCAGGGTTCCCCCAGGGAAGTACACCAGTGGGAGAAAAGGGCTTTTTGAAGATTACATATGAGCAAAAAGAGAGAGCCTTTGAACACTGATGGAGATTCTGGGCTTCAAACTCCAGCCGGCTCTGCGGATCTCACAGAAAAAATAAATGGGCTAAAGGGAAAGAGATAAAGAGGAAAAGTAACCATTAGAAGAATTAGAGGACTTCAGACCTGGCAGGAGTTACAAAGAGTGCTGAGAATCAGGAGCCCGTGATTTGTCCAGATTCTATTTTTGCTGTGTGACCTTGGGTAAGTGAGTATATCTCTCTGAGCCTTTTTTACTCAATACATATCAGTTGATAAACACCTTGGGCTAAGTACTGTGCTGGGTTATGGGGATTCAAAGGCAACCAGAGGCTCTCCAGGAGCTCACAGCTCTGTGGGGCAGCCAGGAAAAAAGATAACTGCAACATCATGTGACAGGGGTCTCCCCACTGGTACAATCAGCAGCTTTTATAGATGGAAAATAACAGCACCAGTGAAAGTGAAAGTCAGGTCTGATTCTTTGTGACTGCGTGGACTACACAGGCCATGGCATTCTCCAGGCCAGAATACTGGAGTGGGGAGCTTTTCCCTTCTCCAGGGGATATTCCCAACCCAGGGATCGAACCCAGGTCTCCCGCATTGTGGGCAGACTCTTTACCAGCTGAGCTACCAAGGAAGCCCAAGAATACTGGAGTGGATAGCCTATCCCTGCTCCAGCGAATCTTCCCAACCCAGAAATCAAACCAGGGTCTCCTGCATTGCAGGCAGATTCTTTACCAACTGAGCTACTAGGGAAGCCCCAATAACAACAGTAGTAATAACTCGTATCTGCAGAGCTTCAAGTCCTCCTGGATACAGGGTGCCTCCCCTGATCTCCCATGTGATAGACAGGGCTCTGGGGCTCCTGGCAAGGTCCCCAGCCCTTCCTCCCTCCTCCCTTGTTCCCTTTTTCCCTCCTCCTGTGCTCCTTCCTCCCTTGCTCCATCCTCCTCCCTCCCCCTCCTCCCTCCTCCCTTGCTCCCTCCTCCCTTGTTCCCTCCTCCCTCACCCCTTGCTCCCTCCTCAATCCTCCCTCTTCCCTTGCTCCCTCCTCCCTCCTCCTTCCTTGTTCCCTTTTTACCTCCTCCCTCCTCCCTCCTCCCTCCTCCCTTGCTCCCTCCTCCCTCCTTCCTTCCTCCCTCCTCCCTCCTCCCTTCTCCCACCTCCCTCCTCATTCCTTGTTCCCTTTTTACCTCCACCCTCCTCCCTTCCTCCCTGCTCCCTCCTCCCTTGCTCCCTCCCTCCCTTCTCCTTCCTCCCTCCCTCCTCCCTCCTCCCTTCCTCCCTGCTCCCTCCTTCCTTCCTCTCTCCTCCCTCCTCCCTTCTCCCTCCTCCCTTGCTCTCTCCCTCCCTCCTCCCTCCCCCTCCTCCCTCCTCCCTGCTCCTTCCTCTCTCCTCTCTTGCTCCCTCCTCCCTCCTTCCTTCCTCCCTCCTCCCTCCCCCCTTGCTCCCTCCTTCCTCCTCCCTCCTTCCTCCTCCCTCCTCCCTCCTCCCTTCTTCCTCCTCCCTTGCTCCCCTCCTCCCTTGCTCCCTCTCTCCCTCCTCCCTCCCCCTCCTCCCTCCTCCCTCCCCCTCCTCCCTCCTCCCTGCTCCTTCCTCTCTCCTCTCTTGCTCCCTCCTCCCTCATACCTTCTCCCTCCTCCCTCCTCATTCTTTGTTCCCTTTTTACCTCCTCCCTCCTCCCTTCCTTCCTGATCCCTCCTCCCTCCCCCTTGCTCCCTCCCTCCCTTCTCCTTCCTCCCTCCCTCCTCCCGCCTCCCTCCCCCTTGCTCCCTCCTCCCTCCTCCCTTGCTCCCTCCCTCCCTCCTCCCTCCCTTCTCCCTCCTCCCTCCTCCTTCCTTGTTCCCTTTTTACCTCCTCCCTCCTCCTTTGCTCCCTCCCTCCCTCCTCCCTCTTCCCTCCCTTCTCCCCTCCTCCCTCCCTCCCTCCTCCCTCCCTTCTCCCTCCCTTCTCCCTCCTCCCTCCTCCTTCCTCCTTCTTTGTTCCCTTTTTACCTCCTCCCTCCTCCTTTGCTCCCTCCCTCCCTCCTCCCTCTTCCCTCCCTCCTCCCTCCTCCTTTCCTCCTCCCTCCTCCCTGCTGCCCTCAGGCGCAGGCACACATGGCTCTCTGCCCTGGCGCCTCAGATCTAAGGCCATCCTGCTTTCTGTCCTGGTTCAGATCAAGCACCCAGACCATCCCCGCCTGCTCAGGGCCCTGAAACCCACCAGGCTCTACGTCCCCACCTAAACACCCCGTATCCTCTGCAGTCGCCTCGATCCTCAACTCAGCTTCGCAGACATTCCCCTTCTGGCTCCAGCTGAACTCTGACCTCCTTAGGAGCACTCTTCACTCGGGCCTGATTCCTTTCCCACACCCCTTCTGCCGCCCGTAGTGCTCCTTCCTGCTCCTCACTGCCACTTCCAGAACAGTGCTCCCTCCCGAAAGGCCTGCAGCTCTGAAGCTCATCCCTTCGTGTCAGCAGTAGAGAACTCTCCCACTGGCGCCATCCTCAGACCAAAGGCCACTGCCCCTGACTCCCTGCAGTCTTTACCTCCTGGTTCACAGGCACTCTTTCCTGCGCAGACTTAGTTCCGGTTTCCCTGAAAGTGCTCCCCTCAACAGCACGCTCTCATTCTGCATCCCTCTCGTGCAAGAGCCACGCCTCAGCCACTCCACGCTATACTCATGTCTTCCCTTGTCACTGACAACAATCATTCTTTCACCGTAACCTCAGTTTCAAGAAGCTCATTCTCCAGGCTCCAGTCACCCTGAGATCAATGATTCTTCTACCTAGGACCTAAGGTCCATTCATTCTGCCACCTTTTCACTGCCCTTTACCCCACACATCCATACTTTCCTGTCTGTGCAACAAAGATGATCAGTCATCGCCAGCATCATCTTCATCATCACCACCACCACCGTCTTCACCATCCACATCATCCAATTCTATTACCCTTGCGGCAGGTGCTACATTCTAAAACCCGACTGCAACAACACCTCCCATCTCACATGTACTTTGAGTGTGACTTTGACACTCCTTGCATTAAGAAATGGGTTTCTGTGTCCTACCCTTGAATCTACATGGGGCTGTGACTATGGCAGAAGTGATGCCAAGACTATTTCATAAAAAGCGACAGAGCCTCTGCCTTGCTTCCCTGGGACACTCAGGCTTGGAGCCGAGCTACCACACCATAAGAGGTCCACGTGGAAAGAAATTCAGGCCCTCTGCCCAGTTCCAGACAAGCTCATGGATGATAGACAGTGCCAGTTTGCCAGCCATGTGAGCCACCATCTGTATGGTGCCTAGCCATCAGGTCCCTAGGGCTGCTATAACAAATTACCACAAATTGGGTGGCTTAAAACAGAAATTTACCTGCTCACAGCTCTGAAGGCTAGAAATCCAGGGTGTCCCAGGGTTAAACTCCTCTGGAAGCTCTAGGGGAGAATCCGTTGTTCGCTCTTCCAGTGCCTGGAGCCTGAGGCATCCCTGGGTTTGAAGCTGCACTGCCTCAGTTTCTTCTCCTGTGGTTACACTGTGTCCGTCACTTTTTTCTGTCGAAGCTGCCTGTTTCTCTCTTACAAGAACACTTGTAATTGTGTTTAGGGACCATGCAGATAATCCACGACAACCTCCAGTCTCAAGATTCTTAATCACATTTGCAAAGACCTCTTTTCCAAATAAGGCAACATTTACAGCTTCCCAGAATGAGGGTCTGATATCTGTGAAGGGCCGTTATCTGTGATCTGTCTTCTAATTGCTGTGGTTCAATTGCTAAGGCGTGTCTGATTCTTTGCAACCCCTTGGACGACAGCAAGCCAGACTCTTACATCCTCCACTACCTCCCAGAATTTGCTCAAATTCACGCCTGTTGAGTCGGTGATGCCATTCAACCATCTCATCCTCTGCTGTCACCCTCTCCCTTTGCCCCCAATCTTTCCCAGCATCTGGGTCTTTTCCAGTGAGTCAGCTCTTTGCATCAAGTGGCCAAAGTACTGGAGCTACAGCTTCAGCATCAATCCTTCCAATGAATATTCAGGGTTGACCTCCTTTAGGATTAACTGGTTTGATCTCCTTGCTGTCTGAGGGACTCCTTAAGCGTCTTCTCCAGCACCACAATTCAAAGCATTAATTCTTCAGCTCTCAGCCTTCCTCATGGTCCATCTCTCACATCTGTACACCTGTCTACTACACCATCTTAAAAGTGGATCCTCCGTTCCCCAGTCAAACCACCCCAGCTGAGCAGAGACAAGCTGTCCCCACCAAAGTCCTGCCAAAAATGGAAGATTCACAAAAAAATGAATGATTGCTGCTTTTTTAAGCCTCTAAGTACTGGGGTGGTTTGTTACACAGCAATAGATAACTATTACAAGCCTCAACAGCTTTGTTTGTTTCTTGCTTCATTGCGCTTGCTGGTTTAATCCAACTGTCCACCTGTTTTCAACATGCACCTAGCAGCTGAACATGATAAGAGGGAAACACACAGCCCTGCTGACTCTGCCCGCTCTGGGTCCACAACCTCTAAGCTGAAATGGGCCCCTGTGGGGTGGGGGTGCGGGCTGCCCAGCCATCCGACTACATTTCCCTAAAAAGAATCATTCTCCCAAACCCCATTTCACCCCTTCTTCCAACGTAAACCTTCACTGCTTCCTCCCCAGACTTAGTCTCAGCTGATGTTTTTTATCCCTATTTCACTGAGACAACAGAAGCGATCAGAAAAGCACTTCCACAAGCTCCTCCATCACATCCGTCAGCCACGTCCACCCACACTCACTGACTGCCCTCCTGCTACTTTGGATGACCTCTCAATGCTCCAGGCCCTACTCGGGCCCACTAATCAGTCCCCAAGGACATCACTCACCCTCCCGCATCTCCTGCATCATCACTTCTGCCTCTCCCTGCATAATTCCCTCCAATGCTAGATATGTTTTATTTCTCCCATTTTCTCCAGCGACCTACATTCCTCCTCCCCTTTAAAATAAAAGAATGGTCTTTTATTCTCACAGTCTCTAATGCCTCTCCTCCCATTCTCTCTTGAATCCAATCAGGCTTTCCGCCCAACATTTTACTGAAAATTACTCTTATCAAGGTTATCCAGTGTTGCCAAGTCCCAGGTCCTTTGTTATCCCTGATAAATATGGGTTTCTTGGGGATTCTGTCACAAATTACCACAATCTAGGTGGCTACATCAGGAGGTCTGCAGGCTAGAAATCCAGAGTCAAGGTGTTGGCAGCGTCATGCCCCCTCTGAAGTTTCCAGAAAGAGTCTTTCGTTACCTCCTCCAGCTTCTGGTAGCTATCAGCCTTGCCTGGCATCCCTGGGCTTGCAGCTGCATCACTCCAACCCCTCTACCTGCCTTCATCCTTACCTGGCCTTCTGCCCTCTGTGTATCTCGGGCGTCCCTTCTTCTTCTTGTAAGGATAGCAGTCATTGGATGTAGGGCTGATCCTAATCCAGTATGACTTCATCTCAACTTAGCTAATTCCATCTGCAAAAACTCTATTTCCAAATAAGGTCACATACTGAGTTTCCAAGTAGACGTGAATTTGAGAGGACACTGTGTTAGTCGTTCAGTCATGTCCGACTTTTTGGAATCCCATGGACTTTAGCCTGCCAGGATCCTCTGTCCATGGGATTTCCCAGGCGAAAATATTGGAGAGGGTTACCATTTCCTTCTCCAGAGGATCTTCCCAACCCAGGGATCGAACCCGGGTCTCCTACTTGGGCAGGCAGATTCTTTACCGTCTGAGCCAGCCTATCCCACTGCATTAGCAGCAACAGCAGCAGTACTGACCATCCCCTCTTGGAAACACTTCTTCCTTCTCTTGGCTTCCAGCACACCCGTTCTCCGGGGTTCCCTTCCCCCTCCTCAGCCTCCTTTGCTGGGTGCCCCGAATCTGCCGGGGCCCAAGCTCGGTGCTTGGAGGCCTGCTCGTCACTCCCACAGGCCTCCCCTGGGCGCTGCTGTTGTGTAGTCGCTCAGTCCTCCCCTGGGCACTGCTGTTGTGTAGTCGCTCAGTCGTGCCCAGCTGTCTTGTGACCCCGTGGGCTCTAGCCTGCCAGGTTCCTCTGTCCATGGGATTTCCCGGGCAACAATACTGGAGTAGGTTGCCTTTTCCTTCTCCAGGCGATCTATCCAACCCAGGGACTGAACCTGGATCTCCTGCACTCTAGGCAGATTCTTTACTGCTGAGCCATTGGGGAAGCCCCCTTCCCTAGCTGATCTTGTCCAATTTCATGGCTTTAAATCCCTGGATACTGACAATTCCAAATTTCCTACAACCAGCCTCCACCTCTCTCATGAATTCTAGACTCATACACCCACCTTGGATGTCTAAGGACCATTTCAAAATTAGTATAAAATTAGTATAAAATTTTTTAAATCTCAACTCTTCTTCCATCCCCCCCAAAAAAACAAAAACTGTTACACCCACAGAATCTCTCGTCTCACTAACTGGCATTTCTCAGGTCATTAAAACAGTTATTCATGAGTCTTCTCTTTCTCACATCTCATTTCCAAATGCAACAACAAATCCTGCTGACATCACCTTCAAGGTATAGCCCATACACAGTCACTTCCCACAACCCCCTTACTACATCCTGGTCCCACCACCACCACCCTGGGGTCAGAAGACCACAGCCCATCAGCCAAACCCATCCTCCCATCTGTTTTTTAAATGAAGTTTTACAAAACAGTCACACCCATTTGCTTCCATGTCATCTGTGGCTGCTTTCACGTTCCAAGGGCAGGATGGACTAATCGCAACAAACACTACACGGCATACAGAGCTGAACACATTTACCGTCTGGTACTTTATTCAAAGAGAGTCCCAGGTGGCACTAGTGGTAAAGAACCCACCTGCCCATGCAGTAGACACTAGAGACATGGGTTCAACCCCTGGGTTCAGAAGATCCCTTGGAGGAGGGTACGGCATCCTACTCCAGTATTCTTGCTAGAGAATCCCATGGACAGAGAAGCCTGGCAGGCAACAATCGGGGTCTACATGGGGTCGCAAAGAGCTGGACATAATTGAAGCAACTCAGCACACAGAGCACTTCATTCAAAAAAGCTTGCCAGTCCCTAGCCTGGACTGCTACAGTCACGGGGCTCCCTCTCTCCACCTTTGCCCACACAAGAGTTGATTCTCAACGCAGCAGACAGGGCATCACTTTTTAAACCCGAGTCAGCCCCTGCTACTCCCGTTTGGAATTATTCACTGCCCCTCTGGCTCACTTCCCCTCGCCCACCTGGCCCTCAGCTCTAACCTCCAGCAACATCTCGGCTTTTCTCTCCAGCTATTCTCTGTCTCCAATTTCTCCAGCCACACCAGACGTGTTCCTGCTCCCAGAACATTCCAGGCATGCTCCTAGCCCCGGGCTTTCGCATTTTCTATTCCCTGCCCCCCGCCCAGAGTCTCATCATCCTCGACAGACTCACCCGGCACTCCCACATCCTCAGGAGAGGACACGTTCCTGTTCTCTGGTGTGAAACAGCACCGCCCGCCCAAGCTCTCCCCTTCCCGCGTCCTGTTCTACTTCCATCCACAGAGTTTCTCGTCATCAGACCCCACGCCCTCTTTCTACTTGTTTGATTATTACTTCTTGTCTTCCTGCAGTTTGCCTTCTGCGTGATACACATCCCTGTGTCCCCAGCACTTACCCCAATGCCTCGACCATAGTAGGTACCCTGGAAAGACCTGGTGGATGAGAGAAGGGCCAAGAGAATGAACGGTCACTCTGCGGGTCAGTCCCAGTGCTACGCCACCCTCACAGTGGCCTGTGAATAAGCACTGAGGCCAAGAGCCCAGAGGCAGCTGGCTAGGGCTCAGTCAGGTGTGACTCCAGAGCTCTCCATGCTCCCCATCTCCACCTCCTGAAATTGTGCTTTTCTGTACATTTCAGAGGATATTTTCACCTGTAAGATCATACTGCTAGCAACCCAGGTGTCCAGTGCTGGATGAATGGATAAGCAAAATGCATTATTTACATGCAGAGGAATATTGGCGGTGGGGCTGGTGGTTTAGTCGCTCAGTCTTGTCCGACTCTTGCAACCCTATGGACTGTAGCCCACCAGGCTCTTCTGTCCACAGGCTTCTCCAGGCAAGAATAGTGGAGTGGGTAGCCATTCCCTTCTTCAGAGGCTCTTCCCAACCCAGGGGTCAAACCCAGGTCTCTTGAACTGCAGGCAGATTCTTTACTGACTGAGCCACCAGGGAAGCCCCTGCAATGAATTATTTTCAGCCTCAAGAAGGAGGAATAGTTCAGCACACAGTGCAACATGGATGAGCCCGACAGACACGATGCCACATGAAATAACTGGACATAAAAAGACAAATATTATATGATTCTATTTATATGAGGTATCTAGAGTCGTCAAAATCACAGAGACAGAAAATGGAATCGTGTTTGCCAGAGGCTGAGGGAAGCCAAGGGTGATTGTTTAACGGGTAGAGGGCTTCAGTTTTGCAAGATGAAAAGAGTTCTTGAGATGAATGGTAGTGATGGTTGCCCAACGATATGAATGTACTTAATCGCACTGAATTGTATACCTTAAATGGTTCAGATGATTGATTTTATACAATGTTTATTTTACTATAATTTTTTTTTAAAGATTGTAGTCTTCCTCATCGCAAACAGACAAGTAGGTCTAACTCTTCAGTTTCCAGAGGAGGAGTGTGAGGGTCAGAGGACAAAACCCGAGCTGTTGGAGGTTAGAACGTGAATCCAGGCCTCTCCAGCTTCTCCCATCGTGCCTTCTCCTAAGGCAGTGGAGAGATTTCCCTGGATGTATTTACCACACTTTAGATGACAGGAAATCAATTTTTTCCATTCTTTGGGTGGACCAGGAACTCCTGGAGACTTCTTTCCTCCAGCCCTGAGATGGAGTGGGACAAAGCGAGCCATCACAGAAATCGACTCAGAAGAACCAGCAGGAGAGGTGGGGGGGATGGGAGAAGTCCCTGCATTAGCATATGCAAATTGGCCAGAGTAAAGAAAACTGGGAAAGCTGCTATTTTTTCATTTGTGGTAATTATAGTAATTTAGAGTGGTGAATCAATGGGATCCTGAAGGTAAAAGCATCTCGGAAGGATAATGTGGTGTGATTAAGAAGTTCTGATTAAGAACCGCTGTCATTTTCACTTGAAAAAAGTGAGGAAAGAGACAGAGGTCAGAAGTGCAGCGACAAGAGTCATGTAGAGGCGACCTCAGCCTGCCAGGCCCCGAAGACACAGAGAGAAATCGGAATGTTCCCAGAAAGTCCCCGCCCCTCGACGTTCACAGAGAAAACACAGCCATGGGGAAGGTCTGCTCAAAGACGCTGACAGACACAGTGATAACACATGGAGCAGAGAATAGAAGCAGGAGCCGCTAACTTTGTCTGAGGGGAAGAATGGAGCGCTTCAGATAAAATGTGATATCGGAATAGGGTTTTGTGGTATCAGTAGGAGTTTGTGACTGACAGTAGCCAGACGGGGTTTGCAGGGGGAGGCAACAGACCCTAGGAGCGGTGGAATAACAGTACCTGTAGAGAAGCCCAAGGAGGGGGTGGAGAGCAAAGGTCTGCAGCTTAGAAAACTGGGAACGCCAGCAAGGCCATGGTCGGGAGCTCGGACGTGACTCAGCCACTGATGGGGAGGTAAAGGCAGGGGTGGGGAGGGATGTGACCGTACGGAATGTGAGGAAAACTTGGTGAGGGAGCCAAGGAGTCGCGCAATACACCACCAGCAGTGTTAGAGGGATGGGGACAGGGGGACAGGATTTCGGAGGTCGGATGAGGACAGAACTCACTGGCCCAGACGGAGTCAGGACACAACCACCCGGGAGCTTCACAGGTCACAACTGCCAGGGACCTTAACTGCCGCCTGCCTCAGCTCCCATTTTGCAGATGAGCAAGTCAAGGCTCACAGAGCTTAAGGCACTGGCGCGAGGTCTCCCAGCCAGTAAGCAGCAGAGCAGGGGTTTGGCACCAGGCCTACCTGACTTTAAAGCCTGAGCTGTCTACTGCCCCACGAACCTCTGGATATAAGACAGAACAGTCAGTCATCTCAAGCTTGTGTCATGGAGCTGACAGTGGGTGCTGCCTTCCATGCTGTGGGCGTTGAGAGTGGCAACCTCAGGGGAGACCTTGTGGTCAAGCCCCCAAGGACTGTCATGTGGTGCCGGGGGACATTTTATTCCCATGCACGTCACAGGGAGTCAGTCACTGCCCAGCCCAGAGAACAGAGGAACAATCTGACTTGTCCACCTTATGAGAGTGAGTTCCCCATCCCTGTGGGTGTGCCAGTCAAGGCTGAGCACCCACCTGCCTGGGATGCTCTAGAAAGCATGCCTACACCCCAAGAGATTTTTAAGGCTGACTTTGAACTCTTGATGGTCTTTGCAGGCTGAGACACATCCCCACACAACCCAAGCACCCTTTAACAAGCTGTTGCTGAGGAGTCCTTTATTTTTCCATTCACCAGCAGAGTACTTAGGAAAACTCTTTGGCGGGAGAAACACAGGAGAGCAAGGATTCTAAAGGGTACCTAACACAGCTGGACTTAAAGGCTGACTGAGGAGCGGGTTTCAGCAGAAAAACAGAAAACGCTAAGTCCCAGAGGCAAGAGAGAGAAGGTGCATCCGGAAGGCCACAGAAGTGGGCCTGGCTGAAGGCAGCGTGGGGCAAGCAGGGGACCGGTCAGAAGGCAGGCTGCAGGCCGGGAGGACCATGGAAAGCCGGAAACAGTCAAGCAGCAAAGGGATGGGCCTTTGATCAAGTTCCCTCTGACAGCCACGTGGAGTCCATGTGATTCACCCCTTAAGACTATTTCAGATAAGAAGGAAAATTAAAGTCTTCCTTAGCTCCTAAACAGCAGTGCGGGCAGGGGTGCCTCCATCACAGTCTGGGGCAGAAGTCTCCCCCCGCCTCAGGATCCCAGCGCCCCCAGCAGCCATCCCGGAGCTGGGGGCTGCCTCCCACCGAGGTCCGCGGCGGCCAGGCCCGCCGAGCCCTGGCCCACATGACCCTTCCAACGCGGGCCCCCGCGCGAGGCCTCAGCCGGCCTCAGCACTGACAGATGGGGCGTTTGCTGACGCTCCGGTGACAGCTTGAAAACTCATCTCCTCCCTCCGAGCCGGCCCGTTCCACCTCATCCTCCCATCTGCCATCTCATTTGAAAACTAGCAGAACAACTCGGCTAGAGCAATTCCGACTTTTTCCATCTGTGCCGAGTTAATTAAGAGGGTAATGAGAGCTGGGAATGAACGAGGTGTGCATTAATTCAAGATATGATTAAGAGAAGCATTTCTGAAACGTGTGTGTGTGTGTGTGTGTGTGTGTGTGCATGCACAGAGCAAGGCCCAATGGGTTGGATGTGTCCCCAGGTCAAGGGCATCCACTGTGTCCTTGGTGGGAGGGCTCTGGGGAAGCAGGGAGAGGGGAAACCCACCTGCTCAGAGCAGGTGCCAACACGACTGTGAGCTCCCAGAAGCCCCTGGGGTCACAGAAGAGAAGACGGAGGCCGCCTGAGTGTCTGTTCCCCACAAAGCCACTGCACAGACGTGGCCTCGTCACCTAGTGTGGGCCTGGCCCAGTGAGCACAGAGGCCATGGCAACTAGAGTTTCTCTTTATTATGACAAAGTTACTTATCGATTGGGACTTCCCTGGTGTCTCAGACGGTAAAGAATCTGCCTGCAATGCAGAAGACTTGGGTTTGATCCCTGGGTCAGGACGATCCCCTGGAGGCGGGCATTGCAACCCACTCCAGTATTCTTGCCTGCAGAATTCCATGGACAGAGGAGTCTGGCGGGCTACAGCCCACGGGGTCGTGAAGAGTCGGACACGACTGAGCGACGCACACTTGCACCTTTCCTTGCATTTATAGATTACCTAACCACTTACCTAAAACAGTTTCAGGTACATCAAAAAGTCACAAAAGACCAACAGAATATAAAGCTGAGATCGGAACCCAGGTCTTGTGACTCCTAGTCCAACGAACCTGTGAGCAGAAGAGCAGTGCAAACGGATGCTAATGGGTGAATAGCCAATGTTCGTTGAGCATTTAGTACATGTCAGCCACTGCTCTAAGCACTGTTTGTATACCATTTCATTTAATTCTCACAAAGACCCTGAAAGGCAGGTACTAGTGATATCATCCCCATTTTACAGATGAGGCTCAGACATACTAACAGCCTCACCCAAGATGCCAAGGAAGCAGCAGAGATAGGGTTTTTATGATTCCAAAATCAAGCTATCCCGCTGAATACTGCCAGCCCCTGGGCTCAAGGAGACAGACGTTTGTGATGCCGTAGGGGCACGGAGAAGGGGCCCTTATCTGACCCTGTGTGAGGAGGGGAGGGGGAGCCAGAGAAGGCTTCCTGGAGGAGGGGACAGCCAGGTAAATTCGGAAATGACTCAGATTCAGCCATTGTTTAGTGAGTGTCCACTGTGTGCCGAGGAATCCTCCAGCTCTTCCACGTCTCACTAAACTTGCCCAGCCCTTTGGATTTATAGATTACCTAACCACTTATCTAAAACAGTTTCAGGTACATCAAAAAGTCACAAAAGACCAACAGAATATAAAGCTGAGATCGGAACCCAGGTCTTGTGACTCCTAGTCCAACGAACCTGTGAGCAGAAGAGCAGTGCAAACGGATGCTAATGGGTGAATAGCCAATGTTTGCTTCTGGAGGAAACCAGCGGGGTTCAGGGAGAGACCACCACCCAGGGCCTCCCAGCTTCTGAGCGAGGGCAGGACACGAACTCGGGTCGTTCTGACTCAGCTGCGGATGCCGGGTCCTCAGGATGGGAGATGCTGAAGTGGAGCGAGATGCCGAGGGCGGCGGGGGTGGTGGCCTGAGGGCACCACCCCACGAGCAAGCCGAAGGGGCCGGGGTCGCAGGGCCCTTCCCCATCCCAGGCGTCTGGACGCCCGGGTTCTATCGAGTCTCTGCTGTCCCGCCTGCCCAGCTTAAGACCTCGGGCAGCCCCACGGCCGCCCCCACTGCACCGTGGAATGACCAGGATCTCGGATGCGCTGGTCGCGTCCACACCCACTGCCCCGGCCCAGGGCAGAGCCATCATTCCTCACCTGAGCTTGAGTGCCCCACCTCAGAAGCAAACTCCTGCTGCCTCTCCAGCCCAGGGGACCAAGGTCACATGCCGAGACCCACCTTCAAGGCCCTGCAGAATCCATCCCCCAGCACCCCTGCCCCTCCGAGCCTCCCCCAACCCCGTGCCCCTGCAAATCATCACCAGCCCCTCTGCTCTCCCCTGCCTCCTCCCCCTCCTCTGAAGTCATTCTTGACTGCTCGTTGACCCTCGTGACCACTGACGGTCCCCGTGCCCCGCAGACTCTCTCTGAGATACTTCTTGTCTGCCCCCATCCCCGGAGCCTGCGGCTCCTCACTGCCATCACCCCAGCCCAGGCCCATCTCTTCCCTCTGCAGAAGGCCACACTCCGCTCCAGGGATGCTCTCCCTACCACCCTCTCCTCCGGGTCCCCCTCCACTCCTCCTGAAACAATGTTGTTGTTTTTTTTGCACAAATGGTATTTTATTACAGAAGAGCATCTAATTTAAAAAATCAATACACATTTCAAGGAAAACATTGAGGCATCATAAAAAGATACCCGAATATGAAATTTTCAACGTGCAAAATTCAGCGAGGAAACACAGGAGAACCTAGGTTTGCATGATGTTTATTCCTGTGCTACTGTGAAGGCAAAATAAAACTCCCAGAGCCAAGAATGCAAGAATATCTTAAGAATGTAACAGAAGCATCTCCACACACGGCTTTCAACAGTCTGGTGTGTGCAGGAATGCTTCCCCGAGACCGGGGTGCTTGCTCTTTGGGGGCGGAGAGGAGCAACATTGTTTCACCTGCTGCCCTTTATGGACCTTCCGCTGCTCTGCAATGTGCTGCCTCTGATGGTGGATTCTCATGAGCTTCTGGGGCTTGCAAGGATGCTCAGCTTCCCCCGCCCCTGCCACCCCAGGTACTGGATTGTTTGTTTTTTGTATTTTTCAGTGATTACGTCAGTTTTCCAACAACAGAATGGAATGCAAGGGAATGAACAGCAATCACCCCCATTCCCACTGAGAAGACTACTATTAGGAAAGAAAAGAATAAGCATTGACAAGGCTGTGGAAACATTGGAACCCCACGCACCGCTGGTGGGGGATGCAGAACGGTGCAGCCACCGTGCACTGATTCATCAAAAAGTGAAGTATAGACTTACCAAAGGATCCAGCGATTCCCCTTGGGGTACACACCCAAAGGAATTGAAAGCAGGGACTCAGACAGGTATTTGTACACCCACGTGTATAAGAACATGATTCACAAGAGCCAACAGGAGGCAGCAACCCAAGTGGTCGCCGGAGAACAGGTAGATAAAAGGTGGTACATACATCACATGGAATATTACTGAGCCTTAACGAAGAATGGGATCCTGCCACACGCTCTAGGATGGATGGACCTTGAGGACATTGATGATTTAGTCGCTCAGTCGTGTCCGACTCTTGGGACCCCATGGACTGTAGCCCGCCAGGCTCCTCTGTCCATGGGATTCTCCAGGCAAGAATACTGGAGTGGGTTGCCATGCCCTCCTCCAGGTTGAGGACATTATGTTAAGTGAAATAAGCCAGACATACGAAGACAAATACAGCATGATTCCACTTGTGGGAGATACCCAGAGCAGCCAAGCTCACAGGGGCACAAAGAAAATGGTGGTTATCAGGGTCAGGGGGCAGAGTGGGAGGAGGGGGAGTGATTATCTAACGGGTAGAGAGTTCCATTTCTGCAAGATGAAAAGAGTTCTGGGTGGGGATGTACGGTGGCAATGGTTATACAACTTAATACCAGCCAACAGTATGCTTCAAAGTGGTTACATTGGTAAGTTTCATGTTCCAGTGTGTTTTGCTACAATTTAAAAAGTTTAGGTGTATCTAAAGAGTGGGGAGGATGGACAGCAAAAGAGGAGGCTCCAATGCAAAGGTAAAACAAGTCCTTTCTCCTCCACTGGGATCAGGAGTTGAGGAAGCCTGCGGTTGGTCTCACAGGGCAGCCTGGAGGGTGGAGCCGAGTGGAAAGGAGATGCTGATGAGCACAAAGGATGAGGTCATCCCGCCCCCACCCCGTGACCTTCCTGTTCCCCTGGGGTCCCAAGCCCTGCCCGAGCCCCTTTCCAGTCAAATCACCCTGAACACAGGCAAACGTGCCAGTCCAAAGTCAGGTCCTGCGCTCTGCACTCACACTGCCATATTATTCCCTCCACCTTCAAATTCCTTCAAATTTCCCCCAGGCCTGTTGCTTGTTAAGACCTGATCCATCCTTCTCTAGTCGCATCCAGCCTCCATCACACTCAGGCTACTATCATGCCCTGAATCCTTGTTTCATAGTTTCCTGCTGGACTGAGCTTTCCCAGCACAGACACTCCATGACAGAGTCATTCTGTACGCCCACCAGGGCCTACAACCATCCTCTCCGCACAGGAGGTCTATCCTCCAAGCTTGGGTTTGGCACATATAACCAAAAACATAGAATACCAGTAGCTTCAACAGGCAGGACGTGCATTCCTCTCCCAAGTCAAAGAAGCAGGCATCAGGGACCCAGAGACCTCTCTTGCTGCTTCCCTTTTCTCAACATGGCTGCCCTTTGCAAAGCCCCCTTGTGGTCATCCGGAGTGGCTACTGAAACTCCCACCACTGCACCCTGAGGGCAGGAAGGAGGAGATCGCCGGACAAGGTCATGGAGGGAATGGGCTCCCTTGGAGTGGTCTCCCTGGAGGCGTCCCCCAGGCTTCTGCTTAGATCTCCTGGGTTGCTGTAACACATCTATAAAGGAGGCTGGGAAATATAATCTTTCAGCTGGACACACTGGCATCCCAAATAAGACTGGGCTCCTGTTACAAAGAGAAGATGGGTTTTGGATGGAAGCTCACAGACTCTCCAACAGTAGACACTAACCCACAGTGAACAGTTGAGTGAGCCAGGGAACAAATAAATCCAAGGTCCAGGCCTCTTGATAAGCCAAAGTTGGGCATTAATCCCTCCTCTGGGGCTGTTGTGTCCCCCATTCTGCCCATCACTGTCCACTTTCCTTTCCTAGGAGACAAGGCACGAGAAGCAAGCAGTCACTCTGGAGACTGAAGGTTCTCCATTCGAATCCTGGGGCCCGCACCTCCGAGCTTTATTTCTTGAATATTTCTTGAAGCCTCAGTCTCCTTATCTGCAAAATGGGAGCAATGTCCCCTCTCCTAGAACTGTTGAGCATGGCACCTCCTAACCCTCCTTCCTGCTGTCCCCTGCGTCTGCCCTGGTGCCAGCCACTCTCATTCTCTGAAATCCGGAGCTCAGTCGGCTGCCAGCCAATCCCCAGCAAGAGACTCGTAGTGAGAATCGGACACAGCGTTGCTGTGTATACACCTGGCCTAGACCGAGCCCAGAGTGGAGCTGGTGTGGAGGTGCGAACTGGGCCACCCATGTGTGTTTCTTAAGAAGCATTTCCATATTCACTGGGAGGGGAAAATGCATTTGAAACCAAATGAAGTAACTGTCCACTGGTGAAATGCCTCACTGTAACAGTCGGTGCAATGCTGAGAAAGGGTCCGTTGGTGGCTCCCCCAAAGGATCCCGTGAGAGCAGCCACACACAACAGCCACAGGAAAGGCCATCTGGCTTCGCCGAACTAACCTGCCCCCTCCCAGGCTGCTGCCTCACTTTATTTTGTTTTGTTTGATCTTATTGCTTTATGGAAACCAACCTCTCCGGAGGCAACGTGGTAGCTCCTGAGTAAGCTCTTAGACTCTTTCTTGGGAAAAGCTTAGAAAAATAACAATAGCTGACATTTATCAAAGGCATACAGTGTTTCAGGCACTGTCCTGGCACTTATATCAACTGTCTCATGCCTTCTTTTAAGGAAACTCGCATGGCTCAAGGTAACCTGGGATTAAAACTCCCATCCAGGTCCTCCCCACCATTCTAGGAAAAACAAAGAACTCTCTCACCCTAAAAAAAAATAGACATTAGGTTGACTACGCCCAGCTCCAAGCTGGCCCAGCCTCTGGCCGATCTCCAGAACTCCTTGTCCTTGCCGTTTAAGAGATAACTACTCCCAGCAATCTTGGGGAAGAACAGGCCCCCTTAAGATAGTAGCTTTCTGCATACATGCCTACATATACTTACTGTTTTCTTAGATAAGGGCTGCTGCTGCTAAGTCACTTCGGTCGTGTCCGACTCTGTGCGACCCCATAGACAGCAGCCCACCAGGCTCCCCCGACCCTGGGATTCTTCAGACAAGAATACTGGAGTGGGTTGCCATTTCCTTCTCCAATGCATGAAAGTGAAAGTGAAAGTGAAGTTGCTCAGTCGTGTCTGACTCTTAGCGACTCCATGGACTGCAGCCTACCAGGCTCCTCCGTCCCTGGGGTTCTCCAGGCAAGAGCACTGGAGTGGGTGCCGTCGCCTTCTCCGTAGATAAGGGAAGCAGCTCTCCAATCTGACTGCTGCCCCTTCTCGCCTCATGAAAGGTGATCTCTTCCTGTAGAGTGCCAGTCTCGTTCTTTTTCTGAAGCTCGCCTACTCTAACTCCATACCTTACATTCTTTACCAAAACATTTCGAGGTGGGTACCATCGTTAAATCTATTTCACAAAAGAGGAGACTGAGGCCCAGAGAGGTTAGGTCGCTTCTCCGTCGTCACACAGCTAGCTGGCAGAGAAGCCAAAATGGAAGGCAGGCTTCTGGCTCCAGGCTGTACCAAGAGAGGTGGCCTCGCTTGCTTGCCTTGTCAGAACCCCGGCCCTCTCGGGCCCTCAGCCTGACCAGTTTCTGTAAAAATAACAATACTGTCCTGCTCTAGTCAAGGGGACATGGAAGGAAAAATCACAGACTCATGGAAAGAAAAGTGCTTTCTAAACCCAAACGAAGGCACAGGAGTTGATGTCTCAGCTCTGCCTAGGTGATCTTTGTCCTTTTGGAGGGAGGGCCTTAGTTTCCCAGTCTGAGAAATGGGTTGCTTCTTCTAACTCTAGAATGAATTAAATTTTTATTTCCCTTTTGCATCATTGAGCCAAACAAGGAAATTACTGTCTCTGTGAACAATCCTTATTAGACTTTTCCAACCTGAAACTTGGTTCTCCTAGACAGAAAGAAAAAATTGTCCAAAATTCCCAGAAGACAGCAAAGCTGCAATTAAGTCACCCAGCAGAACACCTGTGCTCACATAGGTGCCCTGAGCATATGGAATGTCACAGTCTACTGTAGAGTCGGAACAGTGGGGGCTAAAAGCTGCATTTCCCAGATGCCTTTGCAGCTAAGGGTTTGGAGGCCAGTCAGGCTCCACCTAGGAGATGCATTCCTGTGGGCTTCAGGGAGCAGAAGGGAGGTCCCTGTGAGTGGGACCTTGGCCCGTGCCCTTTCCTGGAGTGCGGAATGCTGAATGGACTGTTTTCCATTTTATTTTGAGGACTACTTAGGCCAGCGCAGCTACTCAGAGTGGATCTGTGGACGAGCTTCTCAGCATCCTTAGAACTTGGAAAGCAAGGCTCTCAGGTCCTGGCCCAGACTCACTGAATGGGAAACTCTGGGTGGGATCCAGGAATCTGTGTACTAACAGGCTCTCTAGGTGATTTTCATGCCTGCTAAGTGCACGGGCTCAGAGTGCCTTCCTACGGGCCTCTAGCCCTGGAAGTATTGAGAATTTCCATTTGAACCCCAGCTGTTAACACACACAGACACACAAACACACATACACAGACACACACACACACAGACACACATACACAGAGACACACACACAGACACACATACACAGAGACACACACACTCAGACACACACACACTGAGACACACACAGACACAGACACACACAGACACACACACAGACACACACACACAGACACACACACACAGACACACAGACACACACACAGGCACACACACACAGACACACACACAGGCATACACACACAGATACACACAGACACACACACACACCGACACACATAGACACAGACACACACAGACACACACACTCAGACACATGGGGTCTACTGTTAATATTTGTAATTGCTTTATTCACCTTTTTAATAACATCCAAATGACCTACAATACTCATAGTCACAGTTTGAGTAATCTTTCCATTTGAACATATGTGTGAAACTGCCACCCAAATCAAGATATAGAACATTCCTAACCCACCATAACACCGCACACCACCCCAAATCAATTTTCCCCAAAGAGAACTACTACTCTGAGCACTGACTCCACGGAGTACTTTCGCCTGTTCTAACGCTTCATATCAACGGGCCTGAGCCATATTCTTTCGCATCTGGCTTCTTGCCCTTGATGTTACATTTATGACATCATCTTCTTCGTTGTGTCCAGCACCTACTTGTTCTTCTTTGCTGTGTGGTATTTCACGAGATGGATGTGCCACAGTCTATCCACTCCATCACTGATGGACACTCAGAGTATGTCGGTTTGGGACTGCTATGAATAAAAAGCTGGATGAAACGAGGGCATGCTTTACCCCAGGTAACACCCCCGATCATGATGGTTCATTTGCATAATGTAGAGATGCAGTATGTGAAATTTTGAAGAAGAAAAAAGAAAGTGTTTTGGCAAGAAAAGATAAAGGCACTCATCTATTCCTGGAGCCACTCCTGGACCCGGGTGACGGAGAACGAACAGCGGAGGGAAGAACAAAGGATCCGAAGGCAGGAAGGAGACACAGAAGAGTAGAGTGCCCCAGGCCGCGGTATTCCCTGTGTGAACCGCACAAAAGCCGCGCGGGCACCAGTGACCACCAGGAGTCCCCCTCCGATTTTATTATTTCAGCTCCCACCTCCTGCGCCCAAAGAGCATGCTGCTTCCTCCATTCCCATCTTCATTCAAACATTCGACCAGCATTGACGGATGGAGTGCCCACTAGGGCTCAGGCACTGTTCTAGGCAGTGGACTCACCAATGAACCAACCGGTGACAATGTGGGGAAGCTGCGTCCCTCCAAAGGCAACCCAGGTGGCCCTCCTGCTCGTGGCCACCGTGCTCTGCTGCACCAGAGGCCGCCACTGTCCCCACGTGGTCTCCTTTCCTAGGGCTCCCCTTCCAGCTCCCGCTCCCCTGGGACTAGACTGACCTCCACACAACCCCCACTGGGACCCCATCACTTTCTGGTTAAACCTTCACTCACTGAGCCCCTGCTGCTGTGAGGATGGAGTCACGATTCTCAGCATCGGGAGCGTCTGACACTTATCCTGTGACTCTGTCTACCCTGTACTCCCGTCACAATCATCTGAAGTGTCCAAAACATATTCATTGGCATCTCTTTTCTCTGCCTCAAATGTCCACCCTACTTAGCCTCTGACAAACTCCTACTTGTAACTCAAGACCCAATCAAACTATATTTTGGTATTCTGTATTCAAAATGGAATTTTGTGAGACCTTCCTATGTGCTGACATTCCTTCCTGGGGGTACTTTGTACCAACCTGTGATGTGGGTTTTACCTGCACTGTATCACAGTCAGGTATTTGAGAGTCTTTTCTTTCACACTAAGCTGTGAGCCCCTCCAGGGCAGAGGCTCTGTGTTGTTCACCTGCAAAGCCCCAAGGCCTGAAAGATCTCTCAGTACAAGCCAAATCAACGAAGAGAAGGAGGGAGGGATGAATGGCTATATTGTTCCCAAAACATTTGGCTTTATACAATAACATAATGATACAGCTGGAAAGAAGATGAATGATTTCCAAAACATTTGATTTTGCATAGAATCAGCTGACGAGGCCTGCATTTGTCAGGGTGAAAATCAAGCTGAATTAAAGAACCAAGAACTTTCTCTCTCACTCGCAGTAGAATTCACAGAAGCAACCCCGGTCAGTGAGCCGCTCCGTCTGACCCGGCCCAGATCAGGGACCTTGCTCCCCCAGCTTCCAGGACAGTTTCCTCATCTTTTGGTCAACACTGTCTCACCATCAAGTTCAGGTACCAACTCCTGGGGAAGGAAGAGAGTACAAACGATGCACAGCTGAGGTCTCAAGCCCAGACTCGGACACAGCACGGCTGGGGATGAGGACACAGTCCCCCAGGCCTGATGACAAGGGAGACTGAGAAATAAAGCACGTGCCCAACTCCAGTGCGGGCACGGGGGACAGAGGGGAGAAGGGATTCGGGCTGACACCCACCAGTCTCGGGGCTTCTCTGGCGGCTCAGCAGTAAAGAATCTGCCTGCGATGCAGGAGACCCAGGTTCGATCCCTGGGTCGGGAAGATCCCCTGGAGGAGGGAACGGCTTCCCACTCCAGTATTCTTGCCTGGAGACTCCCATGGACAGAGGAGCCTGGCAGGCTTCAGTCCACAGCTGGATACGACTGAAGTGACCAGCAGCAGCAGCAGCAGCAGACACCAGTCTTTATGAGCCCCTCATACGGGAACTAAGGTTTAGAGTGGGGAGTGATGGCCAAAGTCATGGAGCCGATCTTCTGTTTCCCAGGCCACCCTCTCAGTTCTCAGGATAAACGTCTAGTCTCGTTTGCCTCATCACAGGTCATGTTTCTGCAGCATGGACTCTAAGACAGAGATCCGCATGCAAGCGATTCACTGGCCGGGCGAGGGTGGTCTCAGGACAGACCCCTGTGAGGGTGTCAAGGACAGGCAGAGAGAGAAACTGAACCACAGTGCAGGTGTAACCGAGGGCTCAGCCAATCCCCAAAGGAGCTCTGGACTGCAAAGAAATGACTCTATAGAGTTATCCTAAGTGGAGGCAAGGCTGTGCTTAGTCACTCAGTGGTGTCTGACCCTTTGCGACCCCATGGACTTTAGCTCGCCAGGCTCCTCTGTCCATGGGGATTCTCCAGATAAGAATACTGGAGTGGGTTGCCATACCCTCTACCAGGGGATTTTCCCAACCCAGGGATTGAGCCCAGGTCTCCCGCATTGTAGGTGGATTCTTTGCCATCTGAGCCACCAGGGAAGCCTGGAGGCAAGGGGGCAAGGCTTTTTATCCCAAACCCTGTATGTCGCTCCAACCTTTGGGTCAGTGGCTCCCTTCAATCAAGAGCAATTGAGCCAATAGCAGTCAACACTGCCAGCCTTTGGGGGAGCCTAGGTCCTGATTGG